>NC_137894.1:76924208-77294606 GCF_963455335.1 Martes martes
GCCAAATGCACATCCTCAAATAAAATTTTTTTTTTTAAGGTTTTATTTATTTACTTGACAGAGATCACAAGTAGGTAGGCAGAGAGGTAGGCAGAGAGAGAGGAGCAAGCAGGCTCCCTGCCGAGCAGAGAGCCTGACTCTGGGCTCAATCCCAAGACCCTGGGATCATGACCTGAGAACGAAGGCAGAGGCTTTAACACACTGAGCCACCCAGGCGCCCCTCAAATAAAATTCTTAAATACTTTTAAGTTCAGGGAATTCCCTGGTATTTTTTTTTCTTTTTCTTTCATTTCCTTTCTCTTTCTTTCTCTTTTTTGATCTTCGTTTATTTCCCTTATGTTCTTTTTAAGCGTATTGCTAGAAATCTATTTTTGAGAATCCCCAGAGGACTTTCTTATAGTTATATCTTTTTCAATTGTGGGATCTTAGCTATCATACATATTAAAAAAAAAAAAAAAAAAAAACCTGCTTTCCTGTGGTGGAGATTAAATGCCCTATGATGCTCACAGATTCTTTACTAATTTAATATGTATTAAAATTTCATGATCATTTTATTACCAGCCTTCTGTTTTCTAATTTATCAAGAAGTTTTTTCTCAATTTTATTAAAAATTTTGCAGGTTTTCTTTCTGCTAAATATACCTTAGTAAGTTGTCATTAATGGCGACTTAAAAATATATATTTGTTCTGCTTTTCCTAAAATAATTCTAATTGTTGTTACCTAATGACTATGTAGTAATTCTAATTAGATGTTTAATATTAATATCGATATACCATCTGTTGAAATTTTGTCATATTGATTGGGAGATAATCATCCATACTTACCATCTGGTCAAGTGTTTTATATCATGTTCTCAAAATACCTTATTTCTATTTCCTTTCTTTTCTAATCTAAGTATTTCCACCAAATACTAGATTCATCTCAGCAGCATAGGATTGATATTTTTGCTATATAGAGACTCCATCCTCCGCCTTTCTGATTGATGTGTTTTATTGGAACATGACGTTCCTCACATATGTAATTTGACCCATGGATCTGTCTCATTAAATCATAGTGCTAAGTAGAGGATTACATTAGTATCTTTGGAACAAAAAACAACCCTTTTGATTTATTGCAGTGTTGCTGTATGGTATCTTGTAGAGACTTGAGCTTGTAAGTACTTTCTAGATCTTCTCTTCTATAATATATTCCTTTCGATTATTGGACTCCTCATCTGTTGTTTCTTTTTAAATATTACGTTTCCATTCAGAGTGCGTGAGTGACAATTTTCTCTCAGCTCCACAAATTTAAATTTGACAGAATAAACTTCAACATCAAGTTTGGATGAGAAGCAAACATTTAATGAGTAGTAAATATGTATATATTGACAAAGAAGATACATTTATTACCTGTGGTTACATGAGGAAAAAAAAGACAGATTATTAACTACTATGCTTTCGTTTTTAGAGTAGATCAGAAGAAAGGAAAATAAAAGCTACCTCAAAGGAGATGGGTGAAGGAGTAAAGCTATTCCAAGGGAAAAAGAAGAGGGGAGAAGTTGAGGTATTCTGAGGGAAACGTGGACCACAGAGAGCACTGGAAACTCTGGTAGCTCAGCACTTGTGTGGCCTGGTCTCTCCAGTGTACAGTGTCCCTTTGCTGCTGCATTCTCCTTTTTACACTGGTTGACACTCTGTATTAACACATAGATTTTGCTTCCTTGCATTGGCATCACGTGGATTTTTTTTTTTTTCAGATTTTTAAAATTTATGAGAGAGCAAAAGAGAAAGAGCAGGGAGGGAGGGAGGGAGAGGGAGAGGGAGACTCTCAAGCAGACAACACACTGAGAGCTGAGCTGGATGTGGGGCTTGAACTCAGTACCCTGAGATCATGACCTGAGCAGAAATCAAGAGTTGGACACTTAACCGGCAGAGTCACGCAGACGCACCTGGCTTTGAATAGCTTTAAGTAGCTGTATTCAGTTGTCTTATTTTGTTGTGTTTTTTTTTTGTTCATTTTGTTTTGTTTTCTGATACCCTTTATACATCATAATCTTTCTGCCTTTAGTTATTCTGCTACTGACAGGTGCTTAGTAACCCAAGTCCACAGTCTGAAGAAAGAATCTGGCTGACCTACCTTATCTTTGCATATTTTACACAACAAGGTCACAAAACGACCTAAGATATTAATAGATGGACTCTCCATGGTGCATGTGCCCAACCTGTAGACAAATACACAAATCAGCTGTGACCTGGGATAGGAGGGACAGTTATAGGAAGAGTATATTTGTTTAGGTATCAGGAGGAAGCAGACAGGTGAGGGTGCCCTTTGCAGAGGTTTAAGACATTAATTGGTAGTCCTTTCTTTGTCCATATACACACATTATCTGCTTCACAAAACAAACCCATATATATCCCTTCTCAACAGGATCTACCTACCACTGAAACACCCTCTCTTGAAAAAGAAAAGGTGTAAGACTAATGCTGTGATGATACCAGAGGCAGAGTCACAGGCCAGATGAATATGGGCTGTCAGTCTTCGGATCCACACTCTACAGAGGGTGCCCATGTACTTCTTTTTCTAGCCCAGTCTTCTAGTATATTCTCCCACCTGTCTAAACATGATGCTTAAACTGCAAATTTAACCACTAGTAATATACCTTTTAAAAAAATTATAATGCCATTTAGAAAATAAAGAAAATCTTCTGAATTTCTGTCCCAAAGAACAGTAACTTCCCCTGCAATATAATTCCCCATTTAATGCTATTAATATCAACAACACTTTAACAGTAATGTTGGGCCAGTCTAAGCCTGGCCTAAGACTGGTGAATCTCATGGATATCTGATCATTGTCTCATTCAGTGAGAGTACAGTCTGTCCCTTGGTCCACAGTGCTAATTCTTCCACATTCTACTTTTTGGGGGGATTCATTTCTCCCATGGGACCTCTGTAGCCAGAAGTGACTTGGGCTGCTGAAAACATGCCTTATAACTTCGTCAAGGAATTGCTGAGCATCTAAGATTTGGTAAAGATTCGAGTCAGTCTTTTGTGGTATTAAACTGTGCATCACACAACCGTATTGATCTGACCTGTGAAAGGGCCTGGAGAATTATATCTGCAGGTTTCAGGTCCTCATGAAATGACCCTGTCCTCAAAAATCCATCTTCCTAATAATGTTAAATAATCCATGATTCTTAAGGGTGGGATATAGAGACACAGCATCAGAGAGCCTTTATTTACATTTGACTATTTCTCGTTGGATCTCACTATATTCAAGCCTTAGGCCCTAGCCGATAAATTTGGAAATACCTGCATTTATCGGGCCTTGGTAGGTTGCTGAATTGGAGTGGGGGGAAAAAAAGGGTTTCATTCACTTTGATCCTCCTTCCTAGTACAACAGATATGTCAGGATGGAAAGGTTTCAGAAAGGTTGGAATTTTGTGGACGGTCCAGCCCCTCCTGTGAACCTATCTCCTTAGGAAGATTCTGGCCTTCAACATACCAAGAATTCATTTTTAACCATTGCAACAGAAGTGGAAATTTGTTTGAATTCAGTAATGTGCATAATGAGTTTTTAATGATTTCAGAATTTGCCTAGAAGCAGGAAATGTTTCCAGAAACAGAGTCAGAAACTATCTCTGCCTTTTCTTATCTGCTTCCAGCAGGCAACATGGTCTGCAGTTAATCCCTTTCTCACCAGTGCTTGCCTTATTCTCTTGGAACTTCTCTCAAACATTAGCTACAATGTCCTTCAGACCCTTACACTCAATGGGCATGTGATCCTTACATTATAGGTGGACAGTTTAATTACTACACTGTATATATCAGCACAGGATTGAGAGGGGTATCTCCTGAGTATAATTCCCCACCGTCCATAGTCAGCAACTTTTAGTGAGTTTCATTTTCTGTTTTAGGTTCCTGTGGTCATAAGGATAGAAGCCTACTAAAGTTACCTCAAAAGATTCAATGAATCTATGACGACAGCAGGTTTTAAATTTTGTCCCTAAACAAACCTGAAGTCTAACAGAATTACAGGTCTAAAAGAATTCTGTCTTTATTTTCTATAAACAACTTTAATTTTGATTCTGTGATGCTTTTTACTTGGAGGGAGGTAAAACTTACTTTTGTAACAGCACATCTGTCCCCCAAGTTGATGTCACGGTCCAGGATCCCCTAGACACTTCCAGATGTTGGAAAGGGAACCAATCAGGCCCTTACTCATCTGTCTTGTTATTACTACTGGGAAATCCAGTAGTAATTCTGTCACTGATGTTTAGCTCCCTTCAGATTTTTTCCTACTGATTGCAAACCACTCTTAGGGCGGAAGACTTTTTTGTGCCTATGGACCTGTCTGTCAAGAGATAACATGTAGTTAGATCCTTTCTGCTGCTTGCTCTACAAATCCCCTGGTGGCACTGCCTATTTTAGTTCACATGTTCCTCTACTCTTAGGATCCATAGATTCTGAGAGTATCCCATAGAGGGAGACTTAATGGTGTAACTTCCAATTTATATGTTGAGGTTGTAACCTCTAGTCTCTCAGAGTGTGTATTTGGAGATAGGGCCTTTAAAGGGTCATTAAAGTGAGGTCATAGAATGGACCAATATGACTTGTGTCCTTAGAAGATTAGGACACAGGCACAGAGAGAAGACAGTGTGAACACAGAAGATAGCCATCTATAAGCCAAGGAGCAAACTTGCTTTTCTTTTTTCTCTCTCTTTTCTTCACCCTCCCTCTCACCCATACTTGGCGTAATGGAAGGGGTGGATTTATTTTATCTTTTTTTTTTTTTTTGTATACACACATTATTTCTTTTTTGTGACCAACATGCTTCACTCATGCCCATTGTTTCCTTTCCCCTTAACTCCTCTAACAAACGTATTAAGTTCTCCTAATACATAGTTCGGGGAACTAAAAACAAACATAAAGCAACACATATACTTCTAAGCTATATCTTCCTTCTGCCCTACTGAGACTCCCATCTCTCTCAAAATAATGTGCACAGAGCTATATATTTGCTCGAATAGAGGTAGGGGAAAGGGAAACAGAAAAAAAAATGCCAACAGTTCAAACTATTTTTCTGTCTACAACTGGAAAGACATGTATAGGATAAAACTGCAATCTGAAAAATACAAATTTACAAAAAGTAAACCAACTCCTCAGATATCTTTTATAATTACCTATGTGGATTTCTTTTCTCCATCTTTATGGTTTCTTTACTAATTGCTGTAATTTTTTTTTCATAATTTTACTCCCCTATAACATGGTCTTTTTCTTCTCCTATGTTGGCTACTATCTGATTTCTATGTGAATCTTTTATGTATATAATGGTCCTAACAGTTCTATTCTCGTTGTCAACTGATGGAGCCCCAGAATTTAAATTGTTTGGCCTTGGGTCAATTACCAATTACAGAAGGATAAGACTGATGATACAGAATACAGCACACCCTTCTGTCAGAGTATAGTGCTCTGGTAGAGCTGGTAGCAAGGTGAAGGTCTGGAAGTGTCCAGCATGACATGAGGAGTGGAGAAGGTAAAAATAAGCATGGAATAGATAAGTAGCTGCCGTGAATGTTACTTTGGGAGAAGAAATTAAGTTTGGATATGCCTCTAGGAAACTTTTTCTGGGGTGAAAACCATACAAGTTACACCCTTAAAACTCCTTAATATCTGCATTAATCCTCAAGGTATATTTCAGATATATGTTTCTTTGAATGTCTCTGAGTTAAGAAAAGGACCTTATAATTAGAGTTGTGTTTGGAGGGGGGCTAATGTCAGTATTTAGCACTTCATAAGTAGTACTCAGCTACCTTATAGGTTAAAAAAAAACCCCTTAGACATAAGCTAAGAACATCTTTGACAGTGACTTCCCAGTCAGAGGATTCAAGGTAAAAAGGAACTGTGGGATGATTAGATACACGCTATTGTGCTTCTTGGAAATACAACTGAAATACAACTGAAAAGTCAAAGAGACTTCATAGGGTTGGTGATGATGGAGTTAGAATTATTTTAGAAATAAATATATTCTGATAACACTGTGGCCTAGAATAAGATGATTCAGATCAAAGATCAGGTTAAGGTGATGTTATGGAAATATATTAAAAATTCAAAAAGATTTTATTCATCACCTGACAGATCACAAGTAGACACAGCAGGCAGCCGGGGTGGGGGGGGGTGCGCAGGGAGCAGGCTCCCTGCTGAGCAGAGAGCCCGATGTGAGGCTCTATCCCAGGACCCTGAGATCATGACCCAAGCCTAAGGCATAGTCTTACCGCTGAACCACCCAGGTGCCCCGGAAATATACTAAATTTAAGTCTAAAAATCTCACTTATGAAATGGAGGATATATAGATATCTATATCTATATATATAGATATAGATATCTATATATCTGTCTATATATCTATATATATATTTATTTATTTTACCTACATCTCAAATAAAAAAATTTTATCAGGAAAAAAAGTTCTGCTTTTCAAAGCAAAAAAGAAAAGTCTTTTTCAAACATTTTCATAATAGGTCAAGGCTGCTAAACAAATTCACATAAGACTTAGTATACCTGAATATGTAGCAGCTACTGTAGAACCTGTGATAAACATAAATGACGCTATAGGAATATGGTACAGATTGAATTTCTCTCAGAAACTTGAGAAATTAATGGGAAGTACCATGCCATGAAAATAGGATTTTCATTTGTCATTAGGGCTTGACTAAAAATTGCACAGAGATATACTAACACATAAGTGAGGGTGTATGTCAAGGTTCTACAGATGTAAAAGCTTAAAAGGGTCAGGCAGGTAGTGTAAATAAGTAAATTGATTGAGTTTAATATATATGATAAAGTAGTGAACTTAATATTTCTTGCCAGATGTGAAGGGAAAATTGCTGTGAAATAGATTTTGTTGCTACAACAGAATACATGGTCAGTTTTGGTATCTTTCCCGATAAAACTAGAAGCCAAATTGCGACAAATATTTGAATCTTTACATGTTGGCAACTGAAAAAATTTATTAAATATTTGGTTTACCAAAAACATTTTTGTAGACCAAATCTGGTCTGCAGATAGTTCATCAATTAAGTCTTTTTGAGGCTGCAGGTTTGGCTATCTGGTGGTATTCATAGAACCAAACCAATATAAAATTCTATTTCTTTAGGGCACTGCCTTCTTACACTGGACCATATCTATGAAGGGTGGACAGTAGCCAGAATTCATGGGTCAAGTAGTGAATTGGCATCATTCCCAGGGAGAAAAAGGTTTAGAGGCTCCATAGTTATTTTGAAAAAAATTACTCTTTAACTGTCCACTAGAGGTCACTTGAAAGCACATGGTACCTTAGAGGTATCTGAATAAAATATTTGAATAAAATTCACGTGGGAACAACTTAAAATGAAGTGAAAATTTTAACCACTAAAACTGAGGCTTTGAAACCCTATGCTGCATTTTGTCTGTAAGTGCTTTTATCTATATTCATAAATTATCCTCTTACTGGATACTAAAGTAAGAGTTAAATGGGTCTTAAAATTGCCACAAAGATCTCTCTGTCTCCTTCTTTAAAGCAAGCTTTTTCAAGTTGGAAGGGCTTTCTTCTGACATGATCACAGTGTAGGGTCCAAGTTGTGAGTCATAACCAGTCTTCATGAAGTTTTATGGAAGGCCAACTCTTTTTCTGGGAATTTAGTTGGCAGGGAACCAGTCTTGAATGACTTAACTATTCTTACTTTAGAGCAAAGCTAGATTAAAAGAGTACAAAGGAAATGACTGGCATTTAGAAAAGACATTCTTGTCACAAAACTTGTTTTTCAAGACAACTTTCTCACTGTATTTTTTTTTTAAAGATTTTATTTATTTATTTGACAGATCACAAGTAGAGAGGAAGGCAAAGAGAGAGGGGGAAGCAGGCTCCTACTGAGCAGAGAGCCCGTGCGGGACTCAATCCCAGGACCCTGAGATCGTGACCCAAACCTAAGGCAGAGGCTTAACCCACCAGGCCACCCAGGTGCCCTTCTCACTGTATGTTTAAAAGAGTAACCTTAGAAGACTCAAAGATCTGTCGCTAGTTCTAGTACCAACCATTTCCATGGACTATGAGCTCTAGAATCCTACCCAGCTTGCTTATCAGCATCTGTAGTGGACATGTAATAGGGATCTCAAGTTTGGTACGTGTACAATATATCTCTTGATTTCTAGTCAACATCCATGCCAATCCTGATTAATCCCAAAATCTTTTGCATCCTAGTAATTGGCACCCTATTCACCAGTTAAATAAGGTTAAACAAAAAATGTCAGCCTCAGTTAATCTAATAACCTTATTTTACCTCCTATACAATTAATTAGTAGGTACCATGAATGTCTGACCTCCATTGCTAACAGAGCCTCATGATTTTTCTGCTTCTTTTCTTGACTCTTTAGACTGCTATTTTAGAACAGATTCTAGAGTCTAGAATAACAGTTTAAATATGTATGCCACATCCGTTTCTTTTTCTTAAATTTGATACCCCTTCACCAATTTTTTCCCCATCAACATGACCCCAGAACACCCACCAATCTGTCCCTGATTCTGTGAAAGATTTTCTCCCCATATAACAGAGATAAAATGGTATTTGTCTTTCTCTGTCAGACTTATTTCACTTATCGTGAAGCTCTCAAGCTCCATCCATGTTGTCACAAATGGCAAGATTTCATTCTTTTCTTAAAATAGCTGAATAATACTCCATTGTACTATTTATGTATGTATGAAACGCAGACCTTGCTTTCTTGGTCCCTTCACCCAATGATGTACTCATATTTTGTTTGCTGAAATAATGTTGCAGTGAACATGGGGGTGCGTGTATCTTTTTGAGTTAGTGTTTTGTTTTCTTCAGATGAATACCTAGAAATGGAATTGCTAGATCATATGGTGGTCCTATTTTTAGTATTTTGAGAAACCTCTATAGTGTTTTACTTGGCTATACCAATTTATACTCCTACTAAGAGAACACAAGGGTTCCCTTTTCTCCACATCCTTGCCAACACTTATTTCTTGTTTTGTTTTGTTTTTTTGATAATAGCCATCCTAACAAGTGAGAGGTGATATTTCATTGTGATTTGGGTTTACATTTCGCTGAAGATTAATGATGTTGAACACATTTCCATATACTTGTTGGCCATTGGTGTGTGTTCTTTGTAAAAATTCAGATCTTCTCGTTGTTTATTGAATGAATTCTTTATATATTTTGGATATAGATCCCTTATCAGATACATGATTTGCAAATATTTTCCACCATTTGGTAAGTTGTCTTTTCGTTTTATTGATAGTTTTCTTACTGTGCAAAAGATTTTTAGTTTGGTATAGTCCCAATTGTTTATTTTTGCTTTTGTTGCTTTTACTTTTGGTGTCAGATTCAAAAAGTCATTACCATGACTTATGTTAGGTAGATTGCCACCTATGTTTTCTTCTAGGAGTTTATGGTTTCAGGTCTCATGTTCAAGTCTTTAATTCATTTTGGTTTAGTTTTGTATGTAATGTAAGATAGTGGTCCAGTTTCGTTCATTTGCATGTGACTGTATAGTCTTTCCGACATTATTAAAGATAAGTGAAGAAAAAACTATTATTTCCATAATATATCATTGGCACATTTGTCATAAATTACTTGACCATATGTGCTCGTGTTTATTTCTGGTCTCTGTTGTCTTCCACTGATGTGTGTGTTTTATGCCAATACCATACTGTTTAAATTACTATAGCTTTGTAGTAGAGTTTGAAATCAGGGAGCATGATGCTTCAGCTTTGGTCTTCTATCTCAAGATTGCTTTCTCAATCGAAAACAAATTTAGGATTGTGTTTTTTCTATGAAAAATGCCACTGGAATTTTGAGAGGGATTGCACTAATAGATTTCTTTAGGTAGTAGGACATTTAGGTAGTAGGGATTTAACATTTTAACAATGTTAATTCTTTCATTTCATGAGCAAGGCATATCTTTCCATTTATTTGTGCTTCCTTCAATTTCTTTCCTTAAGGTTTATAGTTTTCAGTGTATATCACCTACTTGGTTAAATTTATTCTGAAGGATGCTACAAGAAAATACAATTGCAAATGGGATTATTATCTTAACTTCTCTTTTTGATTATTTATTATTTGTGTATAAAAATGCAACAGATTTTTGTATATTGATTTTGTATCCTGCAACATTACTAAATTTATTAGTTTTAATAGTACTTCTGATGGAGTCTTTGGAGATTTTTATACGTAATATGTCATCTGCAAATAGTGACAGTTTCATTTCTTCCTTTTCAGTATGGATGGTTTTGTTTCTTTTCTTTCCTAATTGCCCTGACTAGAATTTTCAATACTATGTTGAATAAAAATGGTGACAGTTGGGGTGCCTGGGTAGCTCAGTGGGTTAAGGCCTCTGCCTTTGGCTTAGGTCATGATCCCAGGGTCCTGGGATCGAGCCCTGCATTGGGCTCTCTGCTCAGTGGGGAGCCTGCTACACCCTCCCCCCACCCCCACCTGCCTCTCTGCCTACTTGTGATCTCTGTCTGTCAAATAAATAAATAAAATCTTTGAAAAAAAAAATGGTGAGAGTGAGCGTCATGTTTTGTTTCTGATCTTAGTGGAAAAGCTTTCAGCTTTTCACCTTTAAGTATAACATTAGTCATGGATTTGTCATATGTCTTTGTTAAATTGAGGTACGTTCCCTTTCTAACCTCTGTTGGGAGTTTTTATCATAAATGGATGTTGAATTTTGTCAAATGCTTTTTCTGCATCTATTGAGATTATCGTATGATTTTTATCCTTCATTTTTCTGATGTGGTATAACACATTGACTGTTCTCCCTATGTTGAGCCAGGCTTGTGCTGCTGGAATAAATTCCACTTAGGTATGATCCTTTTAATATATTGTTGAATTTGGTTTGCTAAATTCAAATTGTTGAGGATTTTTGTGTATTTTTGTCAGGAATATTGCTGTAATTTTTTTCTCTTAAACTTATTGACTTATTTTGTGGCTTAACATGATCTATCCTGGAGAATTTTTTTTTTTTTTTTAGAGATTTATTTACTTGAAAGAAAGAAACTGAGCAAGCATGGTGGGGGAGGGGCACAGTTACAGGGAGAGAGGGTCTTAAATAGACTTCATGCAGAGCATGGAACCCTGATACAGGGCTTGATCTCACTACCCTGAGATCATGACCTGAGCAGAAATCAAGAGTCCAACACTCAACCAGCTGCACCACCCAGGTGCCCCTATCCTGGAGAATGTCCTATATGTACTCCAAGGATGTATATTCTGTTGCCTTTGGATTAAATGTTCTGTATGTATCTGTTAAGGTCTTCTAGTCTAATGTGTCATTTAAGGACTGATGTTTTCTTAATGTTGTATCTGGAAGGTCTATCCACTGATATAAGAGGGGTGTTAAAGTCTTCTACTATTATTGTATTGTTGTCTATTTTTCCCTTTAGATCCGAGGTCTGTTAATATTTGCTTTATATATTTAGGTGTTCCTATGTAGGTTATGTAAATACTTTGAAATGCTATATATTCATGTGGATTAGCCATTTTATCATTATGTAATATCCTTCTTTTGTTTCTTATTACAGTTTTTTAAAATACTAAGAATGTAATCCAAACTCTTTAACAGAGTCTAATGGGCCCCATATAATGGAATGTCTCTTTTCCTTTCCAATCCTGTATATGACTGCTTCTGCTCTTTCTCAATGTGTTGCAGCCATCCTAATCTGGTCATTGAAACACCTCAAATTCGTTTCCACCTGACAGCTTTTGCTGCCTAAAACCCAGTTCCCAAGTCTTTGGATGGCTTATATCTTTAGTTAAAATAGGTATCTGCTCAAAGAATTTTTCTGAATGCCTTACCCAAAACTTTTCATTCCTTCTATAACCCAAGTTATTTTCTAACTTGTGTTCCCCTTTCATTTTTTATTATAATACTTACCCAAAAAAGTATTGTATATTTAGTTTTTGTTTGTTGAAGATTTCCCCTATTAAAATGTAAGATTCACTAAAACTGAAACAAAAATGTCATGATCATCCATGTATTCTAGGTACCTAGTACAGTATCAGGACATTGTACTATTAAGTAAATACCTGTAAATGAATGAATGAATGAATAAATAAGTCAACAGAGGACCTTTCATTTTGGGTGGATTTACCCTCCCCTTGAAAGAATAAATGTCATGTCTTCAAAACATGGAGATACACGGGACAAGAATATTTTAAGAACTAAAACTCCATCAGTAAATTTTTCAAAGCATTCTTTTGTTTAAAAAATGTATTAGGAGCACCTGGTGAGCTCAGTCTGTTAAACATCTGACACTTGATCTGAGCTCAGATCTTGTCTCAGTGTTGTGAGTTCAAGCACTGCATGGAGCCTACTTTTTAAAAAATGTATTAAAAAATATGTTCCTACTACTTGTCTATTTAATTTGCATTTTCAAAATAACATGAAAATTTCATAGAAATTTATTTTTGTCTTTGCTATGCCTCTAGTTGTCCATATTTCTCATCCTTAAATCTTTTTTTTTTTACCTGTTTTTTCCTGGTTAATCTCACTGGATATTTGACAATAGCATTCATCTTCTCAAGGACCAAATTTTCTATCTTGTATCTTTGCTTTCTATATTAGTAGTATCTGTTATTTGTATTATTTCTTGCATTATAGACTATTACATTTATTTATTCTTCGAAATTCTTGAGTTGCAGAATGGCTCACTTAATTTTACCCATTTCCTGCTATTATGACCACTTAAAGTTATACATTTACCACCTAAGAACCACCTTATCTGAATCATACAAGTTTGCTATGTTTTACGACCATTCACTCAGTTTTATTTAGTTCTACATATTTTGTAATTCTCAGTATAGTACCTAATTTGATCAATGAGTTATTTAAAGTTATTTGAAATATGTTTACTTTTGTGTTTTTTTTGAGTTATTTAAAAATTACATTAGAATCAGTATTTAGGTGTGTATGATTTTAATTTCTTGATATATGTTACAATTGCATCATGGCCTAGTACATGGTCAGTTTTTGTAATTATTCCATGTGTCCTAGAAGAGAACATGCACTTACCAGTCTCTGGATACAAAATTCAATATATTCCCCATATTAGTGATTTTGTTCAAATATTCTATATTCTTACTAATTTTTTTCACTGACCTATAAATTATCAAGAAAAATTTCTTGAAATCCTCAGTCTGATGGCAGAATTTTTTGTTTCTTGCATAATTTTGATCATTTTATATATATAAATATATATATACATTATACATATTTTATATATGGATATATAAATATATAAATTTATATATAAATATATAATATTTTATTTTATTATATAAATATATTTTATTATATAAATGTATATTATATATTATTATATAATATATTTTATTATATAAATATATTTATATAAAAATATATAAATATATATATCCTATATATTTAAAGATTTATTAGAGAAAGAATGAAGATGCAAGCAGTGTGGGAACAGGCAGAGGGAAAGGATCCCAAGCAGACTCCCTGATGAGCACATAGCTGAATACAGGGCTCAATCCCACCACCCCAAGATCATGACCTGAGCTGAAATCAAGAGTCGGATGCTTAACTGACAGAACCATCCAGGTACACCTCTCCCTATACTTTAAACAAAAATTTTATATTACCCTAATTTTAAATTTACAGAAAAGTTGCAAAGATAGCACAGAGGTTCCCATATATTCCATACCCACTATCCTCCATTATTTGCATCTTAAGTTAATATACTATGCTGATCATAGTTATTGGATCCAGATTGATATATCATTATTAACTAAAATCTATACTCGCTTCAGATTTACTGATTTTTTTTTTAAGCTGGTATAACTTTTCAGTTATCATATATTCCATCCTGGGTACTGTTAAATTTAGTCATTGTGTCTCTTCAGGCTCTTCTTCTCTATGACAGTTTCTAAGTTTTTGAGCAGTTTTAAGGTAGTTTTGAAGAGCTCTAGTCAGGTATTTTGTAGAATATCTTTTGGTTGGGATTATCTGGGTTTTTCCTTACTTTTACATTCAAGTGATGGGTATTTGGGAAAAAGACTATAGAGATAAGGTATTGTTCTTATTATATCATATTGACTGGATATACAGTCAATACTACTTAATATTGATATAGGTCAATTGACTGAGGGTCACATCTGTCAGAATTCTCCTTTGCGAAGTTCCTCTATTTCTCCCTTTCTATGTTACCTTCTTTGGAAGGAAGTCATTAAGTATAGCTCACATTTATGGGAATTGTGCTCCACCTCACTGAGAACAGAGTATCAACATAAACTATTTGGAATTCCTCTGCATGTGAGATCTTTTTCTTCTCCTAATTTATTTCTTTAATAATTAACTTATATAGATACAGCCTTGTAGAAAATAGTTTTATATTTAGGGTTATAACCCAATATTACTTTTTAAATTTTTGCCTCTTAAATTATTCCAGCTCTGGTCATCAGATGTTGAGCTCTTTCATTTGAATTCTGTGTTCCTTTAACCTACCCCCATAATTGTGGGTTTCTGTTTGCTTTGGTTTGTTTTTGTTTTTATTTTTTTTAGCATCTTGTATATTTATTACTCCACTCCTGGAAATAGTTATTTCTCCAGAGATCTCTGATTCCTTTAATTGGACCATGGTATTCAAAACCAAGATTTGGGTGCTCACTATACTTGTTGCTGCTGAGGTATCTTTCCTTCCCTCTAGGCTTTCTCAGGGGACAGCGAAGGAAATAATGTCTGTGTGTATGCGTGTGTGTGTATTAACCCATATATGTACATTTTTCTATAAATACTTTTCTGTGTAGCCATCTATATTTATATTAAGTTTTAAGCATGAATTCGTAGTGTTATACTGAATTTTAATCCATTACCAAATGGATCATTCTAGGCTTCTCTCCTTGCCGGTCTATAAGCTCCCACTTCAACAGTGAAAAACCTGGCTTCAATGTTCATCATTTGTTTACTGAATTTTCAATTCAAGTATACATGTATAGCAGTGTCAGGATTGTTAATCTGTACTCTTGTAGAAAACAAGTTCGTCAGTAGAACACAGTGCTTATGTGAAGTTCCTTTGCTTTTTAGTCTGATTTTAGTCATCTTCAAGTTTGGATGGAACACCACCTCTCCCTCCAGCCCCTTCAGTGAGGTTGTTTCACATATTTTGAAGACAGATTATTGGTAACATTATGAATTTCATCTTGTTACGCCCCCATCATCTAAATGATTTTTTTAATTTGCAATAATTAAGGGTCATTCTGCGCTGTGTGTTTTGATTTTCACAAATGCATAGTATTATATATCCACAATTATGGTATCATACTGAATAGTTTCATTTCCCTGAAAAATCTCCTGTATTAACATCTGTTCACCTCCTTCTTCCTAAAACTCCTGGCACTCACTGATTTTTTAACTTTCTCTATAGATTTACTGTTTTCAGAATATCATATATTTGGAATTACATATTATGTATCCTGAAAAGCCTGGCTTCATCCACTTAGCAATATTCACTTAAGATTCATCCATGTCTTTTCATGCCTGCTATTTCACTTTTTTTTGATTAAAATACTTTGTATTTTATTTTTAATTTTTAGAGCACTTTTTGGTTCACAACAAAATTACTGATTTTATTTTTTTTAAAGATTTTATTTATTTATTTGACAGACAGAGATCACAAGTAGGCAGAGAGACAGGCAGAGAGAGGGGAGGAGGCAGGATCCCTGCTGAGCAGAGAGCCCGATGCGGGGCTCAATCCCAGGACCCTGAGATCATGACCTAGGCTGAAGGCAGAGGCTTTAACCCACTGAGACACCCAGGTGCCCCCAAAATTACTGATTTTTAAATTTCTAAATAACATTCCATTGTGTGAATGTACCACAGATTGTTTATTCAGGCACCTGTTGAAGGACATCTTTGTTCATTCCAGTTTAGAGTGACTATAAATAAAGCTGCTATAAACATTTGTGTGCTGGTTTTGTCTGAACAGAAGCTTTCAGATAAGTTGGGTAAATATCTAGAGGTATGATTGTTGGATAACATGAGAAGCCAATGTTTAGCTTTGTAAGAAACTTCTAAACTGTCTTCAGAGGGTTTGTGCCAGCCTGCATTGCCACTGGCATGCATGCGAGTTCCTTCCATGCCATGTCTTTTTTTTTTTTTTTTCCAGATTTATTTATTTGAGAGAGAGAGAGACCGCATGCAAATATGAGTGGGGGGAGGTGCAGAGGGAGAGAGCAGACTCCCTGGTGAACAAGGAGCCTGAAATGGAGCGCAGTCTCCCCACCCTTAGATCATGACCTGAGCCACCCAAGTGCCCTTTGTACTATGTTACTTTGTCTTTGTCAACATTTGGTGTTGTCCAGTTCTTGAGCCATTCTATAATGTGCATTGTTATTGTTTTGTTTTGTTTAAGTAGCCGTTCCCTAATGGCAAATGATTGTGATCATCTTTTTATGCATTTATTTGCCATTTATATAATATTCCTTTCTGGGGTGTATGTTCAGAACTATTGTTCATTTTTAAATTGGTGGTTGTTTCTGATGAGTTTTAAGAGCTCCTTGTATATTTTAGATATACAACTGTAATCCAGTATGTTCTGCAAATATTTTCTCCCATTGTATGATTTGTGTTTCTACTCTGTCTATAGTTTCTTTCATGAAACACAAGATTTAACTTGAATAATTCCAATAATCAATTCTTATTTAATGGTACTTTGATGTTATACCTAAAACTTATGCACTAAACTCTAGGTCACGTGAACTTTCTCCTACTTATAGAAATTTTATAGTTTTGCATTTTTATATTTTGATATAATTCACTTTGAGTTACTTTTTACCAATTGGGCAAGGTCTGTATCTAGGTTTTGTTTTTTTGGTTTTTTTTTGCATATAAATGTCCACTTATTCAGATTCTTTGTTAAAAAGACCAACCTTTCTCCACTGAATTGTCTTTGACATTTTGTTAAAGATCTGTTGACTATATTTTTATGAGTCTACTTTTGGTGTCTCTGTTTTGGTCACTTCTTCCATGTGTCTGTCCTTTCAACAATACAAGGCTGTCTTGATTACTGTAGTTTTACAGTACATTTAGAAATTGAGTAGTGTGAGTTTTTCTGCTGCTACCACCTTCTTTCCCCAACTCTTCCTTCCCTTTTTGTACTTTAGCATTATATTGGTTATTCAAGATCTTTTGCCTTTACATTTAAAAATTAAAATTAGTTTGTCCATATCTAGAAACTAGCTTGCTGGAATTTTTATTGGAAATCTGTAAATTGTTGAATCTGTCATTAGATCTGTAGATTAAGTTAAGAATTAACATCTTCACAATATTGAGACTTCCGATCCTTGGACATGAAATATCTCTTCATTTATATAGGTCTTTGATTTCTTTTATCAGTGTTTTAGTTTTCTGCATATTAACCTTATATTTATATTGTTAGATTTATATCTGAGTATACAATATTTGTGTGTTATTATACTATACATATAATGTATGTACTTTTAGATATATTGAAGTTCAAATTCTAATTATTCTTTGCTGGTATATAATAAATTGGGTTTTGAACATTAATATTGAATCTTGAGACCTTGTTAAGCTTGTTTATTACTTTCAAGAAATTGTGTATTGACTTACTAGAACTTTCTATATACATAATCATGTCTTCTGAGAATAAAGGAAGTTCCATTTCTTCTTTTAACCTGTTACCTTTTATTTATTTTTCCTTATTTACTAGGTAGAATTTCTACCATATATTAAACAAACTGATAGTGAATGCAGCTTGTTTGACCTTTTTGGGGTCTTTCTCCCTATCTCAGGAGAAAGGCATCCAGTCCCTCAATATTATGTATGATGTTAGCTGTAGGTTGTTTTGAATATGCTCTTTACCAGGTTGTGTTCTTAATTTCTTGAGTTTTTAATCATAAATGAGTGCTGAATTCTGTGATGTACTCTTTCTTCATCAATTGATAAGATCATATCATTTTTCTACTTTAGCTTGATGTTGTAGATTATATTGATTTCTGAATGTTGAACTACTCTTACATATGTGGAATAAATTCCACATTGTTGTGATGTATAATTCTTTTTATATACTGTTGGATTCAATTTCTTAATGCTGTTGATAATTTTTGCATCTATATTCATTCATGAGAGATGTTGATCTGTTTTCCTTTTGTGCAATGTCCTTATTAGGGTTCTACATAAAATGAGTTAAGAAGTGCATTCTATTTTTCTGGAAAAGATGATGGAGAATTATATAATTTATTTTATAAGTGTTAGATAAAATTTACCAGTGAAACCATCTGAGTTTGATGCTTTCTTTCAGAAGGTTATTAATTATTGATAAAATGTGTGTGCGTATGTGCACGCACACAGACGCACGTGTACACACGTGTGTGTATAGTTCTGTTCAGGTTACTTGATTCTCATATGAATTTTGGTATTTTTTATCTTTTAAGGAATTGGTCAATTTTGTATAAATCATCAAATTTGTGGTGATACAGTTTTAGAGTTACTCTATTATCCTTTTAATGTCCATGTGATCAGTAGTGCTAACTTTATTTCTAGTAATGGTAATTTGTCTCTTTTTTCTTTGTTAGCCTGGCTAGAGATACGTTAGTTGGCTAGTGCTGCGGTGACAGAATCCCACAGACCGGGTGGCTATTGAAACAACAGAATTTCTTTTCTCTCACAACTCTGGGAGCTAGAAGTCCAGGGTCAAAGTATCAGCAGGATTGACTTCTGGTGAAGCCTCCTTGGCTTGCAGATGGTTGCTTCCTCACTGTGTCTTCACTTAACCTTTCCTCTGTGCATGTGCACTCTGCATGTCTGTTCCTCTTCTTAAAAAGACACTAACCCTGTTGGATTAGGGCCCTACTCTTATGACCTCATTTAACTGTATTTATGTTACTAAAACCCCATCTCTAAAAATAGTCACATTGAGAGTTAGTACTTCAACATGTGAATTTTGGGACTGGGGAACACAATTCAGTCCATAATAAAGACTTATTAAGTTTTACTGATGTTTTCAAAAAGCCAGCTTTTGATTTTATTTCATTGATTTTCCCCATTGTTTTCCTCATTTCTATTATATTGTGGTATGCTCTAATATTTATTATTTGTATTCTGCTTACTTTAGACTGACTGTTTTTCTTCCCTAATTTGCTGAAGTTGAAGCCTTGTTACTAATTTTAGATACTTATTCTTTTCTAATGGATGTATTTATTGATATAAATTTTTCTTTATGTGCTTTGTGTATATCCCCAAATTTTTAGAAGATATATTTTCATTTTTATTTTCTTCAAAATACTAATTTCTCTTGAGATCTCTTATTTAACCCCTGGATCATTTAAAACTCTTTTGCGATAGGAGATTTTTCCAGCTATCTTTCTGTTACTGATTTCCTTTTCAATTCCGTTGTGGTCTAAGAATATACTTTCTATGTGTTCTATTTAAATTTTTTGTGGTGTGCTTTGTTGTATACCTTAGTAAAACATGAGAGCTTGAGAAGAAAAGTGCATTCTGCTCTTGTGGGATGGAGTATTGTAAAAATATCAGATCAAGTTGATTGTACTAATAGATCATTTATATCTGTGCTGATTTTTTAAAAAATATTTTATTTATTTGAGAGAGAGAATGCACACTAACAAGGGGAAGGGGCAGGTGGAGAGGGAGAAGCCAACTTCCCACTGAGCAGGGAGCTCCACTACAATGCAGGGCTGGATCTCAGGACCCAGAGTTCATGACCCGAGCCTAAGGTAGACGTTTTACTGACAGAGCCTCCCAGGCACCCCAATCTGTGCTGATTTTTGACTGCTTAATCTGTCACTTCCTGCCATAGAGATATTGAAGTCTCTTAATGTAATAGTGGATTTCTCTGATTTTCCATTTAGTACTATTAGTATTTGCCTCATGTAATTTGACTCTTTTTGGTTGGTAGATGCATGTTAAAGATTGTTATGTCTTCTTGGAAAACGGATCTGTTCATCATTATGTAATGCTCCTCTTTATTCCAGATAATCTACCTTGTCGTGAAATCAGCTTTGTGGGACATTAATACAGCTACTCTTATTTGGTTTTAGTGTTAGCATGTTATATCTGCTCCATCCTTTTTATTCAACCTAAATATAATTTTATACTTAATAATGTGGGTTTCTTTCTTTTTTTTTAAAAGATTATTTATTCATTTATTTGACAGAGATCACAAGTAGGCAGAGAGGCAGGCAGAGAGAGGAGGAAGCAAGCTCCCCACTGAGCAGAGAGCCCCATGCGGGGATCGATCCCAGGACTCTAAGATCATGACCTGAGCCAAAGGCAGAGGCTTAACCCATCCAGGGTTTCTTATGGACAACATATAGCTGGGTCATGATTTTTGTACTTACTCTAATAATTATGTCTTTTAAGTGGTGGATTAAGGCCATGTACATTTAATGTGATTGTTGAGGGGTGCCTGGGTGGCTCAGTTAGTTAAGTGATTGGCTCTTGATACTGGCTCAGGTCAGGATTTCAGGGTCCTGGGACTGAGCTCTGTGTGGGGCTCCTTGCCTGGGGATTCTCTCTCTCTCCTCCTCTGCCCCTCCCCCGGCATGCTCATGAGTGCTCGCTCTCTCTCTCTCTTTCTCTCTCATATAAATAAGTAAATCTATAAAAAAATAAAGTGGTTATTGAAATAGCTGGGTTAATACCCACCATGTTTGTGTTTGCATTTGTTCTTTTTTCTTTATTTCCACTTTTTGTTTTTCCTTCTCACGTTTTACTGAGAATTTTATAAGCTTAAACCTACCTACTTACCTAGCATATTAATTAGACTTATTTCACTAATTTTGGGTGGAAACTGAGTACAGGATTTCCCAGTATACATTTCTAAGGCCACCTTCAAATAACACTATTCCATTTGATGGTAGTGTGGCTACCTTATAACACATATTTCCAGTTTCTTCCACTGTCTCATCTGACATTGAGTTAGTCACGTCACTTATCCACATGCTACAATCACCAAATAAATTAAAACTATTATTACTTTAAACAATTATCTTTTAGATCAAATAAGGATCAAACATTATTTTACTTTCTTTTCCTCTATTTATGTTGTTCTTTTCTTTATATAGATCCAAGTTTCTAACCTATATCATTGCCTTCTGACTCACAAACTTTTAAAAATTCTCCTTTCAGGCTGCTGGTGATGAATTCTTTTGCTTGTCTAAGAACGTAGTTTTTCATCTATGAAGGATAATTTTACTGCGTATAGAATTCTAGGTTAGTGAGTTTTTGTCTTTCGGTACTAGATTTACCTTTCCTGTATTCTTGCATGCTTGATTCCTAACAAGAAGTCTGCTGTAATTCTTACTCCTTTTTTTTCTCCACATACAAGATTTCTTTTTTTTTCTCCACATACAAGTTTTCCTTTTTTTTCTCTAAATTCTTTTAAGTTTTCTTTGTCTTTAGTTTTCTCCATTGGAATATGTTATGACTCCTTTTTTCGGCTTTGACTTTGCTTGGTTTTATTTGGTATTTTATTTGGTATTTTATCAGTCTTCTCTGATCCTCGTGGGTCTTTGGCTTGAAGTCTGTCAATTTTGGGAAGTTTTTACTTGCTATTTTTAATATTCCTTCCCCACTTCCTTTTACATGTCCTCTGCTATTCCAACTACGTGTATATTACACCTTTTGAAATCGTTCCACAGTCTTTAGATGTTCTGACTCATCCCCCACTCCTATTTTCTCCTTGGTTTAGGAACCTTCTAGTTATCTATCTTCCAAGTCATTGGATCTTTCGTTGGCTTTGTTCAGTCTACTTGTTAGTTCCTCAGATGCTCTCTTCATTACTATGTGTGTGTGTGTTTTTTAATCTCAGCATTTCCTTTTTGATAATTCCTTGGAGTTTCTATGTCTGTTTATATTATCTGTCTGTTCTTTTATGTTGTCTATTTTTACTATTATTGTTTTTAACATGTTAATCATATTTATTTAAATTCCGTACCTGATCATTTCAATGTCCAGGTCATCTGCGTGTAGTTATAATACTTGCTTTGTATCTTTAAACTGTTTTTTCCCCATTGCTTTTTTTTTTCAATCTTTCTTCTTAATTATTTATTGAAAGCCAGACATACTGTATCAGATAAGAGAAACTGAGACAGATAGGACTCTTATGTGAAATTACCTGCCAATCTGGTTAGGAATGGGGCTGTGTTTGATGTTTCTGTAGCTACAGATGGCAGAGGACTTTAAATACTTGTAATATCTGTATTTTTGTCTATCCTCTTAACATTTTGCTTCCATGAGCACTCCTCATCAAAGTCAATCTGTGTCTTACATTTCTCCCTCTGTTACAGTCTATTGTTAGAATGACAAGACCCTATTGTTGTGGTAGTAATGTTTGGGAAAGATAAATAAACTTTGGATTAAATCTCAGTGTTTCAATGGGCCGGGGTTTTGGGGCTTGTCATAAACAAGGGTTTTTCTAGTGGTTTAGTTCCTTTTCCCTACTGATTGCCACTCTCTCTCCTGGCTTCACTATTCCCAGTCTGTTTATTTGAAGTCTTAACCTCAGTTGACTATGCTTCTTCTTTCTTTAGGTAAAAGAAGAAAACTTTGGTGAACCAACATTTTTCCTAGTTCTGGTAAGGCTCTACTAAAGTATTTTACTCTGGATAGTAGGCATTTCTTGAGAAGGTCCTGGACTTATTTCTTAATGATCTTCCTTCCTTTCTCCTTTCAGGGCCACAGTGCAATCTTCCTCAATCCTAACTATTTGAAGTTGGTAGGAGATAGTACCCATAGGTATATGGCTGCACCCCATGATCATAGTCTCCAGGAATTTCTCATTCTCATCCTAGTTCATACTCTGCTTCTAGCAATTCCTTGAAATTATAATTTGTGTTTCTACCAGTGATTTTCTGCTGCAGTGGTTTCTGCTCTAGGGAAGTAAATTTGCAGATTTCTTTTACTATAGCTCTCCAAACCTACCTATCTCTTTAGATTATTGGAGTGGCAGTTATCCCTGAGACCTTAATTCTCTGATGGGTACAAGAAAATCCCTGATTTTCAGTTTGTCCAATTTTTCTTGTTCTAAAGATAGGAGTGACAACTTCTAAGCTCTTTACATGTTGAAGCTGAAACTGAAAGTCCTCTGTTCTTGTATTTCTGTATTTGAATGAATTATTTTCCCAAGATGGGAGGAGAATAAACTAGAAGCATTTAAGTTGCTTAATACTTGTTCTACTCTCTTTTGAGTTCAGCTTTGCAAATGCAAATATTTAATACTGCTCTCTAATAGTAGACCAGATAGTCTCAACGTGTGAACTACTTACTTGTGATAGAAGCTGATGTTTGCTAGTGAAGTGTGAGGAAGAGAAGAAAGTGGCTTCACCTGCTCTCTATGAACAAGACAGCAAGTAGAGCTCCTATTCATAGTGTCAAAGCAGAGTTGGGAACAAAAGAAAATGAATGTCTGGCCCAATCTCTTGAGATTGGAAGTAGACAAGTGAGGGTGCTGTTGTGTTTGTGGGGAGGACTCAATCTGAAAGCCCAAGAAACAACCCTGAATTTAAGTTGGAAATTAAGGTTGCTAATTTCCAGGTTTAGGGTAGCAAAATAATGCATAAACCGAATTATTTTGATTGCTTAGACTGTTGTATCTGTTATCATGAGGAACAGACATAATTGGGATCAATATAATGATTACTTCTGGAATTTTCACACGTTGAATTTGGAAAGGACTCCAAACCTGTCATAAGTGTGGCAGTGAAGGATAGCTTAGAGTAGACTATATAGAGATATTTCCCTATTGCTAGTTCATTCTTTATCTCCTCAGGTCACTTCTGAGTTAACCAGTGAGTGTGTTAAATAGTTGCTAATACTCTGGTAGTTTCCCAATTCAAATCCCTGAGCTTCTGCTTATCCATCCATCTGGGAGATTTCTCTAGTGCCAGAGGACTTGGGTCAGCTCATTTTTTTGACATCACAGAAATGCCAGGTATTTGCCAGTTATTGGATGCCTCAGCCATAATCTTGAACTAGTGAAGGTCGGGAGTCAGTGGAAAAGTGAAAAATAAACCAGCCACCTTTTTGCTTTGTAGGAAAATTATTGGACCTGCCCTACAAAGCTTCTCCAAATGTTTCCAGCGGGGCTCTATCTCAGTGACACACACTGACTTGATTATTAATATAAATTTTAGTATCCTTCCATGCTCTTTTTCTCACTTTCCTTACTTACTCACTATGCCCCTAGGGGTAACCACCTAGATAAATTAAATATGCATTCCTTGAAGGGACTTAAAATTATGTATTCTTTTCCTGACAGAAAGAACTCAGTGGCTGCTGCCCATTCCTCAACTTTTAGAAACACACATCTGTGACATAGAGGTGATAAATGTAATACTAGCATATTGCCCCTTGGGTTTTTTTTTTTTTTTAATATTTTATTTGTTTTTTTTGACAGAGACACAGGGAGAGAGGGAAGAGAAGCAGGGGGAGTGGGAGGGGGAGAAGCAAGCTCCCTGCTGAGCAGGGAGCCTGATGCAGGGCTCTATCCCAGGACCTTGGGATCATGACCTGAGCTGAAGGCAGACGCTTAATAACAACTGAGCCACCCAGGTGCCCCATGTACCTTGACTTTTTATCTACATTTTCCAGCTCTAAGAATTTCAAGAAGAAAACTTACATGACACAATAAAGCTTAGCTTACCAGTGTCTTTAGCATCACCTATGGACGATGCAAAAAGATAACCATGTATACTTGAATTAGATGAGCCTCTGGAAGTCCTAAGTAGATATGATAGTCTTTGCTGTACATAACAAAGTTTTCACTGGAGAGAGCTATTACATGGCCATTTCTTTCCAGCTAATTTATTCTATTTATATTTTTAAAATCAAGAATAAGATTCAGAGGGGGACTAGACTATGTATCTTAAGGTTTTCCTCATTTTACTCTAGGAAGAAGGCTGTACAGAGAGTATGCAGAAGTCCCAGAATTGTTAGTCTAGTTTGGGTAGAGAGGTCATGGGGAACCAGAAGTCTCAGCAGAGACGTCTAGCCAGGAAACATGTGGGAGCAAATGTGAATTACAGAATGGAATGGCAGGTCAGTATGACAACCCTGTGGACAAAAGAACACAGAAGAGATTTCCAGCAGTTTTCCCCACTGGGAAAGAGCACAAATAGTAAACTTACTGAGGATTTATAGGAAGCTCCCCATTTTTCTCTGAAAACCCCTAAGCAGGACATTTTAAGAATAAAATCAATAAAGGGCTACATAATTATTTAAAGTTCCTGGATCATAAAATCTACCTTTTTTCCCCATTACATATAGATCTGTCCATTAACTAAGTCATATGGAGTACCAGGATTTATTACATTCATTTCACAGAGGGGTGTGTGTGTGTGTGTGTGTGTGTGTGTATGTGTGCACACATGCACAGATACACATACACAATAACAAGTGTGGACAGATGTGGTTATTTATGGAAATAGACTCCAGGTAGTTTTATATGATTTCATGTATTTTTTTCTAATTGCCTTGCAAAGATAAAACATATATTATGGGTGAAAAATTGTCTTTTATAAATAGAAAAAAAGTATTTGGGAAATGTCTTGATTAGGTCTGCAATGATTCCACCAACACATTCCTATTCTCTTTTTTTATTATTATAGTAAAATATATAAAACAAATTTTTCACTTTAACCATTTTTAAGTGTATAATTCAGTGGTATTAGAATCACACTATTGTGCAACTGTCATCAGTATCCATTTTCAAAAATTTTTAATTACTCCAAACAGAAATTTGGTACCTGTTAGGTTAAAAATTTTCCATTCCTCCTCTTCCTTCTCTCCTTAGCTCCCCCAGTCATTTTCCCTCTCTATAGATTTTCTTACTCCAGATAGTTCATATATGTGGCATGATACATTTATCCTTTTGTGACTGGATCATTTCATTTAACATAATGTTTTCCAGGTTAGTGTATGTTGTAGTTTGTATCAGAACTTCATTCCTTTTTATAGCTGAATAATATTCCATGGTGTTTATATACCACATTCTGTTTATTCATCTGTTGATGCATAATTCTGTTGCTTCTACTTTTGTCTAGTGTGAAAAATGCTACATGACCATTGGACTACACATAACTCTTTGAGTCCCTATTTTCAGTTCATTCCTATATACCTAGGAGTAGAATGCTGGGTCATATTTAGCTTTTTGAGGGACTGCCACGCTGTTTTCCACAGCAGCTGCACCATTTTATAACCCCCACCAGCAATGTATGAGCATTCCAACTTCTCCACAACCTCACCAACTCTTGCTATTTTTTGCTTTATATATATCATAGACATCCAAGGCAGGTGTGCACTGATACCTCATTGTGGGTTTTATTTGCATTTCCCTAATGAGTAAGGATATTTAATAGCTTTCATGTGTTTATTGGCTATTTAGATATTTTCTTAGGGTAAATATATACTGATGTCCTTTATCCATTTTACTTGAGTTATTTGTGTTGTTGAGTTATAGTTCCTTATATATCCAAGATAATAAGCCCTATCAGATACATGATTTATAGGTATTTTCTCCTACCTTATAGATTGTTTCGCTTTCTGTGTAATGCCTTTTAATGCAAAAGAGATTTTAATTTTGATGAAGTTCAATTTATTTTTCTTTTTTTGTCAGTGCTTTTGGTGTCATATCCAATAATCTATTGCCAAGTTACAGAGTTATCTGTATTTTCCTTCTAAGAGCCTTATCATTTTAGTTCTTATATTTGTGTCGTTGATCCATTTTTAATTGTTAATGGTGAAAAGTAGGGTTCCAACTTTATTCTTTTGCATGCAGAAATTCAGTTGCCCAGCATCCTGTATAGAAGAGATGTTCTTTCCCTATTCTGTGGATTAGGCACCATTTTCAAAAATAGCCATAAATGCATGAGTTTATTTCTGGACTCACAGTTCTATCCTTTGGTCTATGTATCTACCCTTATGCCAGTACCATACTGTCTTGATTACTGTGACATTGTAGTTTTGAAATCAGAAAGTGTGAGTACTCCAACTTTCTTCTTTATCAAGACTGTTTTGTCCATTTAGGGCCCCTTTGGATTCCATATGAATGTGATGGTTATTCTCCATGTTTGTGAAAAAGGCTGTTGGAACTTTGATAGGAAATGCATTGGAACTATAGATTGCTTTAAGTGGTATTGACATCTTAAAAATATTAAGTATTCTTGACCATGAAAATACAGTGTTTTTTCTCTAGTTGTTCTTTAGTTTCTTTTAGCAATATTTTTCAGTTTCTGGTGTATAAGTCTTTCACCTCCTTGGTTAAATTTAATCCTAGGTATTGTATACTTTAAATGCTATTGTAAACAGAATTGCTTTCTTAATTTCCTTTTTTGGGTTATTCATTACAAGTGTGCAAAACCACAACTAATGTTTGTGTGTTGATTTTGTACATTGAAGTTTTGCTGTTTTTTGTTTTGTTTTGTTTTTAGCTCTAGTAGCTTTTTGTGGATTCTTCAGTTTTCTAAAACTAGAATCCTATCATTAGAGAATCAAAATAATTTTATCCTTCCCTTTTCAATATGGATGCTTTTTGCTAAGTTTACTTGCCTAATTGCTCTGGCTAAAACAGCAAGTATTATGTTGAACAAAAATTATAAAAGTCAGCATTCTTTTCTTTTTCCTAATGTTAATGAAGCTTTTAGTCTTTCACCATTGAATATATTAGTTGTGGGTTTTTAAAAAATGTCTTGCATTATTTTGAGGAAAGTTCCTTCTATTTCTAGACATTCCTATTGAGTTCTTATAAAGAATACTGTATTTATTGATAAAAGCCACGATTTCAGTCGCTTAAGCTCTAATGCGTGAAACATGTTATTTAACATCATTAATATAACCTGTGGTTTAGTTCCTCATTTCCATGAATGTTAAGGAAGAGATAAAATACATGTGTGCACAGATTATTCAGTTGCCTTCCAAATTCCAAAAATACCAAAGAGGAAATCAGATTATTTTGGATGTCTCCTTCAGTCCTTCTGTAAAAATAAAAACAGACTACAGCTTTTGGATCTGATGTCTTAGAAGACTATTCAAACTACAGTATAGTAAGCCATGTATATATTTGGGCCTCTCTCCATATTCTTTCATCTCTCAAGATTTCCTTTAAATTTTCCACCTTTTTTATCAGACTGCCGTGTGAACTACCTCATTCCCTAAATGAAGTTTGCTTGTCTTGCATGTATGAAATTGGTTATTTCTTCATCTGTATTTTAAAACTACACATCTTATTTGTACTCCTAGCATGGTGTTTGTCATGTTTTTCCTATTTTATCTCTACCAGTACATAACTTCCTCAAAAGTGGGATGGTAGGCAAATTTCACTTTCTATCCATCATCCATGTGTTTGCCTTTAGTCTGGAAATGTACCTGTTCTCCTAATTCAGCTTTTCAGTATCCATGGAATTGATTCCCAATCTCAATCAGCATAACTCAACCCTCTAATCAACATAAGTTATTGAAGGATTGGCATATGCTCCAGCCTTAAGCAAATTACTGTATCACATTACCTAACCAATTTGACTGTTCAAGGTGGTGGTCAGCAAACTTTTTGTAAAAAGGGCCACATAAATATTTTAGACTTTGCAGACTATAGTGTTCTCTGTTGCATATCCTTCTTGCTTTTTGTTTATAATCATTTAAAAAACATTCTAAATTTCCCCTATTAAAACACATCACTTGCTGGATTTTATCTAAGGGCTATAGTTTGGTGATCTCTGTAAAGAAATATGACCCAAACCACTGTGAGCAGAGTCAAGACTTTTACTAACAGTGCTGGCTTAAAAACCCTTTCTTCTGCCGGGAAAAGGGAACGTTTATCCCCCAAAACTACTGGAAGCTGTCTTGAAATTATGAAGGATTCAAACTATAAATATAGTTTATATTTATAAACTATATTTCAAAGAAGCAAGAGAAATAAAATTGATCCATGTTGAGCTATAGAGTCAACTCTCTGCATCAATTATTTCTACGCACAAACTTTACAATTTAATTAAATTTACAATTTAAGCCAATAATTTCCACTTATTTTTTAAGAATCATATTTTTGGTTTTATTTTTAATAAAAATTATTTTAACTGATAGAGGTATTAATCTTTATGATCCTGGCACATAGGACAGGAAACATTCAGTGAATGTTTATTGTATATTTATGAGAAAAGCCGCATACTTATTCATTAGTTCCTTTGGCAATGAATGTTGTAAACCTTTTATATATATATGTATGTTTTAGGGATTGTGGCGAACAGATTTTACTCAATGAGCTTTGAAACTATGGTGATGCCACATGCTATGCTAAGAGAATTAAAGATAAAAGTAAATGAAGTCAGAGTCTATATTCAGATGGTAGTGAGAACATATTCAAATGTCAAGTCCACAGAGACTGAAGCATGATCAAAATCAGGATCAGATTATTTTCTGTCAGATTTGGGAATATAGGAATTAGATGGTCATAAAATGAGGGCAATATAGCAAGAAATATTTTCTTGTAGTTTGAAACAGTTCCTTAAAACTTTTTCATATACGCCCCTGAAGGTGATTGTTTTAAAGATTTTTGAAGATTTTCTTGTATTTCAAGCTCTATTACTGTGGATTCTTGCGTTTCTTTTCTAGACAGTGTGAGATCAAATCACTTCAGGTTTTGATGTATTGATTTTGGCGGCTCTGCCCCCAATACTCTTCATTTTATTTATTTTTATTTATTTAAAGATTTTAAATTATTTTAAAGATTTAAAATTATTTTTCAGGTAGAGAGCATGCACATGCACAAGCAGGGGGAGGGGGAGAAGGAGAAGCAGGCCCCCCTCTCCCTGAGCAAGGAGGCCAATGTGGGACTCAATTCTAGGACCCTGGGATCATGATCTGAGCCAAAGGCAGATACTGACTGAACCACCCAGGCATCCCTACTCTTAATTTTAGATTTTATTTTGAAGAATGTATGTTGCCTTTAAAAGGTGATTATTTGTTCTAATTTAATGGTTTTATGAATCTGTAGTTCAGAGGCTCAGATATATGTAGAATCAGGTGGTTCAGGAAAAAGAATAAATATCAGATTGTGTTCCTATCCTTCAGTCTTCACAAACCTTCTTCCTAATCCTGAAAAAAATACAAAGATTCATTGCATATGGGATCATAAAAATCCTCATTGTAACCCAAAAAAGAGAAAACAAACTTTCTTTGCTGTTAACAGTTATAGTGGAAATAACAAAAGAAGAAAGAATAGGACAATAGAAAAAAAATTACTCTGCGTACTTGAAATAGGGAAGAGGACTTCCTTTGAAGGAAGAGTTAGAACTTCAAGGAGCATTTCACAAGTAGGAGTAGCTTACATTATTTTAAGAACTTTACATTTAATAGAATATGATACTTAAAGAATATATGGGGTGCCTATGTGGCTTGGTTAAGTGGCTGACTCTTGGTGTTAGGTCAGGTCATGATCTCAGAGTTGTGGGATTGAGCCCTGCCTCAGACTCCTTAGTCAGCATGGAGTTTGCTTGGGATTCTCTGTCTCCCCCTCTTCCACTGCCCTGTCCACTGCTCGTGCTCTCTCTCTCTCAAATAAATAAAAAATAAAATCTTTCATAAACATAAAGAATATTTAAAGCAACTTTTGAAACCAATTTATAACTGAACATTTTCAAAGGTCAACTAATAAAAAATAGAACATGACTATCTGTCATAATAAGTATATTAAAAAATCAATTCTCTCATTGTATAAACAGATGAAAATTTAGATATGTACTATAATACTGTTATTTTAAATGCAGTTGAAAATCAGTACAGATTATTTCTTTTAAAGATTTTTACTTATTTATTTGATGGGGGAAAGAGCAGGGGGTGAGAGGGAGAGGATCTCAAGCAGACTCCCTGCTGAGCGTGGAGTCCAATAGGGTGGTCAGTCTCACAACCCTGAAATTATGACCTGAGCCAAAATCAAGAGTCCAGCACCCAACCGACTGATCCACCTAGGTGCCCCTACAGTACAGATTATTACACTGGATTTTTCCTTCCTTCTCTATTTTCTTCACAATTCTTTATTTTCAAACCTGGATTATCTAGATAATTTTCTCAGGTGGTTGCTACGTGATTCATCTACATGATAGCAATCTACCTCAAGTACAAAGTATGGCAGGTGTATTGAAGCACACTGCCATGTTTTTATTTAAAACACAAATGAATAGTTCTATGGATACAAGAAGGGTTAATGCCCTAAGGCTGTCTTTCTGACCTGGAGTGTACTGTGGTATTCTACATACAGTAGGTGCTTAATTAATGACTCTAGAATGGCTTTCCATTATGATTAAAATTAAGAACCTTAGGTAACTGAGAGTGTGAATTTTGAAAGAATCTCTAAAATATTTGTAGCAAAACCCTTATCAATACATAATACTCCTGCATTAATATACGTGTTACATGTCATAAAATTGAAATTTATTTTGCTGAAATACTTAAATGGCATTCATATAATTTCTAATGAAAAAGAGAAATAGGATTCATGGAAAGAAAAGAGATAACCTCATTGAGGGCTGTAAGGTCGCCTATGAATTTGTTATTGGTAGAAAGACTATTAGAGCTTTGGAGTTTTTCATCACTTTGACCAACATGTCTGTGGAATAGAGCATTCTGATCCTGCATTTGTTAAGGGACATTGGGAAAAGATTTCATTTTACTATGCCAGTTATCAGCACTGCCTTGTCATTTTCATCTGCTACACATTTTCTTTGCCCGTCTTCAAAATCTCACTTTAGTATTATCGCCTTGGCCTGTTGACATAGGCCACTGGTCTAGTAGAAAGCATACTATCAATCTAAACACTATAACAAAGAACAGATTACAAAAGAGAAAGATAGTTGTTATAGCCTCTTTCCTGAATTTCATTCCCACAGGCTCTGGACTCGAAAGATTCCCCTGGCCCATCAGCTGAACCCATGTTGTAGAGTAATACCTTATCAGTGTTATAATCTAATCTATAGATGAAAATATTTCCTCTTCGGAGACCTGATATATTCTGACTTTATTCCTAATCTTTTTCTCCTGCTTATCCTTTATCACAGAAGGAAGAATTTGTCAAACTCATTAATTCTCTTCCATTTGAGTGGAATAATGTTATCAGCAGGAATGCTTGTGAAATTTTAAATGTTGATTTTTTCCTTTTGGGAGACAGGCCACACAATGTCATTAAAGGCTTTAAATGCTTTCCTATAAACACTCTTCTGTATACTTGTGCATAAATTACACTGACTACTAAAAGCAGAGTTTAATCACCAATGGGTGGAACTTCCTAGCATGGTAAAACAAATTTGCTGTAGAGGTTTATTGTCAGTTATTCCAAATATAACTTAGTTTTATATTCTAATTGGCTAAATACAAAAGAATACTTCATATTAATCCCATTTGAAAAAAATACTATTATAAGATATTCCATTTCTCTTTGCTTCTGGTTTTTGTTTTCTCTACCTCACCCCCTTACTGTGTTGGTGAGTTTATACCTGCTGTCCTCTAGTGAAAAAAATTAAAGATGTCATCCTTAATAGTCATCCAAAACCCAACTGTCACTCTTATCTGCTACTTCTGAATGAATATAAAAGAAAAATGACTGGTAATTGTATAAGGCAATGCCACACTTGCTTTCGCCTTACTGTTTTTCCTTAGCTCCTGATTCTTACAAGGTAGTTTATCTGCTTTAGGCTCTTCAGTTTGTGGGAAACTTTCAGACTCTATTCAGTAGCTAATAGGATTTGTCAGAGTTTGAATTTAGTTCAGAATGTTCTGACACTGGGCCTTGGTCTCATGCATAAACTGGAAAAAAAAAAAAAAACCCTGATAAAATTGATGGCATATTGCATATTCCTTTCCTTTTATTTCACGAGTATATTAGGTTTTCCATTATGATGTTTGGTATGCTAGTGGTTTCTAAGTGAAAATCTCCCATCCATGTCCCCTACTAAAAGGGTACACCCCATGTTGATTGTTTTGCTCCAGCCACTGTTTATTAGATTAGCCCTGGTTTCTTGCTATAGGGATAGCAGACATACAGGTAGGAGAATGAACTGATGGTACCTGGAGAAACAAAGAGAACAATTGTGACTTCAATCAGTTCATATCTCTCTATGAAATTTGAAGTGAAAAACATGTAGAAAATAAGGCAATTAGAAATGATATCTACAGGTGAAACATTCCTTAAAAAGACATGGCAAAAGGAGAAAGGAAAAAAAAGATACAGAGTAAGAATAACAGATGATATCTGGATGCTTGTCTTCAGAAATCAGACCAAAGGCCCCAGATGAAATGTATACCCAGGGATCACCTGTTTCCCACCAGTTTCCCAGGCTCAAAGAGCCTGAGGTCTAGTGATAATACAATATTATTAGTGAGGGATGACCCAGAAACGACACCAGAAGGGATAAAATATGTTCACAGAGGAAATGCAATGTCAGCATCAATGTCAGCTGTGGTCCAGCATAGGTATCAGCTTGTAAAATACAGACAGTAAGACGCCAGAGAGAGCTGCTGCTTAACACTTCATGTCTGATACATATTTCCCTTGTTTCCTTAATTGAATCCTAGTTTCTTGAACTACAAAGACCCTAATTTAAATATAAACACCATGCATTCTTTTTAGGAAACAACATATTAAAATGATAAAATAAGTATTAAAAATGTGGTTTTAGACTGTGTGCCTCAGAATCATGTGGCATGTTTATTAAAAATAGAGATTCCTGAGCCTCCCTCAAACCTGAAAAACGTGAAGACTTAGAATCTCCAAAGGAATGGCTCAGGAATCTTCATTTAACAATTTATACAAGGCGATTCTTTTCATGTATTTATTTTTGGTGTATTGAAACACCTGTTTATTATCTTACAAGTTCTGTGGATGAGAAGGCTGGGCACAGAATAACTGGGTTCTCTGCTCAAACTGAAATCAAGGTGTATTCCCATCTGGAGTTTGGGTTTTCTTACACACTTCCGACTCCGATTGTTTGCAGAATTTAGCTTCTTGCGGTTGTGGACCGAACCTCATTTTATTGATGACTATTGGCAGTGGTCGCTTTCGTCCCCTAAAGTCACTCTCAGGTCCAGGTTACATGATCTATTTTGTAAGCAGTTCGGAACACAGCTGTTTGTTTTCAACCAGGCGAATAAAACAGGGTGTCTGCTATTGCTTCTTGTCTCCTTTCAGAGCTTAGGTCAGGTCCATCCAAGATGATCTCTTTTTTGATTTGTTGTGTTAGATGTTGGCTTTTTGACTCCACACATTTATTCAGCCATATATTTAAAGACTGGCCTCAGTGATTGCAATAGAAGAAAAGTTGGGATGTAAAGACTTCCCTGGTGGGCTGACCGGGAAGGAGCTAGGAGACTCAGAGAGATGGAAATACTGGAATATATCCACTGCAAGTTGTTTAGATGCCTCCTAACCAAACTACCCTCTGCCTTGACGGTAAGATCAGAATAAACTCCTTTCACTAAGTTTGAGAAATAGAAGGAGCAAGAAATTCTTTCTGGTGGCATTCTTCTGGGCAAAAGATATCTGTGGTAGAGTCTATAAATTCTTTCTACTAAAATGCGGGAACACAATTAATGTGATCCCAGAATAGTAGAGGCCAAGTGGTGGCGATTTACTCTCCGAGGCAAAGATAAACTTATCAACAATGGGGCATTAATCAGTGTTTTGACCTAAAGTGGTGGTTCTCAACTGGAGATTTTTGCCCTTTGGGAACATTTGGCAATATCTGGAGACATTCTGGTTATCCCAGCTGGGGAGTGATGGATGCTACTGGGATCTACCAAATAGAGGCCAGTGGTATTGGCAAATATCTTATAATGCACTGGAGAGCCCACCTCAGCAAAGAGTGATTTGGTCCTGTATTTCAGTCGGCTGAAGGCTGAGGCTAAGAAACTCTGACTTGAAAGAATCTATAACAACTATTTGATCCAAAGGTTGACAGAAAAAAAAAAAAAAGAAAAAAATAGATTGGCAAAACACTAAAGTAATTTAACACACATAAGCAGAAAACTTCTAGATTTGATGGACAGACATTTAACTAAGTTGCCAGACTGGTGATTCATGGTGTTTAACTCAGCTTCTAAACCTAAACTATTTACAGATCCAAACACAGGGAAAGCTCGTCTTTTTAAGGAGAGGATTTTCAATGCACATACAGTTGTAATCCTGACTCTTCACCCAGCTTTCCCCCAAAAGATATGCAACTCTTATCAGTTTAGGGCAAACAGCCAGATCTTTGGGCAGGTATTAAATACCGACTCTGCACGAATGGGAATCTTTGGAGAAGCAAACCACCACCATGGTCGACCAATCAGGGGCTTATAGAAGTCAGGGAAGATACATACAGTCTTGATCTCATATTGGGTTCAGTGGGACCACAGGTCCATTTGTGTTGTGTGTGTGTGTGTGTGTGTGTGTGTGTTCATGTTCACTCGCAGGATATATAGTACAAAGGGATACGTTAAGTAGCAGACGGAATCTCTACATTGGTTCCCTAACCTAGTAAGCAAGGGCTATTAACAAAGTTAGAGACAGATGGAAGCAACTGGACCTTCTTTCCTCTCCCTCCTTCTTGATCAAACAATAAATCAAAATGCATGCTGAATGTGAGTACAAGTTGCAAGAGGAAACTATGTATCAGCCATGGCTCTTGTCCTCGTGCTCCCGAGTAAACACTGTTCTGCCCCTGTTGTTCACGCAGAGGCCATTTACCTTCCTGTGTTAACCCTTTCTGAAGTTTTAAGAGGGGTTAAAATAACCTTTCATTAACATTTTTCCTCTTTTCATTCTGCTGTGTGGAATTTGCTATTAAAAAGACAAGAGAAGTGAGAAATAGGGGGAGGGGTAGACCCATATAGTACTATGCACAAAGGTGGGATTCTAGGTCTTACAGAGATTGTTTAGGAAGTCCTGAAGTCCAAGGATGCTCCATATTGGAGAACACCTGCAGAGCAAGTGGCATGGACTCAGGCACAGAAAAATACTTGGGTAGGAGAAGGAAAGGACACAGACCCCTTTTGACCATCATAGGTGACTGAGCTGGGACCTCCACTGCATTCCAGCTCTCAGGGCTTAGGCACTCTTTGCTCAACTTTAACCTTTAAAAGAAGATGAAAGAGAAGATAGGAAGCCAGTGATAATTCACATGAAGTATGTCAACAAAATCTCAGAAAAGGCTGCTCATTTTAAGCATGAGCAATATGGGGAGGAAATGGCATGGTATCTATGCAAATATACTAGAGGGAAAAAAAGTAACAGTATTCAAAATAGGCTTTCATGTTAGAATAGATATTCAATAGGTTGAAATAAATTTTCACTTAATTATGAATGTATTATGGAAGCAAATACAATCCAAGGAAAATAAGCATCTGAGAGTTATAAAAGAATTTATAAAATATTTTTAATTAAAATAAACCAAAAGGATATGGAAGAAATAATGGTTGGCCATGAATGGTTTAAAACTTTATATAAAGAAAAGAAAACTCTATATAAAGAAATAAAATTATATATAAAGTACAACAAAAAATGAGAAGACTGAGAATGAAAAACAATGAATAGACATAAAACAAGCAAATTACTGACAACATTGTAAGACCAATAGTATAATACAATGGTAAGCAATTTTTAAAATAAGAGAGAAGATAATTAATATCTAGTACAAAAAAGGAGAATCACAAACTGTTACTTTGAATCTCTGAAGAAGCAAGTCAAACAAATTAAAACTGAAAATGATTCTCAAGTGAAATTACATGATAATTTTCCTGAATTAAACAGAACCAAGATAGCAGATAACAAAATTCTTTTAAGGTGCTGGAAAATTGCATCAGACTGATCAAATTTTGAGATACATCCTAGTCATATGATTCAATTTTAAAAATGTAAAATATTCAGGAATCCAGGCTTAGAAATGAAGAGGGAAAAAATAGGGTAATCTGAAATTTTTCATAGCTGCCTCCATGAAGTGAATAGATAAATGTCCACAAAGTGCTAAGGGAAAGAAAATAGGATTCAAGTGTACTGTATCCAGCCACCTTGTCAATAAAGTGGAAAGGGAAAAAGCACTCATTTCCAAATGTAGAAACTATCAAGGAATATAGTGCCCAAGAAAGCTGCCAAAAGAAAAAAAGAAAAAATCCAGCCAAACCAGGAGCTGTAATTAGAGGACTGGTGATCCCAAGAATACCAAGAATGCTTAGTACTGTAGAACTACTATAGTTTATTAGATTGATAGTATCAAGGTTTTCTTTACTGAAGAATATTCAAGGCTCCCTGAATTACGAAGCACATCATTAAAACTGAAATATTAAATATTTAAAATTGGGAGGTGAATGGATTTCTAATTCTCTCATTGTTTATATTTGACTCTGCAAGTTTATCCTGTGTTTTCTTGGAGACTTTAAACAAACTGAAAAATACAAGCTCAAACAATATAGCTAAAAAATGGCCAAAAGACGTGGACAGATATTTTAATGAAAAGGAATTACAGATGGCAAGTAAACACATACAAAGATGTTCAACATCACGAGTTATTAAAATGCAAATTAAAACTACAATGAAATCTCAGTGCAAACCTATCCAAATGGTTAAAATTAAGAAAAAAAAAAGTGATAAAACTGAATGCTGTTGAGAGTATGGAGAAACTCCTTGCAATAAAGTGCTTCACTCCATTATTTGATATTTAACAGCTGACAACTTTCAAACTCCACAGTTTTGTGCCAGAGGCATATTTCTTAATCTCCAAAGTGTATACTATTATTGCATACCAAACATCATTCCCCATTATTTGCTTAATACAATGCCAATTTGGACTTTTATTAAAGCAACAATATACCCAACTTCAAACTCCACTTCCCAGCTTCCCTTTCTGGTAGGAGTTATAGTTGATGAGATCAATGGCAAAAGTCAGCTGAATGACTTCTGGAAAATGCTTATGTTCTTGATAGAGGCTCTGCTTCTACCTCTTCTCAGTCATCTCTTCCTGCCTATTATCTTGGTCTTGCGTCTTAGGGAAGAACACAATTTTGCAACTATAAAGGTGAAACTGAATGCTGATAGATTAAAGGAGTCTAAGTCCTTGAGGACTGACTGAAGCAAGGACATGAACCCATGAACTGTGTACTTGCTGACCTCGTTTTGTGAGAAAAATCAACACCCCAAATTTTTGGAGTGGTGTCGGTGTTATGGAGAACCGAATGCATTTCCTTAAGAGTCAGTTTCTCACCTGTAAATGGGATTTAAAAACACATTACAGAAATACACAATTTTTTTGAAAATAGGATTGGCTTTTTTAGTCATTACTATTTTTATTTCTACTATTAGCTGCAAAAGCTTATTTTAGCTGTCACAATAGATCGGTTTTGTTCACTGCAGTATCCACTACAAATAGCCTGACACATAGTAGGCACGTTTATATAAGCTCATGCTATCTGTGTGAATGAATCCCACTGAGAAGTTATGTTAATAAGATTTTGGCTTCCTTATACAACATACAGTAATTACTGGTAGAGATCAATATTATGGTATGAAGTTAATACAGGCCTACCTTGTAGATAATGCAGGTTCTATTCCAGACCACCACAATAAAGTGAATATCACAATAAAGTGAATCAAATAATTTTTTTTTGTTTCTCAATGCATATAGAAGTTATAGTTACATTGAACTGTAGTTTATTAAGTGTGTGATGATATGTCCAAAAAATCAATATACTTTCCTTAGTTAAAAAATACTTTATTGTTAAAACATACTAGCCATCATCTGAGCTTTCAGCAAGTTGTTATCTTTTGTCTCCTGGAGGGTCTTGCCTTGATATTGATGGCAGCTGATGATCAGGCTAGTGGTTGCTGAGGGTTGGGGTGGCTGTGGCAATTTCTTATAATAGGAGAATAGTGAAGTTTGTGGCATAGATGGGCTCTTCTTTTCACAAATGAGTTCTCTGTAGTATATGATGCTGCTTGACAGCATCTTACCTATAGAACTTCTTTTGAAACTGGAGTCAACCCTCTTAAAACTTTTCACTGATTTAGTAAATTTATGTCATATTGTAAATCCTTTGTTGTCATTTCTACAATCTTTACAGCATCTTCATCAGGAGTAGATTCTGTCTCAAGAAAGCATTTTCTTTGCTCACTTAAGCAGCTCTTTACCCATATCAAGTTTTAGCAACAACTCAGTCACATCTTCGGACTCCACTTCTGACTGTAGTTCTCTTGCTGTTTCTTCCACATTCTTCCATATGCAGTTACTTCCTCCACCGAAGTCTTGAACCTCTCAGATTCACTCACAAGGGTTGGAATTAACTTCTTCCAGGTTCCTGTTAATGATGATGTTTTGACCTCTTCCCATGAATCGTGAATGGTCTTAATGGCATCTAGAATGGTAAATCCTTTCTAGAAGGTTTTCAGTCTACTTTGTCCAGATCTATCAGAGGAATCAGTGTCTATGGCAGCTATCACATTATGAAGTATATTTATTAAATCATGAGACTGGAAAGTAGAAATTACTCCTTGATCCATGGGCTGCAGAATGAATGTTGTGTTAGCAGGCATGAAAGCATTAATCTCGTTGTATACCTCCATCAGATTTTTTCGGTGACCAAACACCCAAAGCATTTTGTGAATGAACAGCAATTATTTATTTATTTAACATATAATGTGTCATTTGTTTCAGGGGTATGGGCTTATGATTCATCAGTCTTACACAATTCACAGCGCTCACCATAGCACATACCCTCCCTAATGTTCATCAGATTTTACTGTGAAAGAGAGAGAACACAAGTGGGGGGAAGGACAGAGTGGGAGAAACAGAACCCCCACCCTTCAAGCAGAGAGCCCAACGTGGGTGTTGGTCCCAGGACCCTGGGGATCATGACCTGAGCCAAAAGCAAATGCTTAACTGACTGAGTCACCCAGGTGGTTCTGAGCAGCAATATTTTAAAAAGGAATCTTTTTTTTTTTTTTGAGTATTATGTGTCAATAGTGGATTTAAACTACTCTATAAACCATGTTGTAAACAGATGTGCTATCATCTAGGCTTTGTTGTTTTATTTATAGAGCACTGGCAGAGTAGATTTAGCATAATTCTTAAGGGCCCTATGATTTTTGGAATGGTCAATGAGCAGTAGTTTCAACATAGTCACCAGCTGCATTAGCCTCTAACCAGAGAGCAGCCTGTCCTTTAAAGCTTCGAAGCCAGGCGTTGGTATCTCCTATCTATGAAAATCCTAGGTGGTATCTTCTTTCAATAAAAGGCTATTTTGTCTACACCAAAAATCTGTTGTTTAGTGTAGTCACTTCATTATCTTAGCCAGATATTCTGAGTTACTTCCTACAGCTCTGCATCAGCAGTTGCTGCTTCATCTTGCACTTTTAGGTTATGGAGATAGCGTCTTTCCTTAAACCTCATGAACCCATCTCGGTTAGCCCAGGCTTGTCTTCTGCAGTTTCCTCACCTCTCTCAGCCTTTACAGAATTGAAGAGAGTTAGAGCCTTGCTCTGGATTAGGCTTTGGCTAAAGGAAAGGTTGTGACTGGTTGATCTATGCAGACCACTAAAATGTTCACTATATCAGCAACGAAACTGTTGTACTTTCTTATTTGTTTACTGGAGTAGCATTTTTAGCTTCCTTGAAGAATTTTTACTTTGCGATTACAACTTGGCTGTTTGGTGCAAGAATCCTAACGTTTAGCTTCTCAGCTTTCAATGTTTTTCTCACTAAGCTAAATCATTTCTAGCTTTTGATTTAAAATGAGAGATGTGTGACTCTCTTCCTTTCAGTTGAACACTTAGAGGGCACTATAGAGTTATTATCTGGCCTAATTTTAAAATTGCTGTATCTAAGGTAATGGGGAAGCCCACGGAAAGGGCAAGAGAGAGATGGAGAATGGTGGGTCAGTAGAGTAGTCAGAACTTCACACACAACATTGACCAACTAAGTTTCTGTCTTACATGGATGTGTTTTGTAGTACCTCCAAATAATGATAATAGTAATATCACAGATTACTGATCATAGATCGCCATAATAGTTATAATAATGATGGAGAAGTCTAAAGTATTTTAAGAATTATCAAAATGTGACAGACATGAAGTAAGCAAATGCTATTGGAAAAAGGGCCCAATAGACTTGCTCAATACAGGATTATCAGAAACCTTCAATTTGTAAAAAATGTATCTGAAGTACAATAAAGTGAAGCCCATTAAAACAAATTATATACCTGTATCAACTTCTAAGTTATATTTTTCTTCATATAAATACCCTATTTCTTTACAATTAAACTGGTACTACAGAAGAAAAAGTATCTCTTTTGGGGACATTTATACCAAAGAAGATAAAATGATATGAACAAATAAAATGCACTCCAAAATGTGTCTACTATGAAATAATGTAGAAAATGAAAACATGTAATGGCATATATAAAACATGGATTTGGACTTACCTTTTACTTTATCTTTTATTTAAATTCATTTTTTAACAGTCAGATGGGTAACAAACACATATTTTAAATATTTAAAAAATATACATTTTTTTAAAACTTTATCCCCATTTTAGATATAAGAGAATTTTTTTTTAAATTGGATAAATAACTTTTTTTTAAAATTTCTTTTCAGTATAACAGTATTCATTGTTTTTGCACCACGCCCAGTGCTCCATGCAATACGTGCCCTCCTTAATACCCACCACCTGGCTCCCCCAACCTGCCACCCTCCGCCCCTTCAAAACCCTCAGGCTGTTTTTCAGAGTCCATAGTCTCTCATGGTTCACCTCCCCTTCCAATTTCCCTCAACTCCCTTCTCCTCTCCATCTCCCCATGTCCTCCATGTTATTTGTTATGCTCCACAAATAAGTGAAACCATATGATACTTGACTCCCTCTGTTTGACTTATTTCACTCAGCATAATCTCTTCCAGTCCTGTCCATGTTGCTACAAAAGTTGGGTATTCGTCCTTTCTGATGGAGGCATAATACTCCATAGTGTATATGGACCACATCTTCCTTATCTATTCATCCGTTGAAGGGCATCTTGGTTCTTTCCACAGTTTGGCGACTGTGGCCATTGCTGCTATAAACATTGGGGTACAGATGGCCCTTCTTTTCACTACATCTGTATCTTTGGGGTCAATACCCAGTAGTGCAATTGCAGGGTCATAGGGAAGCTCTATTTTTAATTTCTTGAGGAATCTCCACACTGTTCTCCAAAGTGGCTGCACCAACTTGCATTCCCACCAACAGTGTAAGAGGGTTCCCCTTTCTCCACATCCTCTCCAACACACGTTGTTTCCTGTCTTGCTAATTTTGGCCATTCTAACTGGCATAAGGTGGTATCTCAATGTGGTTTTAATTTGAATCTCCCTAATGGCTAGTGATAATGAACATTTTTTCATGTGTCTGATAGCCATTTGTATGTCTTCACTGGAGAAGTGTCTGTTCATATCTTCTGCCCATTTTTTGACATGATTATCTGTTTTGTGTGTGTTGAGTTTGAGAAGTTCTTTATAGATCCTGGATATCAACCTTTTGTCTGTACTGTCATTTGCAAATATCTTCTCCCATTTCGTGGGTTGCCTCTTTGTTTTGTTGACTGTTTCCTTTGCTGTGCAGCTTTTGATCTTGATGAAGTCCCAAAAGTTCATTTTCGCTTTTGTTTCCTTTTCCTTTGGAGACATCTTTTTTTTTATTTTTTTTTATTTTTTTAAGATTATTTTATTTATTTGACAGACAGAGATTACAAGTAGACAGAGAGGCAGGCAGAGAGAGGAGGAAGCAGGCTCCCTGCTGAGCAGAGAGCCCGATGCGGGACTCGATCCCAGGACCCTGAGATCATGACCCGAGCCGAAGGCAGTGGCTTAACCCACTGAGCCACCCAGGTGCCCCACCTTTGGAGATATCTTGAAAGAAGTTGCTGTGGCTGATAATCGAAGAGGTTACTGCCTATGTTCTCCTCTAGGATTCTGATGGATTCCTTTCTCACGAGATATAACAGAATGCTTATTAGCATTTATATAATCCTATTTATGTTTGGCTTATCCAAACGTAAATGATAGAATGAAATCTTTAAACAAACTCTCCATATGTCAGTTTTCTACATAATGGATGTTAAACACACATTTAAAAAGCTTGACATTATTAAACTTATGTCTATGAAACAGTGGTGCCAGAGCAGTAAACAGACAACATAGGACCCCCTCTTTTTAAAGAGGGTTACAGAGACTGAACAAGAGTGTATTTCCTCACCATGGCTACTCTTAACAGAAAGACATGTCCTATCCTGAGATAGGTGAAACTCTTTCTTAGATGAAAGGAGAGCATGGTAGAGTTTTGGGTCCTGAGATTGAAAGCTCTGCATTGAAGTGCCCACTTTCTATCTAGACAGCAGGTGGAGGTAACCCCAGGTGGAGGAAGATGAGGGGCCATCCTCATAATGAGGGTCATTCCACACACGTAAGAGATCCCTGCACTAAGTGGTCATGTTATTGATAGTTGATCTTCAAGTCGAAAAATAACATGAAGATAATATTGGCTATAAACGTCTGATTAAAATGGTGGTGATATAAACTTGATAGAATGTTTAGCTTCTAAGTCCTGCTTTTTGCTGTTTGCCAAAGAGAAAGTGAAGAAAATCTGAGTTTATTAACTCAGTGTAATTTCAAGTCAATTATGCTTCCACAACATTTCAAGTGATGAATAACCATCGGCATTCTCATAATACTCTTGACAGCAAAAATCCACCAAAAGAAAACCAACAAAATAGATAAGAAATTCTTGTAATATTGACAATAGAAAATTATAAAGTGACAATATGAATAGTTAATAGGACAGAGGCAATGACATATGCTTATTAACTCACTGTACTTATTAACATGTGCAAAGTATCCATGCTTTCAAGAGCAATGAAAACAGAAATACGTTCTTAGTAGTCTGTAAAGTACCCTGATTTGGGGCAGTTAAAAGGAAATTCTAGGATAGTTAGATAATTTATATATCTACCTGACTTCTTGTATAATCCAAATGGGCACAATAAGGACTCTCTTAAATTCAAAACATGAATATTTATAAGATCTATGTGTTTGTTACCAGTTCCTAGATAATCTTTCTACATTCTTATTTTGTTACCCTTGAGTTAACTTACGTTTTAACAAATGCTACAAACCAAATGCCTGGAAGTGGAGCAAAAGCAGTTGGGTGATGACGTTTGGGGGCCATTAATTTTTAGTCTTATTTGTGGTTGGGCTGATAATTCTATTTTCATTCATGGCTTTCTGCGTCCCACCCCATTCTGACTTCCCATTAATAGACTGGCAAACACCATTTCATGAATATTAAAGGTGCATTGATATCAATCTTGTTTATTCATTTGCTAACATATTTTTGTCTTTTTAAATATAAATTGGAAAATAGTTCAAAGAAAAAATGTTTTCCTTTGGAAAAGTACTGAAAGGACAAAAGGGAATACACAAATTGCAAATTGCAAATACGCAAATTGCCCCTGGTATACTTGCTAAGTGATTAATATGGAATATTTCTTTTCATGTCAAAAGTGTACAGTAATAGGTTCTTACCTCCTTTATTCTTTCTTCACATAGCATTAATTTAATTTTGGACCAACTGGTAAGGAACAGGAGATAGCTTGTTAGGCAAATTTTTGTAAATCCTAGAACACTTCCTCCATCCATGCTTCAGAGGAATACTTGTACATCTGCTTATTTTCCTTTTTCAAGGCAAAAACTCAGGTGGTTATTTCCTCTCCATTTACCTTTACATCCAGAACAGATGTGGATGTTCGAAATGATTAAGATGACTTATAAAGATAGTGGGTTGCTGTTACTTTGCCAAGGTAGGTATGTCATGGCAGCAGCGATGTTTTGTGGGACTTTTTGAGTAAATTATTTTTTGCTTGTGATTCCAGGGGGACTAGGAATAAAGAAAAATAAAGGAAACCCTCAGAGATCTCCAAGGAATTGTGCCTAGTGTGTCAGACTAGTAAGCCTCGGATCTTCGTGTTCAATTCTATAAACCAATTATTGAGAAATCTTACTTTTATATTATTTCCTAGGATGACGCCGGCACTATATCTGTAACATAGGCTTATTTATGATACAGATATTTTCAGAATCTCTTAAGACAACAGAACATAATATTAATTGTCAAGATTATTGCCAATAGTATTTGTTGATAGCTCATTTGCCATTCACTTTCCATATATAACAGGAGTTAAAATGAAACTGCCGGTGAGAGCTCTAGAAATGTTCATATTTAGTTTCCTCGGTGTGGTAGCAGATTAAGGTAAGAATGTAAAAAGTCAGTGCTCAACTTGTCTCTTGAAACACACACATACACACACACACACAACTTGACTCTTAAGCTTCTTATCCACACTGAGCCTATATGAGTGTGGGAAAGTGATAATTAGGAGGCTTTTGAGTCAGATTTTTGGAGCTCCCAAAAAGAGGCATCCCCAAAGAGGGAGGATAGAGTTTGCCCAGATCCACCTAAAGCCTGCGAAAGGAGCTTTAGCCTGATTTTTGTTCCCATTATGAGGGCATAGTGATCTATTATTTTATATTTTCTTGAGAAATATTAGAGTCAGAAGAAAAAGTGGCTCAGTGCCAATGGGCCAGCTTGAACACAAATGGCTGAATTGAGGACAGGCCTGCACAGTGAATCTTGTCAGGGCAAACAAAGCTTGAGTATTTCACAGGAAAGATGTGAGAACCAGAAATAAGTTAGCTACCATTTGTGTGGAGTCATTGTATGTTCTACCTATGGGGTTTGGTTGGAAAGCAATTAGTCATCAACTGATAAAGGCTAGAGAAGAGGAAATATTAAGTTAGCAAGTGACCAGATAGAACAGAAATTTATCCATTCTGACTAATGGTGATATCACCGACAGGAAGTTCCAGCTTTGGATGCCTGCCAAGCCTATAACATGATGCTATATGCAAGGTCCATACCATACTGTCACTCTATTCAGAATGTTGCCTCCTCACCACCTTTCTTGCCCTCTAGCCCTAAAGGAGTCCAGGACAGCACCTTGAGAGGGAGGGAGAAGGTGGGTGCAGAGGAAACAAGCCAACCATATCCCCTTCCCTACCCAGGTTAGTTAGGTGATTTATTACATAAAAACAGCAGTTATCAACCTTAGAGGCATCTTGGGAATTTTTAGAATCCACATACATGCAGGCCCTTTACCTACAAATTTTGAATTGTTTCAATGATGGGCCTGGCCATCAGAATTTTTAAGAGCTCCCTGTGTGACTTTATAGCCAGTGTTGAGAACCACTGATTTAAAGAAACAGCAAAATCATGGGGTCTGTTAGAGTTTTCAGCCTGGAAAGCAGAAACAATGGACCCCTGTAAACAAGCTTAGTATTATAATGTGAGACAAAAATGAGGTGCCTTGCGAATGTACCACATGAGTTGTGTTCTCTCAGGTTACTGTTACGTATTTATTATCCCATTTGATTCCTGGACCAACACCATAGAGTATTTAATACCCCTCTGATGACATACTGATAGGAAATGTGAGTACAAAGACAAGGTCTGAGCTCTTTTTATCCAAGCATTACTGCATCTCAGTATAAAAGTTAAACAGAAATACTGTTTGGATTCAGGGAAAGAAATTGAGAATAGGTTCAAAAAAAAAAAAAAAAAAAAAAAAAAGATGTGAAGATTAGACTTGTGCTCTTTGCCTTCTTACCCAGAGATGTGACTGCCTCTGTGCAACCTTATCTGTTAGAATGCCCCAGGTCAGAGTCTCTTTTATGTCTTCTGGTTTGCAGCATCATAATTCCACCCTGCTTCTATGTCTAACATAACTTCTTAACATGTGACTTGGGTCAAGGAAATACGTCCGGTAACATAGCACCCTTATCTTCTAAGAAAGCTGGATCAAAGGACATCAAGGAGTTCAGGCTAACGGTGTGCACCCACATTTACCGTGACAACTTTATGAATACAGTTTCCCTCAACTTAATAGCAAAGAGCTGCAGCCAGAGTTTATAGGCTGACTTCCTCCCTTTCTCGAATTGTCTCTTACTAAAATGACATTACATTTTTTTCAAATGTCTTATGACAATAATTGTCATTAAATAAAAAGTAAACTCAAGATTAACTTATTAGGTGGATAAAAGTGCAGGCATTAGTCAGGATGTGTTTGTTGTGTGTTATATACAGCAACTGACTCAACTGAAAGGATAAGAAAATACCATGCCACTATTGGGAATTTCCTCTGATTTGAATTCAAATAAGCTTTTCTGGTTTTCAACTGTTACTCCACAATTGAATAAGGATTGGATGGATCTTTTGTGTTGATATTGAGACCTGCTGTGTTCCTGAAATACAAACCTGGCACTGTAGGCTTCCATGTCTCTTCCCATGTGGTCATGGCTGGGAGAGAGTTCTCCATAAGTACTTTGACATTTCTGTGCAAAGATTTCTGAGCAAAGAGTCCTAAAAACTAGGTGAAAGATGATTGAATGGCAGACATGCCTTAGAAATCAGAGATATGTATTGCTCCAAAAGATTTAGAGACAGGACTTTTCTCACCAGGTTGATTTGCTCACATTCTGAGAGAGAGATCTAACTCCTTCCTAACAAGAAAAGATTTGTTTATATTCCAGAATAAAGGTCTCTCTTTGTTTTCTCTCCCTGGAAGAAGGAAGGGGCAGGTGTGTCAGCTACCTAATATGCTCTGGGTTTCATGGTTTTAGGGTTCCTTTGCAGTGGTGCAAGCCTGTTGCATACTCAGGTGAACACTGGGCCCATGCGGTGCTGTCCTTTGGGAACCAGAGCATAGGCACCACTGCTAATGTGCATTGTGAGTAATACTGAACATATACTCGGATCCAGTCACTTCACATTTCCTGACAGAAAAGGAAACTCCACATATACATTCAGGCACACACATATAACATGTATGTGTACATATATATGTATGAAACCGTTTCTCCCTTTTGAAACGTCCACTCCCCAGCTCTTCATCCAGCTTTTCCGCCTGAACAATCCTATTCTTCATCTAATCACTCCATGTCCTCCCTTAGGTAAAGTTATGCCCAGGAATTCTGAGGTAGTTTTCACCCATTCATGTCGTAGCGCTTTGTGAATATCTCAAGTACTTGCCACTTTGTATTATAATATTGGGGTTAAGATTAAGTCTTTCCTTTTAGAATTAGAGTCCTGAAAGGTAACAACCATATTCTATTTACTGTTTCATTTTCAAAGTTAGCTCCCTCCCCAGAATATAATAAATGACTAAGAAACAATGAATAAATGCTGAGACAGAAGCCCTAGCAGTTACTGGGTCACAGAAGACCATAATCTCAGTCATCTCTAGATGGCTAATCAGTTTTTACAGGGATGAAATTATTAAATACCCTGAGCATGCTAATGAGTAAATGCACCATAAGCAGAAGGTAGAGGCCATACGGTTCTTATGTACTACTGATGGTGACAGATTTGCCAGTTGGTTCGTTGATTTCAGAGTGAAGATGTTAAATTGGCTAATTGTTAAGGAGGTACAGAGTCTCTTTAACTAACCTAATAGACCCTTGTTTTCACTCTGAAACCACCCTCTGAGCTCATTATCTAAACTCTATAAACCAGACACTGATCCAGTATATATATTAGTAATGACTGATTTTTCTTGGTAAACTGTAATTAAATCATCCCTTGTTGAAGCAGGGGCCCACAATATGACTCTTCTCTGATAAGAGAGGCTTCTTAATATTTTACCAAAGTTTAAACAGCAAAAATGTGAGTTCCCAATCTGAAAGAATATATTTCTTCAAATACCTGCTGTTGATGTATAAAGCTTGTGTAGTTTTTAAATAGTTGTTTTTCTATAGTACCATAACATTTTTAGGTGAGAAGTTAATCCATGAGTTTCACTCATGCTGCCTTTTTCTCTTTATGACCTGATTTTCCCTTGAGCCATGACGTATGGATTGATTTGATTAATTAAGAAAGAGGAAAACAATCTTAGATGCGGTTAAGATCAGTGACAAAGGCGACTGATCCTGTGGCTATTTTTTTTTTTTTTAATTCCATGAAAGAAGAATAAGAGAGAAATAGAAGAGAATATATAAAACAGGTTCTCTTTGCAGGCAATAAATGGATGCATGATAAAACAAAAATGAAAGTAAGACTGCTTTAAAATCTTCAAACGTATTTTCAGAAGAGTGTTGACCATGGCATATTATCAATGTCAGCAATAGTTACTCAAAATATATGGTGCCCTGGCCTCAGTCCTCCATATTTTCAGATATGAACCATAATGCTCACACAGAAAAAATACAACACAGGAAAAAAATAATAATTTAAACAATAAAAATGTACAGAAAAGGAGAATTTTATAGATGAGTGATTATGGATTCCTACTTGGACCTTCTAACGTTCCTCATTTGCAAACTTCCATGTGCAGCTCAGTTGACATCATGGCATTTACTAGTCACTGTATTCCATTGGTAGAGTCTGAATTGGCCCTGTGACCACATTGCTTCCTCTATAAAAGTAACACCAAATATCCTCATTCACTCTTAAATTGTTAAAGCATTTTCTATTTTCCTATGGCTTCTCCTTACTATTCCAAGTGACCTCTTTGCTTAAATATAAAACAACTAAGGTCCAGCTGGATTAATGAGGCTCAATTTACTTTGTGACACTCTTTTCCTTAAAATTACACTTGTTTTTCAGAATAAATGTGTGTATGTATAAAGTGGATGCAAAATACTGATGTGCATGTATATAAACTTATACATAAGTATGTGTACATATACTTATTTTTTTAAATTATTGTTATCAACATATAATAGTATTGTTTGCTGCAGGGGTACAGATCTGTGAATCATCAGGCTTACACATTTCACAACACTCATCATAGCACATACCCTCCCCAATGTCCATAACCCAACTGTACATATATTTATATATCTATATGTAAAATGATAAGAATTAGTACTTCCTTATCTCATTCCAAAACATGGTACTGCTAAATATGCCTTGTTCTTGGAGTTTGCATTACACCACTTTGCTTTTAGAAAAGACCTGCATTATTACTGTTTCGCTAAGCAAAAGAAATATGAAGAGGATTTTTGCTTTTATGAAAAAAGGTGAGAACAAAATAATGTTCAGCATTTGTTTTGCACTGAGCCATTATATAGACAGGGCACACCCCTAAGCAGTGAGAGGGACCCAGCTGAGCTCCTTTCCCAGGAACTACACTCTGCATGTCAACATCAAGCTGCCACAGCTTTGAACTGTACCTGTGAGCATCTGTGCTTTATCTCGATTTATTTTGTGCATTCATTAGCAAGATGTGTCCTAAGGTAACGGAAAAGCCTAAGAGAGGTTATTTTTGGGGTCTGAGAACACACACAAATTTTCCCATATGAATTAATGGTAATTGCTTCTTTGCTTTAAGCCATTTCTGCTTACCAGAGTCTTCATAGGAGTGCTCTACTTTCAAGTCGCGGGGAAATCTGTATCCTAAGTGATAGTGGAGGTAGAAATGATAGGAGGGAGTGGGGAAAAGGGGGGAAAAAGTCTGAATTCACTTCAGTCACTTTGATTAAATGTTTTAAGTTTTCACTCTGCATTAAAAATGAAAGCGGTGAGGTCAACCAATGACATGTAACAGGACATTGCTGCTTTAAAGCATCACCCACTTTGAACCTTCATTTTCATGTTATAATTTTCCTTCTTTTTCATTGTGAGCTCTTATAGAAAATGACTTCTAATACATGCAGCACTCTGGCTATTATAGAGATGCCTGCTATTATACATTATAGGTCCAGCTATTCTGCATTTTATCTTCCATGACTTTGCTTTAATGATGGAGCATTGTGAAGACGTGAGCACATGTCTGTATGTTTCAGGGGAATATACTGGAATTGTTCAAAGCTGCTGTGTATGGGAAGTGGGCTTGGAATAGATGAGTGATGTTTCTCAGTGCAATTTGGAAAGACTCAGTGGCTGATAGAGAAAGAGCTTAAGAGTTTTCTGTCATGCAGGAACGGAGGGGTTTTACCTTTGTCCTGTTATCCAGCTGTCCAGAGAGTAGATAACAGTGGTCGGAGACAGCCCTATTATCCAAATTGAAGCAATAGTGGCCTGCTCATCTGCTGTTCCCAGTACACAGAAGGCCCTTTTATTTGCCTCTCTAATTCTCCATCTTCCTCCCTAGGATTATCAAAAGAATTGCTCCTTATAATATACACATATTACCATTCTACACCAGTCTAGTCTCCAGGCAGTTATAAATGCATACAAAGACTCTTGTTACTACATGAGCTACACAACAAACTGGAAAATACCTCTAAATTTTGTGTAATTGTCTTTTCAGGATATTCAGTTCTCTGTAGCCTGGAAATTCTGAATTTGGATATTCTTTTCATCCTGGTTTCTGTTTTGTTCTGACATCATTTTTTTCCTGGCCTTCAAGAAATAGCATTATTTTAAAATGTAATATACCAATATATCAAAATTAGTTATTTCTGTACTTCAAATGATGTATCCCTTCTGTATTTAAATCTTAATTCAACAGTTGCTTTACCCGAACATTCAAGGTTCATTAGGATAGAAGTTTAACTTTCTACAAATGAAAGTTAACTGTCCTTCCAACTCTTCTTTTTAATTAAAATAATAACATTTTTAGAATTGAAAGTTACCTAGGATCCACAGCCCGAGTTACTGAAAGTGAGAGTGCCACAGAGAGAAATAAGCTGTTCACAAGGGAGCAATGATTGATTTGAAAACAGTGACCTACAGACACTATACTGATTATCTTATACCAAGAGGTCTTATAATCTTAAGTATTTATATTACTAAGTATACCTTAAGTGTTATCTTTACTTACTAATTCTAACAGTGTGGGCATAGTTCCTTTGGAATTATCTGCCTTTTGACAGTCATGACAACTTTCAATACAGTAATATAGTTTACTTCTTTCTTCTGAAGTTTTAACATTTTATTTATTTTGTCTTCAGGAAAATGTTGACTAGGAAATGAATAGTGAACTATCTTTTCTTAATCCAGACAACAGGGAAAACCTTTGATATTTCACCACCAAGACTAGTGTTAGCCCCCTTTCAAAATATTCTTTTAACATTTTAAATTTATTTTAAGATCTCTTTACCAGGTTAAGTAAATCTTTTCTAATGTTACTGAGAGGGTTTTGTTGTTATTACTTGAGTCACAAAAAGAATTTTAATTATCTCAAATCCTTCTGCTCCCCAGCAAATATGACTTATCTCCTTTTTTCTATTAATATATTGAATTGCAATGTTTAATTTTCAAATGTTATACATTGCTTCTTTCCTGAGGTAAATCTCACTTTGTCATGATAATTTTTTTATACGTAACTAGATTCAATTTGGTAGTATTTCATTTAAGATTTTTCTATGTTGCTTACAAAGATAATACTTTTAATTTTTCTTTCTTGCATTGCTCTTGTCAGGTTTAGGCACCAGATTAGGCTGACTTCATAAAGTCAATGAGGATATTTTCACTCCACTTCAATTTTCAGGAAAAAAAAAGTATTTGGAATTGATATTAATATTTAATTAAATATTTTGAAAATTTAGCAGTAAAGTAATCTGGTCAGGGATGGAGATATTTTGGTATGGTTTGAACTAAAGATAAAATTTGGCAGATTTATGACTATTTAGATTTTCTATTTTTTTCTTGTGTCAGTTTTATTAATTTCATTTTTAAGTAATTTGTCCATTCCATCTACATTGTAAAATATATTTACATAAAATTTTTCATAATACCTCTTTACTTTATATTTATGTTTTGTGTATAGGTTATAACTTTAAAAAAAATTCCTATAGGGATATTTGTGATTTTTATTTGTTTGATGAGTCTGGCTAGAGGTATATTAAATTTATTAATCTTTCCAAAGAACAAACTTTTGATACCTTGTGTTTCTTAATTTTATACACATTTTTTATTTGACTAATATTGATTTATACTCATATCTACTACTATATTTTTTTAAGATTTTATTTTATTTATTTATTTGACAGACAGAGATCACAAGTAGGCAGAGAGGCAGGCAGAGAGAGAGAGAGGAGGAAGCAGGCTCCCTGCTAAGCAGGGAGCCCAATGCGGGACTCGATCTCAGGGCCCTGGGATCATGACCTGAGCCGAAGGCAGAGGCTTTAACCCACTGAGCCACCCAGGCGCCGCCCCCCCTTTTCTTTTTTTTAAAGATTTTATTTATTTATTTGACAGACAGAGATCACAAGTAGGCAGAGACGCAGGCAGAAAGAGAAGGGGAAGCAGGCTTCCCCCTGAGCAGAGAGTCCAACGTGGAGCTCCATCCCAGGACCCTGAAACCATGACCTGAGCTGAAGGGAGAGGCTTAACCCTTTGAGCCACCCAGGTGCCCCATATCTATTACTTTCTTCCTTCTACTTTAAAGACATTGTAAATTCACAAACAGGATGGGAGATTTATTTTTAAATGCATGATGGTTAGAGAACAAACTTATATAATTCAGTTGCTTTGAAATTTACTGAAGCTAGCTTTATGGGGTAGCTTATGGTTTACTTTGTATACTTGAATAGGACTTCTACAGATGTAGAATATGATGTATTATAAGTTTCTTTTACTTCAATTTTGTTGATTGGATTTTTCAAATTCTTTTAAGCCTTACTGATTTTTAAAAATGCTTCTATCCGTTAGTTTAAGAATTGTTGGAAATATCAAAAAATTTCTACCCCATGTATTTGTTTACTTTTGAACACATAATATTTTTTATTAATTTTTATTTTTTTATTAACATATAATGAATTATTATTATTTTTTAAAAGATTATTTATTTGACACAGAGAGAAAGAGAGATCACAAGCAGGCAGAGAGGCAGGTAGAGAGAGAGGAAGGAAGCAGGCTCCCTGCTGAGCAGAGAGCCCAATGTGGGGCTCGATCCCAGGACCCTGAGATCATGACCTGAGCCGAAGGCAGAAGCTTAACCCACTGAGCCACCCAGGTGCCCCAACATATAATGAATTATTAGCCCCAGGGGTACAGGTCTGTGAATCGCCAGGTTTACACACTTCACAGCACTCACCATAGCACATACCCTCCCCAAAGTCTATAACCCCACCACCCTCTCCCTACCCCACTACTCCCAGCAACCCTCAGTTTGTTTTGTGAGATTAAGAGTCTCTTATGGTTTGTCTCCCTCCCTATCCCATCTTGTTTCATTTATTCTTTTCCAAACTCCCCACATTTCATCTCCCCTTCCTTATATCAGGGGGATCATATGATAGTTGTCTTTCTCTGATTGATTTATTTTGCTAAGCATAATACCCTCTAGTTCCATCCATGTCATCGCAAATGGCAAGATTTCATTTCTTTTGATGGCTGCATAGTATTCTGTTGTGTATATATACACCACATCTTCTTTATCCATTCGTCTGTTGATGGACATCTAGGTTCTTTCCATAGTTTGGCTATTGTGGACATTGCTGCTATAAACTTCAGGTGCACGTGCCCCTTCGGATCACTACATTTGTATCTTTAGGGTAAATACCCAGTAGTGCGATTGCTGGGTCATAGGGTAGCTCTATTTTCAATTTTTTGAGGAACCTCCATGCTGTTTTCCAGAGTGGTTGCACCAGCTTGCATTCCCACCAACAGTGTAGGAGGGTTCCCCTTTCTCCTCATCCTCACCAGCATCTGTCCATTCCTGACTTGTTAATTTTAGCCATTCTGACTGGTGTGAGGTGATATCTCATTGTGGTTTTGATTTATATTTCCCTGATGCCTAGTAATGTGGAGAACTTTTTCATGTGTCTGTTGGCCATCTGGATATCTTTGCAGAAATGTCTGTTCATGTCCTCTGCCCATTTCTTGATTGGATTATTTGTTCTTTGGGTGTTGAGTTTGCTAAGCTCTTTATAGATTTTGGATACTAGCCCTTTATCTGATATGTCGTTTGCAAATATCTTCTCCCATTCTGTCAGTTGTCTTTTGGTTTTGTTAACTGTTTCCTTTGCTGTGCAGAAGCTTTTGATCTTGATGAAGTCCCAATAGTTCATTTTTGCCGTTGCTTCCCTTGCCTTTGGCAATGTTCCTAGGAAGAAGTTGCTGCGGCTGAGGATGAAGAGGTTGCTGCCTGTGTTCTCCTCAAGGATTTTGATGGATTCCTTCCTCACATTGAGGTCCTTCACCCATTTTGAGACTGTTTTCGTGTGTGGTGTAAGGAAATGGTCCAATTTCATTTTTCTGCATGTGGCTGTCCAATTTTCCCAGCACCATTTGTTGAAGAGGCTGTCTTTTTTCCATTGGATATTCTTTCCTGCTTTGTCGAAGATTAATTGACCATAGAGTTGAGGGTCTATTTCTGGGCTCTCTCTTCTGTTCCATTGATCTATGTGTCTGTTTTTGTGCCAGTACCATACTGTCTTGATGACAGCTTTGTAATAGAGCTTGAAGTCTGGAATTGTGATGCCACCAACTTTGGCTTTCTTTGTCAATATTCCTCTGGCTATTCAAGATCTTTTCTGGTTCCATATAAATTTTAGGATTATTTGTTCCATTTCTTTGAAAAAAATGGACGGGACTTTGATAGGGATTACATTAAATGTGTAGATTGCCTTAGGTAGCATAGACATTTTCACAATATTTGTTCTTCCAATCCATGAGCATGGAACATTTTTCCATTTCTTTGTGTCTTCCTCAATTTCTTTCATGAGTACTTTATAGTTTTCTGGGTATAGATTCTTTGCCTCTTTGGTTAGGTTTATTCCTAGGTATCTTATGGTTTTGGGTGCAATTATAAATGGGATTGGCTCCTTAATTTCTCTTTCTTCTGTCTTGTTGTTGGTGTAAAGAAATGCAACTGATTTCTGTACATTGATTTTATATTCTGACACTTTACTGAATTCCTGTACAAGTTCTAGCAGATTTGGCATGGAGTCTTTTGGGTTTTCCACATAAAGTATCATATCATCTGTAAAGAGTGATAGTTTGACTTCTTCTTTGCCGATTTGGATGCCTTTAATTTCTTTTTGTTTTCTGATTGCTGAGGCTAGGACTTCTAGTACTATGTTGAATAGCAGTGGTGATAATGGACATCCCTGCTGTGTTTCTGACCTTAGCAGAAAAGCTCTCAGTTTTTCTCCATTGAGAATGATATTTGCGGTGGGTCTTTCACAGATGGCTCTGATGATATTGAGGTATGTTCCCTCTATGCCTACACTGTGAACAGAATTTTGGTCAAGAAAGGATGCTGTACTTTGTCGAATGCTTTTTCAGCATCTATTGAGAGTATCATATGGTTCTTGTTCTTTCTTTTATTAATGTATTGTATTGAGAATTTTTGCATCTGTGTTCATCAAGGATATTGGTCTGTAATTTTCTTTTTTGATGGGATCCTTGTCTGGTTTTGGGATCCAGGTAATGCTGGCCTCATAAAATGAGTTTGGAGGTTTTCCTTCCATTTCTATTTTTTGGAACAGTTTCAGGAGAATAGGAATTAATTCTTCTTTAAATGTTTGGTAGAATTCCCCTGGGAAGCCATCTGGCCCTGGGCTCTTGTTTGTTGGGAGATTTTTGATCACTTCTTCAATCTCCTTACTGGTTATGGGTCAGTTAAGGTTTTCTATTTCTTCTTGGTTCAGTTGTGGTAGTTTATATGTCTTTAGGAATGCATCCATTTCTTCCAGATTGTCCAATTTGCTGGCGTATAGTTGCTCATACTCTGTTCTTATAATTGTTTGTATTTCTTTGGTGTTGGTTGTGATTTCTCCTCTTTCATTCATGATTTTATTTATTTGGGCCCTTTCTCTTTTCTTTTTGATAAGTCTGGCCAGGGGGTTATCAATCTTATTAATTTTTTCAAAGAACCAGCTCCTAGTTTTGTTGATTTGTTCTGTTGTTTTTTTGGTTTCTATTTCATTGATTTATGCCCTGATCTTTATTATTTCTCTTCTCCTGCTGGAACTAGGCTTTCTTTGTTGTTCTTTCTCCAGCTCCTTTAGGTGTAGGATTAGGTTGTGAGACCCTTCTTGTTTCTTGAGAAAGGCTTGTATTGCTATATATTTTCCTCTGAACACAAAATATTTTAAATAAATTTAGAAATGTTACATTTTCCTTTCTTTAATTTTTATTTATTTATTTATTTATTTATTTTTACATTTTCTACTGAGTTTGCATGTTATAATTAGGAAATGTACCTCTTAAACATTTGTGATCCTTTTTTCTTTTTCTTTCTTTTTTTTTTTTTTTAAGATTTTACTTATTTGAGAGAGAGAGAACATGAGCAGGGGGAGCAGCAGAGGGAGAGGGATAAGCAAACCCCCTGCTGAGCAGAAAGCCCAATGTTGTGCTCCATGCTCAGTCGCAGGACCCTGAGATAATGACCTGAGCTAAAATCAAATGTTTAACCAACTTGAGCCAGCCAGGCACCCCTCATTAGTAATTCTTCTTAAATCCACTTTTTCTAAGGAGGGGGATGATTTTACTGAGACAACTTGCTTCATCAGAGTGATGAATAGAAATTGAATGTATACATTCATATTTCTTACATGTTTCTTAAATATTTCTGATACACTTTTAATTTATCAAAGTTTAAATTTTTATTATATTAACTTATGTAATTAAAAGATTCTTTTAATATTTCATCTTGCTATCAGTTTAGGCCCCTTGAAAAATTCTTCATGTAGGTGTTCAATAATATTTCTAAAAAAAAAAAAAAATCTTATCACTTTGCTTCCCTATTTAAAAACCATCTTTGAAATCCATTACCCTTGAAATAAAATCAGAACCTATATCATAAATTATGGGACTTTCAACATTTAACTATTCTGCTTAACTTTTTTAAAAAAAATTTTATTTAAATTCTAGTTAACCTCTAGTGTAATACTGGTTTCAGGAGTAGGATTTTGTGATTCACCCCCTACATATAATCAACACAACAAGTGCGCTCTTCAATACCCATCACCCATTTAGCCCACTTCCCCTCCTTCAACCCTGTTTGTTCTCTATAGTTAAGAATCTCTATGGTTTTTTTTTCTCAATTTCTTTCTTTCTTTTTCCATTCCCCTTTGTTCATCTTTTTTGTGTCTTAAATTCTGCATGAGTGAAATCAATATGGTATTTATCTTTCTCTGACTTATTTCTCTTTGCATAATACACTTACTCCGTCCACACTGTTACAAGTGGCAAGATTTCATTCTTTTGCATGGCTTCTTTATTCATTCATCAGTTGATGGACATTTGGGCTCTTCCCATAATTAGGTTATTGTTGATAATGTTGCTAAAAACATTGGCTTCTGCCTAACTTTTTAAACTCATCTCCTACCACTACCCTATTTTAGTTCCTCACTCTATTCACAGCAAATGAAATGTATCATGATCCAAGAGGTCTCCAAGTAGTCCCATATAATATACAATAGGACTTATAATATCCTTCCTACACCAGCCACTCTAAACTGCTTGGTGTTACTTTCTATTCCCTACAGCGCTTAAATATCAACTTTAAAATTTCTTGATGCTTCCCTATATCTTGCTCCCACTCATCTCTAAGTCATGTTGGCAATTTTTTTCTCTCTTCTCCACATAGCACCTTATCCATACTTCTATTACAACACTTTTATTTTTTTTTAAAGATTTTATTTATTTATTTATTTATTTATTTATTTATTTATTTGACAGACAGAGATCACAGGTAGGCAGAGGCAGGCAGAGGGAGAGAGGGAAGCAGGCTCCCCGCTGAGCAGAGAGCCCAATGCAGGGCTTGATCCCAGGACCCTGAGCTGAAGGCAGAGGTTTAACCCACTGAGCCACCCAGGCGCCCATATTACAACACTTTTAATAATATAAAGCAATTGTTTAATTTGCATGTCTGCATTTCTAATGACACCAAGCCACTCGAGGATAAGGTTATTTATATATTTGATATTAGGATATGATTCTGAGACTATAATTTTTTTTTAAAATTAAGGGAGAGCCCCTATTTTATTTCAACAATATGTTGCTAAAATGGGTAAACAAAACTGTATACTTCTTAAGGTGATAGACATTTAAGATACAAGTAGATTTGAGTCAATGGCTCTACCATTAGGTAACAATGTAACATTGAGTTAGCTACTTCCCCTTTCATAGTCTCTGTTATGGACTGAATTGCATTCCCCCGAAATTTATCTGTTGAAGTTCTAAACCCCACTACCTCAGAATGTGACTGTCATGGGAGACAGAGTCTTTAAAAAGATAATTAAGGTTAAATGAGACCATTGGATGGGCCTTAATCCAAAAAGACTGATTTCTTTATAAAGGAAATAAGGACTCAGACATGCACAGAGGAAAGACCATGTAAAGACTGAGGGAGAAAACAGCCATCTTCAATGTGGAGAAAGGCTTCAGAATAAACCCAGTCCTGCTGACACCTTGGTGTTGGCTTCTAAACTATAGAACTGTGAGGAAATAAATGTCTGCTGTTCAAGCCACTCTGTTGTATTTATTATGGCAGCACTAGCAAACTAATACCATCTCCTATGAATTTCATGATGGCTGCCTGAAAAAGAAACATTTTTTGTAAAGTTCTAGTATATAGTATTTTACTCAATAAGTTAAGTAAGAAATGCTCTGAATTTTATATCAGTCAGTTTTTAATTGTTTTTAACTTCTCTATCATTTTTTAAAGTTTTTAAATTCTAATATAGTTAGCATGCAGTAATATATTAGTTTTACATATACAATACAGTGATTTGACAGTTCCATATATTACTCAGTGCTCATCATAGTGAGTGTACTGTTGATCCCTTTCACCTATTTTACCAATCCTTCCATCCCACCCCTCCAATATGCTTTATTTTAATCAAGTAAACCCTCAATTAAAGTTACTTTTTTTTCAACAAGAACATTTTTTTTACTTGAAGCATACTTCAGAATTATTGTTCTAAAAGATAAATATAAAGCATTCCATCCAAAAAACATAGAAGAGACATTTTCTTCAAGTACACACAAAAGAATCCCCTGGTTAAATCACAAAAAAAAAGAGACATAAAAATATTATAAATTTAAGAACACTGTAATCATACCAAGTATATTTTCCAACCATGATGGTACAAAACTAAAGATCAACAAGAAAGCAAAGCTAGAAAATCTACAATATAAATATTAAATATTTAATATGTAAATATTAACACACTATTGCACAAGCAGTGGGCCAAATAAGAAATCAAACACAAATCAAAATATGTCTCAAAACAAAAGAAAAAAAGATACAATATTCCAAAACCTATGAGATGCAGCAAGAGCAGAGTGAAATTTATGTTATAAATGTGCTTGTATTAAGAAAAAAAAAATTCAAATTAACATTACACCATAAGGAACCAGAAAATGAAACTTACCTGAAATTTAGTAGAGGAAGAAAATAACAAAGAAAAATCAGAAATAAAAATAAAAGAACAGAATATGTATAATAACATAACATTGAAAGTAATGACCAGTTTTTCCAAAAAAACCCACAAAAACCAAAATTGGCAATTCTTTGATTGCATTAAGAAAAAGAGAAGACTGAAAAACCAAAATGAGAAATGGAAGAGAAAACAATACAACAGGTAACCATTGGAATACATAGTGTGATAACAGATTATTGTAAAAAATTATATACTAACAAATCAGGTAACTTAGAAAAAAAAATACCTAAAAACACAAGTTACCAAGGTTAAATCATGGATCTTGAATCCAAGAAGTAGGAAATCTTAGACCAAAAACAAGAATGAAAGTTGAAATAAGAATAAAAAATCTCCCAGCATAGAAAAGTCCAATACCACATGATTTCATTGTTGAATTTTACCAAACATTAAAAAGAATACAATTAAGGGCAATACTTATTCAAAAGGTTACAAATGATGGTATAGAGGGAACATATTCAAAATTATTCTGTAAGACTGGTATGACCCTGATATCAAAACAAGATAATAACAATACAAGAATAGAAAAGTCTAGTTTGTCCAATATAAGTATTGCTACTCTGACTTTGGTTATCCATTTGCAAGATAAGTGTGTTGTTTTTTTTTTTAAAGATTTTATTTATTTGACACACACACAGAGAAATCACAAGTAGACAGAGAGGCAGGCAGAGAGAGAGGGGGAAGCAGGCTCTTCGCTGAGCAGAGAGCCTTATGTGGGACTTGATCCCAGGACCCCGAGATTATGATCCGAGCGGAAGGTGGAGGCTCAACCCACTGAGCCACCCAGGCGCCCTGCAAGGTAAGTGTTTTTTCACCACCTCACTTTCATTTTGCAGGTGTCATTAGGTCTAAAATGAGTCTCTTGTAGGCAACAAATAGATAATAGATGTCTTTTTTTAATCCATTCTGACACCCTGTGTCTTTTGACGGGAGCATTCAGTCCATTTACATTCAGAGTAATTACTGATATATATTTATTGTTATTTTATTGTTTTGCCATTTGTTTCTGGAGATTTTCTCTGGTTCTTTCTTGTCTTTGTCACTTTTGGTCTGTCCTTTGTACTCAAGGAGTCCCCTTTAATATTTCTTACAGGGCTGGTTCAGTGGTCATGAACTCTTCCAGTTTCTTTTTTTGTCTGGGAAACTGTATCCTGTTCTGAAAGATAGTCTTGCTGAATTTAGTATTCTTGGCTGGGGATTTTCCCCTTCGACATGTAGACTATATGATGCCATGCTCTTCCAGCTTGCTAAATTTCTTTTCTTTTTAAAGATTTTCTTTATTTGAGGGACGCCTGGGTGGCTCAGTTGGTTGGGCGGCTGCCTTCGGCTCAGGTCATGATCCCAGGGTCCTGGGATCGAGTCCCACATCGGGCTCCTTGCTCAGCAGGGAGCCTGCCTCTGCCTGCCTCTCTGTCTGCCTGTGCTCACTCTCTCTGACAAATAAATAAAATCTTAAAAAAAATTTTTTTTTCTTTATTTGAGAGAGAGCAAGAGTGAGAGTGGGAGAGGGAGAGAGAGAAGCAGCCTTCCTCTGAACAGGGAGCCTGAAGTGGAGCTCCATCCCAGGACTCTGGGATCATGACCCGAGCCAAAGGAAGACACTTAACTGACTGAGCCACCCAAGCTTCCCAATGGCTTGCTAAATTTCTGTTGAGAAATATCCAGCTAGCTTTGTGTGTTTTCCCTTGTAAGTGAAGGACTTTTTTGTCTGGGTGCTTTTAAGATTTTTTTTTTTCCTTTATCAATATAGTTTGCAAGCTTAATTATAATATGTCTTGGTGCTGCCTGCTTTTATTGATTTTGATGGGAGTTTTCTGTGCCTCCTGGATCTGGATGTCTGTTTCCTTCCCTAGATTAAGGAAGTTTTCTGCTACTATTTCTTCAGATGAATGTTCTGTCCCCCTTTCTCTCACTTCTTCTGGGACTCCTATAATATGAATGTTATTACATTTGATGGAGTCACTGAGTTCCCTAAGCATAAACACAGAGCCACCTGAGGAAAGCAGCAGAGCACCAATACTGCTGCCTAACTTGCTTACACAAGCCCCACCCCCATGCTCTGGTGGGATTGTCCTTCTCAGTCAAACTTGGCTCAGTCTCACCGTGATGGGCCCCTCCCCTAGAAGACCAGCACAAACCCCTCTCCCCACCAGAGAGTTCTTCAGGGCCTTGGTTCTGGTGGAGTTGGTGTCACATCCCTTTTCACAAACAGACCAGAGCACACCCAGTTAAAAGTTGTCACATTCAGGCCAGGGACCAAACACTGACCATAGTAGGCACGGAGAGCCTTTGCAGACAGATAGTAGGCACGGAGAGCCTTTTCAGACAACTGGCCTGAAGGACAAAGCAGCCAAAGCACAACAGCAGAGCACACGCAGCACACACTAGAGTACTTCCTGAAGTGCCAGGCCCTGGGCACTCTTCTTCAACAGGTCAGTACTTTCAGAAGCAGAATATATAACTGGCTTTTCTAACATAGAGTAGAAGGCAGAGACTTGGACAAAATGCCAAGGAGGAGGAAGTTATCCATGTTAAAAGAACAAGGTAAAGCCATGGCCAGAGATCTAAGTGAAATAAGTTAAAGTAATATGCCTGCTGGCAAATTTAAAGCAACAATCATAAGGATACTCACTGGGCTTGAGAATAAGAAGACATCAGGGAGATCCTTACCACAAAGATAAAAGAGTTAAGGAAAAAAAAAAAAAGAATCAATTAGAGGTGAAGAATGAAATAACAGAAACACACTTGATGCAATGAACTGCAGGCTGGAAAAGCATAAGAATGAATTAGTGACCTAGAAGATAAAATAATGGAAAATAATTAAGCTAAACAAAAGGCTTATGCACCATGAGAACAAACTTCTTTATCATTTTTAAATAAACACTTTATTTTAGAACCATTTTAGATTTACAGGATTATTACAAGTATAGTAGAGAATTCCAACATACTCTACATTCAATTTTTCCCTGTTATTAACATCTTACATTCATACAGTTTTTGACAAAACTAGTGAAACAATATTAATGCATTATTATGAAATAAAGTCCACTTTTTAGGTGAGGCTTTGGCTTAGTCAGCCAAACATCCAATTCTTGATTTTGGTTCAGGTCATGATTTCAGGATTGTGAGGTTGAGTCCTTCATCAGGCTCCATTCTGGGTGTGAGACCTGCTTAAGATTCTCTCTCTTTACCTCTCTCCCTCTCTTTCTTTCTCTCCCTCCATCTAAACAAACAAACAAACAAAAAAGTCTACTTTTTAATACTCCTAAAAATTTTTATCATATACTCGTTATTTTATATTTATAATGTGAGAGTTAGAAGGCTCTTAGAGATGTTACTTAAATCTGTTTTCTGACCAACAATAAAACAGCGGTAAACAAAGATAAAATAAATTTTTTTAAGATTTATTATTTGAGAGAGAGGGAGTGCATGAATGTGGGTGGGGGGCTGGGGCAGAGAAAGAGAGACTCTCAAGCAGACTCCTTGCTCAGTTCAGAGCTTGAGCTCATAACCCTGACAATGACCTGAGTCGAAACCAAGAGTCCAACGCTTAACTGACTGTGCCACCCAGGAGTCCTAAGATAAAAACTATTTTTATGTCTAAAATATGTATGTTTGAGTAGGGACAAAGTTTTAGTTTCCTTCAAAGACCAGAATTATTTTCTTATGTGTGGCAGTACTGGTTACATGTTTAAATGACCTACCTGCTCTTTCCTTTAATTAACTCAATGTAAAATTCCCACTGTTCTCTTAACATCTCTCTCAATTTTCTTTAATTGTAAAATTTGACCAATTTTTTTTTTGCTTCTTTCCTTTGAAAAACCGAACCATATTCCATATGCTTATCTACAGAAGCCACTCATCACCCTTCTCACCACACCATTCTCTAGTTTTCCATCATGTTCCACACTAAATGAAGAAAACCAAACCCCCAGAAGTAGACTAAAATTTGGCTCCTTCTTTCTGAGCTTTTGAATCTTGTAGCTTTTTCTCAGTCTCTATTTACAGCTTCTTTTTCTTACCAACTTTCTTCGTTCCACCTCCTCTTTATCATCACTATTCTCTGGGATCCTCCTCTCTTTGCCCCAGTGTCAGTTTCAGCTAAGTGACAGATTATTATCATCAGAATCGTTAGCACTGGCATCATCTTTCTCAGTACATCACAGTCCAACACCTACTTTTCTGATGGTTTGCCTTCTATCAGACTTTTAAGTTTAAAATACATTTTTGTTAATAGCCTTCTGAAATTTTAGAGATAGAATACTTATGCAATTCCAGATTAGGAATAACTATATTGTACCATCCATCTATTTTCAATAGTATCCATGGTGTTTTTCTTTCCTTACAGTTAATTTATTTACTTACTGTATAAGTGGAGTTATATTTATATAAAGAAGTAAGAAGAAAGTGAAAACTAATTTAGATTGGTGTACAATTCTACTAGAATTGATGATTCTAGCTAGAATCTAGAATTCTGCTAGAATATGATGATTCTATTATATAAATATTGTGTATTTACATATACATAAAATACATAAAATGTTACATATAAATTGAAAATACGTAAAAGTTATATGTATATATTCATTCCCCTCCCCATGTATTTCCAGGTTCTACTTGCAAGCAGCTATGAGAATTGAGACCTAGAATCTTTATTTAGAAAAAAAACTCCTTAAATGATTTAATGATAGCTGTTTGTTAAGCACTAGTTTAGGGGTAACTATTCTAATTCCAATGTCAAATAGTCACCTCCACCATGCTGTTGTCTACAGAGTATGGATATTCTAGTACCCAGTGAAGAGATCTGAGAAGATTTCTTTTCCCCCCTGGCAGTTACCTCTGGTCTCAAGGTCTTCCGTTCTCTAAAGAAATTCTATTTAAGGAGGCATCTCATCATCTCACATATGTGGTTATTGTTCCTTACTGCATAAACACAGATGTGAAATGAAAAACCCTTTTCCTTCTTTTATAAACACATGCACACACATAAACATATATACACAGAAGACATTTGTGTACTAAATTTTATGGAATATTTACCTATGTACTAAGAAATTATGGCAAACAAATAATTGAAAGATAAATATTTAATAATTTTCTTAAAAAAGAAACCATTAATTTCCCTCATCTGTTTTGTAGTTTGGGCTCTGATCTCCTGCCAGTTTGGGCTCTGATTTCCTTTTCAGTGTTTTATCAGTCTTCTTTTCCATAAAGAAAAAAATATTCTGTGGTTTTGTGTGTGTGTGTGTGTGTGTGTGTGTGTGTGTGTGTGAAATTATGTTTCCTAAATATGTGTCCTATAAAAATATCTACCCTTGGATGATATTTCAGGTGAAGCATGTAGCTATGTGGGACGCAGGTGGAAATCAGTACTATGATATCTGTGAATAAGCTTATTAGTTTTGCATGTCAGATACCTTTATGAACATGTTCAGTTTTTTCAAGTTTTTATTTAAATTCCAGTTAACATACAGTGTAATGTTAGTTTCAGGTGTACAATATAGTGTTTCAGCACTTGCATACATCACCCAGTGCTCATCACGGCAAATGCATCCCTTAATCTCTATCACCTATTTCACCCATCCTCCAACCTACCTCCCCTCTGGTAACCATCAGTTTGTTCTCTATGGTTAAGAGTCAGCTTCCTGATTGCACCTTTTCCCTGAGTTTTCTCATATGTTTTGTTTTTAAATTTCACATATGAGTAAAATCATATGGTATTTGTCTTTCTTTGACTGACTTATTTAGCTTATCATTATACTCCCTGGCTCCACTTAAGTCATTGCAAATGCAAGATTTCTTTCTTTTTTTAATGGCAGAATAATATCCCCTTGTGTATGTGTTTATGTGTATATACATGTACCACATCTTTTTTTATCTATTCCTCAATAGATGGGCACTTGTTCTGCTTCCGTAATTTGGCTAATATAGAAAATCTGCTATAAATACTGGGGTATATGTTTTCCTTTGATTTGAAATTTTTGTGTTCTTTAGGTAAATACATAGTAGTACAATTGCTGAGTCAGAGGGTAGCTCTAATTTTAATTTTTTGAGGAACCTCCATACTGTTTTCCAAAGTGACTACACCAGTTTGCATTCCCACCAACACTGCAAGAGGTTTCCCCTTTGTCCACATCCTCACCACTGTTTTTTCTTGTGTTGTTGATTTTACCCATTCTGACAGGTGTGAGGGTGATAGTTCATTGTAGTTTTGATATGCAGTTCTTTGATGATAAGTGATGTTGAGGATCTTTTCATGTGTCTGTTGACCATCTGGATGTCTTCTTTGGAAAGATGCTTATTTATGGCTTCTGCCCATTTTTAATTGAATTATTTATTTTTTGGGGTGTTGAGTTTTATAAATTCTTTATGTATTTTGGCTAATAACCCTTTAACAGATATGCACTTGCAAATATCTTCTCCCATTCAGTAGGTTGCCTTTTAATTTTGGTAGTTGCTTCCTTCACTGTGCAGAAGCTTTTTATTTTGATGAAGTCCCAGTATTTTATTTTTGGTTTTGTTTCCCTTGCCTCAGGAGACCTATTGAGAAAGAATTTGCTATGGCCAGTGTCAAAGAAGTTACTGCCTATGTTCTCTTCTAGGATTTTTATGGTTTCAGGTCTCACATTTAGGTCTTTAACCCATTTTGTATTTATTTTTGTATAGAGAAAGCGGTCCAGTTTCATTCTTTTGCATCTTGCCGTGCAGTTTTTGTGACACCGTTTGTTGCAGAGACTGTCTTTTCCCCCCTGGATATTCTTTCCTGCTTTGTAGAAGATTAATTGACCTTATAGTTGTGAGTTCATTTCTGGGTTTTCTCTTCTGTTTCATTGATTTATATGTCTGTTTTTGTGCCAGTGCCATACTGTTTTGATAACTACAACTTATAGTATAACTTGAAGTCCAGAATTGGGATGCCTCCATTTTGGCTTGTCTTTTTCAAAATTGCTGTGGCTGGGGCACCTGGGTGGTTCAGTGGGTTAAAGCCTCTGCCTTCGGCTCAGGTCATGATCTCAGGGTCCTGGGATCGAGCCCCACATCGGGCTCTTTGCTCAGCCCCACATCGGGCTCTATGCAGTAAAAATAAATAAAATCTTAAAAAAAAAAAAAAAGAAGAAGATGCTTGCCAATAATCTGAAGTCACCATTTAAAGAAAAAAAAAATTGTTGTGGCTATTCAAGGTCTTTGTGGTTCCATAGAAATTTTAGGATTATTTGTTCTAGTTCTGTGAAAAATGCTGTTGACATTTGGATAGGGATTACATTAAATCTGCAGATTGTTTTGAGTAATATAGATATTTTAACAATACTTGTTCTTCCAATCCATGAGCATGGAATATCTCCATTTCTTTGGTCATGTTCAATTTCTTTCATCAGTGTTAAATAGTTTTCAGAGTAGAGGTCTTTACTTTTTTGGTTAGATTTATTCCTAGGTATTGCATTATTTTTGGCACAGTTGTAAAGGGATTGTTTCCTTAATTTCTCTTCTGCTTCATTATTGGTGTATAGAAATGCAACAGATTTCTCTATGTTGATTTTGTATCCTATGACTTTAGGGAATGTGTCAGTTCTAGCAGTTCTTTTGGTGGAGTCTTTTGGGTTTTCTATATGGAGTATCATGTCATCTGTAAATGGTGAAAGTTTTACTTGTGGATTTAGATGTCTTATTTTTCTGCATGTTGTCTGAATGCTGTGGCTGGAACTTCCAATCCTATGTTAAATAAACTTGGCAAAAGTGGACATCCTTGTCTTATTCCTGATGTTGGGGGAAAAACTGATAAATTTGCCCTGTTTAAGATGTTGGCTGTGGATTTTTCATATATGGCTTTTATTATGTTGAGGTATATTCCCTCTAAATCTAATTTGTTGAGGATTTTTTTTTAGAATAATGAATGAATGTTGTACTTTGTCAGATTCTTTTTTTTTTGCATCTATTGAAATGATTATATGGTTTTTGTCCTTTCTTTTATTAAAATGTGATGTATCACATTGGTTGATTTATGAATATTGAACCACTCTTGCAACCCAGGAATAAATTCCACTTGATTATGGTGAATGATTTTTCTTAATTACTATTGGATTTGATAGGCTAGAATTTTTGCATCTATGTTCATCAGAGATACTGGCCAGTAGTTCTCTTTTTCTGTGGTGTCTTTATTTGGTTTTGGTATCAGAGTAATGCTGGCATCATAGAATGAAATTAGAGGTTTGCATTCCTTTTCTTTCTTTCTTTCTTTTTTTTTTGTAATAGTTTGAGAAGAATATGTATTCTTTCCTAAATGTTTGGTAGAATTCACCTGTGAAGCTGTCTCGTCCTGGACTTTTTTTTTTTTTTTAAGATTTTATTTATTTATTTGACAGACAGAGATCACAAGTAGGCAGAGAGGTAGGCAGAGAGAGAGAGGGAAGCAGGCTACCTGCTGAGCAGAGAGCCCAATGCGGAACTTGATCCCAGGACCCTGGGATCATGACCTGAGCTGAAGGCAGAGGCTTTAACCCACTGAGCCACCCAGGTGCCCCTGGTCCTGGACTTTTGTCTGTTGGGAGTTTTTTGATGATGATTTCATGCTTTCAATTTCATGCTGTATCAGCCTGTTTAAATTTCCTATTTCTTCCCATTTCAGTTTTTGATAATTTATATGCTTCTAGGAGTTTATCCATTTCTTCTCGGATGTCCAATTTATTAGCATATAGATTTTCATAATATTCTCTAATGAATGAGTTTATTTCTGTGGTGTTGGTTGTGATCCCTCCTCTCTCATTTGTGATTTATTTGGGTCCTCCCTCTTTTCTTTTTATAAGTCTGGTGAGAGATTTATCAATTTTATTTTATTTTTTTTTTCAAAAAATGATCTCCTGGTTTCATCAGTCTATTGTTTTTTTAGTTCCTATAGCATTCATTTCTGCTCTAATCTTTATTATTTTCTTTCTTCTGCTGTCTTTAGACTTTGTTGTTCTATTTCTAGCTCCTTTAGGTATAAGGTTAGGTTGTTTATTTGAGATCTTTCTTGCTTTTGATGTAGGCCTGTTTTTTTTTTCTTTAATTTAATTTAATTTTTTCAGTGTTCCAAGATTCATTGTTTATGCACCACACCTAGTGCTCCATGCAATACATCCCCTCCTTAATACCCACCACCAGGTTTACCTATCCCCTCACCCCCCTTCCCTCCAAAACCCTCAGTTTGTTTCTCAGAATCCATAGTCTCTCATGGTTCATCTCCCCCTCCAATTTCCCCCAATTCACTTTTCCTTTCCTTCTCCTAATGTCCTCCATGTTACTCCTTATACTCCACAAGTAAATGAACAGATGAATGGATAAAGAAGATATGGTCCATATATACAATGGAGTATTACGCCTCCATTAGAAAGGATGAATACCCAGATTTTTTATCAACATGGACAGGACTGGAGGAGATTATGCTGAGTGAAATAAGTCAAACAGAGAGAGTCAATTATTATATGGATGTAGGCCCGTTTTGCTAAATACTTATCTCTTAGGACCACTTTTGCTATATCCCCAAAGTTTTGGACTGTTGTGTTTTCATTTTCATTTTTTCCTATATATTTTTTAATTTCATCTTTGAATTCCTGCTTGACTCATTCATTGTTTTTTAGCTTGTTATTTAACCTACATGTATTCCTGGTTTTTCCAGATTTTTTTTTGTGATTAACTTCTAGTTTCATGGCATTTTGGTCAGGAAAAGTACACGGTGTGATTTCGATCCTCTTGCATTTGTTGAGGACTGTTTTGTGGCCTCATATGTGATCTATTCTGGACAATGTTCCATGTGCACTTGAAGAAAGTGCATTCTGCTGTTTTAAAATGGAATGTTGGCATGCCTGGGTGGCTCAGTGGGTTAAAACCTCTGCCTTTGGCTCAGGTCATTGATCTCAGGGTCCTGGGATCTAGCACCACATAAGGCGCTCTGCTCAGCAGGGAGCCTGCTTCCCTCTCTCTCTCTGCCTGCCTCTCTGCCTACTTGTGATCTGTCTGTCAAATTAATAAATAAAATCTTTAAAACAGAATGTTGTGAATATATATGTTAAGTCCATCTGATCCATTGTGTCCTTAAAAAACTATCGTTTTGTGGAGCAGTGTTTTCACTGTGGGCTAAGGAGGGTGTCTACCATCATTACAACAGTGACGTTGAAAGGGGCAAGAGAGAAGACAAGAATGTGGTGGGGAGTGAAAGTATCTCAAGCCACCCCAGCCTTCCAGTTTTTAATTTCTATGACATATCTGTAAATGTGTCCCAACAAATCCTTCCTATGACTCCACTGCAAGCTGTCACTGCTGTTAAATGGGCCATCTTATCATGGTGTGCCAACTCTTCTGTCACCATTTTGAAATAAAGACTATGTTTCAGTGTGAAATCATCAAAAAAAACTATCGTTTTGTTGTTGATTTTCTGTTTCTGTGCATTGATGTAAGTGTGATAAAGTCTCGTGCTGTTACTGTATTATTAACAATTAGTTCCTTTAGGTTTGTTTTTTAGCTGTTTTATATATTTGGATGTTCCCATATTGGGTGCATAAATATTTACAATTATGATATCTTCTTATTAGGTTGTCCCCCTTATTGATACATAGTGTCCTTCTTTGTCTCTTGTTATAGTCTTTTTTAACCTACAGTTTGTTTAATATAAGTATTGTTACTGGCTTTCTTTTGGCATTCATTTACATGATAAATATTTCTCCATCCCCTCACTTTCAATGTGCGGGTGTCTTTCAGTCTGAAATGAGTCTCTTGTAGGCAGCATACAGATGGGTCTTGATTTTTTAATCCACTGAGTTATCCTGTAACTTGTGATTGGAGCATTTAGTTCATTTACTTATATGTACTTATTGATAGGTATGTGCTTATTGCCATTTTATTACTTGTTTTATAGTTGTTTCTGGAGATTTTCTCTGATCCTGTCTGGTCTTTTTCTCTTTCAGGTTTTGCTGATTTTCTTTAGTGATTTATTCAGATTCCTTTCTCTTTATTTCATGTTTATTAGTGGATTTTTAAAAATTTTATCTAAATTCCAAGTAACATACAGGGTTATATTAGTGGTTTTTGATGTGTGGTTACCATTAGGTTTTTGTATAGCTGCTTCTGCACATAGGAGTCTATATTAAGGTGGTGTTCATTGAAGTTCAAACCTGTCCTTTTCTCCTCCCCACGTTTTAGGTATATGTTATTACATACATATCTTTTTTTGGTGACTTCTTTGACTGTTTTTTTACAGAAATATTCATATTTACTGCTTTTGTGTTTCCTACTTTTATACTGTCACTTTTGGTTCCTCCTTTCCTTTCAAAGAGTTCCTACACTGCTGGTATAGCGGTCCTGAACCTCTTTAGTTTTTGTTTGTCTGAGAAACTCTATCTCTCCTTCTGTTCTGAATAATAACCTTCCTGGATAGAGCATTCTTGGAGGCATGTTTTTCCCCTTTCAGCACTTTGCTTATATTGTGCCACTTTCTTTTGCCTTTCATAGTTTCTTTTGAAAATCTCCTGCAAGCCTTATGGGGTTTTCCTTATAAATTACTGACTTCTTTTTTTTGTTGTTGTTGTTGTTGTTGTTGTTTTGTTTTTCTTTATCAGTGTATTTTGCAAATTTAGTTATATCTTGGTGTGGACCTGTTTTGTTGGTTGGTTTGTTCGTTTTTGTTTTTGTTGGTTTTGATGGGAGTTCTCTGTGCCCTCTGGGGATCTGGATGTCTGTTTCCTTCCCCAGATTAGGCAAGTTTTCAGCTATTATTTCTTCAAATAAATTCTCTGTACCCTTCTCTCCTCTCCTTCTGGGAGTCCTATAATACAAATGTTCTTACATGTGATGGAGTCACTGAGTTCCCCAGGTCTATGTTCCCTTGTTCTGTTGCATAATTCTTTTTTCTCTCTTTTGTTCAGCTTCATTGCTTTCCATTACTTCATCTTCTAGGTCATTAATTCATTTCTCTGCTTCTTCCAGCCTGCTGTTCATTGCATCAGATGTGTTTCTAATCTCATATATTTTGCTCTTCATCTCTGATTCTTTTTTTAACTCTTTCATCTTCATGGTAAAGATTTCCCTGATGTCTTCCATTCTTTTCTCAAGCCCCATGAGTATCCTTATGATTGTTGCTTTAAATTTGCCAGCAGGCATATACTTACCTTACCTTACCTTACCTTAATTACCTGTTTCACTTAGATCTCTGGCCATGGCTTTACCTTGTTCTTTCAACATGGATAATTTCCTCCTCCTTGGCATTTTGTCCATTTTGCCAGTTATATCTTCTGATTCTGAAAGTACTGGCCTCATGAAGAAGAGGTCATAGAGTGCCCAGGGCCTGGCACTTAAGGGAGTGCTCTGGTGTGTGCTGTGTGTGCTCTGCTGTTGTGTTTTGGCTGCTTGTTCTTCAGAGGCTCTCCGTGCCTACTATGGTCAGTGTTTGGTCCCTGGCCTGAATGTGGCAAATTTTAACTAGGTGTGCTATGGTCTGTTTGTGAAAAGGGATGTGACACCAACTCCACCAGAATTGAGGCCCTGCAGAACTCTCGGGTAGGGAGAGGTGGTATGGGTAGGGGTTTGTGCTAGTCTTATGGGCGAGGGGCCTGCCACTCTGGGACTAAGGCAAAGTGGGCTAAGAAGGGCAGCTCCACGGGAGCACAGAAGGGTGGGGATTAGTGTAAACAAGTTAGTCAGCCAATGTTGGTGCTGAGCTGTTTCCCTTAGGTGGCTCTGTGTTTATGCTGAGCAGTGGACAAGGGAAATGGTGCTGGTTAATTTCTTTGTTCCTGGAGAGGTGTTTCCATGAATGCTGCCTCTCCAGGACATGCTCTGAGAAGAGCAAATAATCCCCCTGCTGTGTGTTCTAGGTGCACTTCAGATTGCTATTTCCATATTATCTGCCACAGGTTGTTTGGCTTTCTTTTCTCCAGAAGCAGCACAGTACCCTCTGGCTCTATCCTAGCCCACACCTTTAAACTCTAGGTTATAAGCCGCTGGTTGCAAGAATTCATGAAATTCAGCCCATTTCATTTTCTAAGCCAATGGCTATGAGGAAATGTTCTCCTTATAAATTCCTTTGTGTGGTCCCGTCTTCCTCTCCTTCCATCCTCTTCTGTCCCTCCTCCATAACCTTGGCTTCCTCCCCTCCACACCAGCCAGGATCCATTTCTCTCCTACCTCATATTTTCATACTTTCTACCTTCTTAAGTGTGACCTTTTCACCCCCCCTTTTGTTGTGGAAATTGGTCAGTCTTTAGGTCAATTTCTTGGTTATTTAGGATGATTTGATATTTATCTAGCTGGTATTTGTGGGAGAAACTGAGCCTCAGGTCCTCTTATTCTGCTGCCATTTTCCTTAGGGTCATTCGTTTTTTAAAACCCTCCTGAAAACACTGTGAGTTAAATGTGTTTTCTCATTGTGCAGATAAGGAAACTGAGGTACCAACAGTTGAAACAAATAGAAGCAGTCACACATTTGTTAAAAAGTTTGGGAATAGGAATTTGCACCCTGAATACAACTCTAAAGTCCAGATTCCTTTTTACATCTACACCTCACTCCTTCAGACCTTTAACATGATTCTTCGGATGCTGTTTCCCACTCACCAATTGGGCTTGAGTCTACTGAACATGTAATGGACAGAGCAGTGTATTTCCCAGGAAAGTTGCAGTAATCTGCACAGTGGCAGGAATGCAAATTGGCAAAATTAATAGTGATGACCCAGAGTATTTGTTGGCATTTTGACAGATGAAGCAGCTACTGGCATTAATTCATAAGTAGACTTTGTACCTGTACCAACTACTAGTATTAACACCATCCAAAAAAGGTTGGATGATGGGGCTAGAATGACAAATATGACAAACTACTTGTCCCACTACAACTGCCTGGATAGTTATTATGTGGTCACTGTACGCTCTCCTTCCTAAATTACAACTTTTACATATTTATTAGCAACAATTTCTCTTTGCAAAGAACAACTTTGCGTTAGGCTTCCATTGTACATAACTGATCCAAGGATGTGATTTGTACTCTATGATCTTTAGTAACAACCCAGACACAGCTGAATAAGCTCCAGTCCATCAAGAACTGTATGATTTTAGAGAGATCTAGAGAAATCTTACTTCTTTGTATGATTGAAAGTTCTGAAAATAGTTTAATTGACCACTTTGCTTTATATTCAATTTTACCTGAAGCTGGTGAATATTATTATACAAATTCACATGAGGTTATTTTGCTAACATATAAGCAAAACATTAGGTATACTTGGGAGATTTTCCTCATATAAATCTTGACTTTAAAATTAGTATTTTTAAAACGAATTCGCAATTGTGAGTATAACAATGAAGCACCTATATTGAAATAGTGTTTCATGATAAAATTAAAAACACTAGTACAGCATTTTCTTTTTTCTTTTGCTATCCTTATTTTCTCTGCATTTTCATAGCTAGCTATCATAGTATGTAGGAGAGATCAATGTTGTTTCTCCATGTCATATATGATGATTATACTAGGTAAGCAATTTGATGAAGGTTACATAGGCTTCAGAATCTCTGCAGGAGTGCAGAGCTATAAAGTGCTTAGTACAAAGTCTGACACTCAGTAAACCCTGAGTAATTGATAGCTATTACTGCTGAATATTTGACTATATATAGCACTGGTTTTTCTTTTTTATGGAAATCTAGAACTAAAGAAAATATACACCTTTAATGAAGAAATAAAACTATAAAATTCCATGCCTAGAAATTGAATTTCCTTAAGTTCAGATAGTGTTCCTTTGATTAACTATTGTGATACCTGTTTAGATAACTTAAATGTAAGACAGAAGCATATGATTTTTCTACATCTTACACTATATGGATGGGTAACCGTTCACATTTAACCATTTCCTTAAGAATTGCTTTGCAGTTGAAAGAACTTTAGGTTAGTTGGAGTTATTAAAGTTAGCTAATGACACACATTAAATTCAAAGGAACTGTGAGGTATTTTCATACACATAGATTCATCACTCATCTCTCAGGTAGGTTTTCTTTTCAAATACTGGCCATGGAGCAGGCATTTTCGTTATAACCCTATAGCCATTTGTTGAACTTCACTCAAATTTAACAGGCAGATGTAGGATTTTATTTTTTGCTAACAAAAGCAAGATGGGAAGTCGTCTTCGAAATGGGTGACTATTGACAGCTTCTACAAACAGCCAGTGTGTTGCTGCAGCTGGTGACAATGCCTAACGCTGCAGCTCCATAGACTTGTATTGGCTGAGGTCCAGCCTGCCTGTTGGATTTCAAAGAACCCATCTGGATAACGCTTCCCTCACACTGACCTGAATGGAGATCACAGACTGGCACGGTCCTTCAGATTCTAGGTATTGTGCACCTTTATAAATGGCAGGCCATGGCAGTGACAAAAGAAAAAATATATTATCTGTATTGACAGATTTTTTTTTTCTTTTGGTATAGAGGTAAAGGAAGAGATAGAAATCAAAATAAAGAGCCAAAAATTGAAAAATCCTTTGTCTTGAACATAAATTGTTTATATTTTATGGTTATGTTCATAAAAATTATTTTCCCAAAGATTTTCATTTAAATTAGAGATTTAAAGAGCTTTGTGTTAGGAGATGGGATACTTACATGAAGAAAAACTGGTGTTTTATAGTTTAGACATTAGTCTCCATGTATTATCATCAGCTTTAGTAAGGCATTTGATGAAGAGTTAGGAAACATAATTATGTAGGACTTTTTATTTAATTGCAAAGTAATTGAATATTTGCATCCTTTTTTCCTCTGGCTTAAGGAATGTAGGAGAAGCTGCAGGTTTCTTGACTTAAGCCCTGGTAAGCCATCATTGGAACAACAGTGCCGATCTCCAACCTTTAAAAGTTACTGCAGTGTACCTATGTGCAATGTATAAAATCTCTTGGGCTCTGTGGGACATGTCCTGGGAGCCCCATTATGTGATATAGCGTCAAAAGTTAGGGAGCAATTTAAAAAACAAACATACTTACACAGAAAAATTTTGGATCAAGAGGCAGAGAGTAACAAGACTCATCCCAGTGTGGCTCCCTGTTTACCAAAGTCACTGCCTCTGTCAGTTAAGATGGGCTAGGTTATATGGTAGTACCTAATCCCTTCAAATTCCTTGTGCCTTATATCAGTGGAGATGTATTCCTTAAACGACATAGGTATTTTAGGTACAATGTGGTGTGCATTTGGGTTTTCTTCCTACTGGAGCACAGGCCGATGGGACAGAGTCTGAAATGTTGGTTATTGTATCAGAGGGAAAAGAAGATAAAGCTAATTATGGTATTGCTCTGAAAGCTTCTGCTCAGAAGCAACAGCGTTACTTTTGCTTACATTTTATTGACAAAGGAAATCACCAGGAAGCCCCAGTTGAACATTTCCTAAATGGTACAAAAAATGACAAGCCATTTCTTTTTTCTGGTTCAAGGCAGGTACGTGAGAGAAGCAAATGTAAATCATTTCCAGAGGATAATTTTTCATTTTAGGTCCTTTTGAGGTCAGACCCTCAAATTGCTTTTCAAGAGAGATGATCAGTTCAGTCAGATATTACTAAGAACAAAGGAAAAACTATGAGAACCAATGAACAAACAAAAAAACTAGAAGAAGCATATTCCTAAAATGTCAGATATTTAAGTGATCACAGTAATATAAAGAATGTAAAATGAGTTTACAGTGTTTGGGAAAAAAAATAGTGTGAAAACATGTGCAGGAAATAGTGACACACACACCACTTTTAAAACTTTAAGGAGAATATGAAAAAAAATAGTTTCAGAAGATGAGATAATAATTTTACCTTGTTTCACAATAAAACTCCTAGCAGATGAGGAATAGAAGAGAATTTACTTAACCTGAAAAATGGCGACTTCAAAATCACAAAATAATCTTTATATATGTTGATACATGGAAGGCTTTCTCTTTGAGACCAGGAGTACAGCAAAGATGCTTATTCACATTGTATCAATTATACATTGTTTTGGAGGTAGTAGCTAGGTCATTAAGAAAAGAAAGGAAAAAGTTAAGTGGGTTAGGGAAAAAAGCCATCTGCCATTGTTTGCAGATAATATAACTGGGTTTACAGAAAATCTAGTGTACCTTTAGAAAGAAATTTGCTAACTTAAATGATAGCAATTTTTAAGATACAGAGTTAATATATTAAAATCAACTAAAGTCCTATAATCCAATTATATCCTATCAATAACAAAACAGAATAATATGGAGCACCTGGGTGACTCGTCAGTTAAGTGTCTGCTTTCTGCTCAGGTAGTGATCCCGGAATCCTGGGATCTAGCCCCGTGTGGGGCTCCTTGCTCAGTGGAGAGTCTACTTCTTCCTCTGCCACTCCCTGCCGCTCATGCTCTTTCTCTCTCTCACTTTCTCTCTTTCAAATAAAATCTTAAATAATTTTATTAGTAATTTTACTGTTGATAAGCATCAACTTTATAAATTACATAGAAGTAAATTTAACAGAAGTCACGCATTAGAAAAATTACTTTAAAATACAGAAAAATAGGGACACCTGGGTGGCTCAGTTGGTTGGGCATCTGCTTTGGCTTAGGTCATGGTCCAGGTCCTGGGATCAAGCCCAACATAGGACTCCTTGCTCACTGGGGAGCCTGCTTCTCCCTTTCCCTCTGCCTGCTGCTCCTCCTGCCTGTGATCTCTCTCTCTGTCAAGTAAATAAATAAAATCTTTTAAGAAAATCTGGTAAAATACAGAAAAACATTAAGATATAAGTGGCAAAATTTATTTTCTTACTATGAAAGACTTAAAGATTCCATGGAGTCAGTGCAATCTAAATCAGAATCTGAACTGGTTTATTTTTACAGACCTGACAAGCTGATTTTAAACTTGTAGAAAATCCTTAAGGATCAAGAATAACTAAGACTCTTTTCTGGTTGGGGATGGGTGGCAGGGGGGAGCAGGTTGGAGGACTTAGCCAAATAGTTGTAAAAATTTAGTAGAAAGATGTAATACTAGGTCATTGTGTTATTCATGTAGAGATAGTGAATAGATCAATGGATAAGACTAGAAGATCCAGAAACTCATCCATAATATATTGACATATATATTATTAGTTTCCAGGGCTTCTAAAAAAGTACCACAAAAAATTTTATTGCCTCGCAGTTCTATTGGTTAAATCTGAAATCAAGATATTGGCAGGGCCACACTACATGTGAAACCTTTTGAAGAATCCCTTCTTAACTTTTACTAGCTTCTTAGAGCTTGCTGGCAATTTTTGGTGATCATGGCTTATACATGCTTCACTCCAATTATTTGGCTTCCCAGGACATTCTTCATCTCTGTCTTCACATGGCCATCTTCTTACAAGGATACAGGTCTTGTTGTAGTCGTGCCCCATCCTACTCTACTATGACATCAGCTTCACTTGTTAACACCTGCAATATTCCTATTTCCAAAGAAAGTCTGGAGTACTGGGGCTTAAGACATAAACATAATATTTGGGGGACTCGATTCAATCCATAATAATAACATTCAAAGAATTCCTTAAAATATCTTAACACACTCAGTATTTTGAAGGAATATGGGTAGTCTGGAAATATATTTCCCTTATTGTTTAAAAGCAAACATTTTTCAACAGCATGGATCTGTATTCCCTAGCTGCCTTTGCTTGCATTCTATTAACAGAAATCAGTAAGACATAGTACGTGTCTCAAACAACAAAAGTAGTGATTTAAAAAATTGTTTACTGACTCACCACAGATAATGAGGTCAAAGAGAAAAGTTAAAGCACAATACTGCCATTAAATAATAATTTGTCTCAACCTTCCATCTGGGAGAGATATATGAGCAGTTTGTTCTGCACAATATTGGAATTTTACCGGCAAGATAAGTAAGTGAATTATTGAAGAGGTTTTTTTGTTTCTGTTTTTGTTTTTTAATAGAACATTCTCAAATTTTAGATATGATTGCCCAATTTGATTATTTCTAGGTGTTATTTTTTAAAAAATAAGAATGCTTTCAAAACAACAAAAAGTAAATCACCTCCATTAGATTAGAGCATGTAATTGGAAAAATGAAAGTATTAGGTAAAACTTTTGAATATCCATGACACATTAGTGGTTTTCCATTTAGCTTCAAATATATTTTAAAGAGAAAATTCAACAACACTCCATCATCCACCCACCCTACCCCAACAGAATAATTTGTGATATTTCTTCACCATTTCGCTTCCTAAACTTACTTCATTATGGCAACACAACTGCACTGCATTTTCCTATGTTATACAGACATAATGATAATGCCTTTTGCTTAGAGCATTATGACTCTATATCCTTTGATTAATTTTTTATTATAGTCAAATTTAGTAAGTAATCCTATATTTTCTAGTCACCTACATTTAGTCTTAGAAATCTTAGGCTATTCTCCCAGAACTGTTTAAACTAATACCTAAAAGTAATATGACACCAGTCAGTTCCTTAAAATAATAACAGATCTACCAGAGACTACTGATTTGAAAACACCAATTTTAGCACCATTAAAAGAAAATCATAACCTTCTCTATTCCAGCTTGACTCTGACTTTTTCTCTTACAGAGATTTATGTTCTAATCACTTTATTTCAAAAACTTTAGAAATGATATGCTTTAGAAAACTTTTGGAACATTTTTTTTCTTATTTAATGGGAAAATATTTCCACTGATCAACTTAGGCTTTGAACAGCCTTTGTATTATCTTAATGATTTTAACTCTAACAACCAGTTCTGTGTTTAATCTTCACCTACAGACATTAATTTATTATATCCTTTTGGGTATTTTACAACCATTATTACATCTTTGCAAATCCCTTGGTCAGGAAAGCAGTTCTTTTATCTTCTTGTTAATTATCTTATATTTAATTATGGTGAAATCATGGTTGGATGTGTTATTTTGTTTTTCTTTTTTAAAGTGTAGTTCTGCAGGACTTTGAGAAACCATATTAAGGAAATTTTTCTGCCTTTAGTTAGGAGTCCTTGGTGCATTCAGCCCTTATGTATATGAAGTTTAGTGTTTTGTGAATATTATTATAGTTTGAGTTTTACATTCCCAGGATAGAAATTGAAGGTATGACCAATGTTAACTGAGGCATTTGTAGGCAAGAAGGGATAGGAATGCCAGATTAAATACACAACACTCAATTAAATTTGAACTTCACATAAACAATGAATGATAGATGTTTTCAGTGTAAGTATAACCCATACATACATTTTTACCATGCTATGTTTGATACAAATATAACTTGGGACCTGAAAATATCCTTCACTTAAAATTGTCTGAAACAACCTCACTGTTTAGGGTGGCAGGGAGGAAACAACATGCTGAACTAACTTCGGAAATCAGTGCAATCTCTGACTCATTCCATGAAAAACTACATATAAGCTCTGTACTCAGGTTGGTAAAGTTGTTTCCCATGGGGTATAGGTTAGCAAATGTGATACCAATATACATACACACTAGAATTAAACTCTTAAATGAGTGGATGATAGTTGGTGGCAGCAGTTTTCTCACTGTTGGAGTCAGAGATTACACATACAGGGAGAAGGTTAGAAAGATCATGTGTTAATATATCTAAGGTGAAACATCAGTATGAATTCAGGTTCACCTTGATATAGATGCTTACATATAGAAATACAGATACTTTCACACATATATGTGTAGAATATATATGTGTACTGTATGTGTACCCACATATAGAAATCCTTGCTTTGTCAGTTGAGAACTTAGAAGGAAAGACACCCCAGTACCAACAAGCAAGTCTATCTTTCAGATTTTGATTTCTAGTACTGTTCCTTAGTGCTAGAGTTCTTTGCACAAAATGGCTAATTCTAGGATTGGGGAAGGAAGTATACAAGGTGAGTCTGAAACATTCTGTAATGACTGACGTAAGGAAGACCTAAATAAACACACACACACACACACACACACTTTCACACACACATTCTCACATACATGCACTATTAGGGGTGTGTCAAAAAAAGACTTAGGTGCCAACTAAAAGAGTTCCCAATGATCAAAGCAGGAAGTTTGACAAAACACTGTGGATTATAACTCAAAATATGAAATACATATCTATAAGTCCACACTCATATAGGTGATGGAATAAAAACCAGATGGAGATGGTGTGATAATTCCCCATGAAGAAAAATTCCAAATAATTTATGTAGCTACTCCAGCATTATTAGAATCCTGCAGGTTGGAAGTCCAACACAGCTCTCACTAAGTAAAATTGAAGGTGTAAACAGGGCTGCATTCCTCTTTGAAGTCCTTGGGGGAATCCTTTTCCTTGCCTTTGCCAGCCTTTAGAAGCCACACAGAAACCTTGGATCAAGACCCCTTACTCCCTCATCAAAACAACCGACGTTACATGTCAATATTCTTCCATAGTCACATCTCTTTTACTGACTCCCCCCAATTTTTTTTTAATTGAAGTGTCATTGATACACAGTGTTACATTAATTTAGGGTGTACAACATAGTGATTCAACAAATCTATACATTATGCTCACCACAAGTTTAACTACCATCTGTCACCATACAATGCTAGTACAATACCCTTGTCTATACTCCCTATGCTGTAGCTTTAATTCCCATTTCTTATTTATTTTATAACTGGAAGCCTGTTAACTCCCACACCCCCTTACCATTTTTGCTCATCCACTCCTGCACCCTTCTGGCAACCAGTTTGTTCTCTGTATTTGTGGGTCTATTTCTGATTTGTTTGATTTGTTTTTGGGTCCCACCTGTAAGTAAAATCATATGGGATTTGTCTTTCCATTTTTGACTTCTTTCACCTAGCATATCATCCCCGAGGCCCATCCATGTTGTCACAAATGGCGAGATCTCATTCTTTTTTATGACTAATATTTCTGTGTGTGTGTGTCTGTGTACATTGCATCGTCCTTATTCATCTATTAATGGACACTTAAGTTCTGTATTTTGGCTTCAATAAACAAAAGGGTGCATGTATCTTTTCAAATTTCTGTTTTTTTTTTTGTTTGTTTGTTTTGTTTTCTTTGAGTAAATACCCAGTCGTGAAATGATTGAATCATATGGTAGTTCTGTTTAATTTTTTGAAGAACTTTCATATTGTTTTCCACAGTGGTCATACCAACTTACATTCCCACCAGGAGTTCATGGGGTCCCTTTTCTCTGCATCCTCACCAACCCTGTTATGTCTTACCTTTCAAATACCAACCTGTCTAACAGGTCTGATTTGCATTGGTTCTGATTTGCATTGCCCTGATGCTCAGTGTGGTTGAGCATCTTTTCACGTGTCTATTGGCCATCTGTATGTCTTCTTTGGAAAAATGTCTATTCAAGTGCTTTGCTCATTTTTAATCAGATTATTTGTTGGGGGAGTTGGTGTTATTTATGCATTATATATATGAACCTCCTGTTGGATATATCATTTGCAAATATCTTTTCCCATTCAGTAGGTTGTCTTTTCATTTTGTTGATAACTCCTCCACTTTTAAGAACCCTTACAGTTAATTGGGCCCAACTAGAAAATCCAAGATAATCTCCCTATTTTGAGGTCAGTTGATGAGTAACCTTAATTCCATTTGAACTTTGTCATGTAAAATGACATACTTACAGATTCTGGAGATTAGAATATGGATATCTGTAAGAGGTCTTATTGTGCCTACATCGTTCAAGGACATAGAATGTAACTTTCCCACCCCTTGAGTGTGGGTCTGTGCATACTGACTTCCTTCCAAAGAGTATAGTATGGAAATAGAGTAAATAACTTTGTTGTTGGATAAACCTCATCCATATTTCCTCAAACATAAGATGAAGATTAACATCAACAGTGATGTCAAGTTGACAGTATGTATCCTTGATGTGATGTAATGAAAATGAGATTTTTTTTTTACCTCTGTGGTCTTCCTCCCAAAAAAATGCAGAACCCAAGTTTAATCACAAGAAAAATGTGAGACACATTCCAACTGAGAGGCATTTTATAAAATATCTGAACAGTGTTTCAAAAAATGCCAAGGTCACCAAAAACAGGGAAAGTCTGAGAAGTCATAGCCAAGAGGAGGGGTAAAGAAACATGATGAGTAAACATAGCATGTGTCCTGAATGAAATCCTGGTACAGAAAAGGGGCATTGGGAAAAACTAAGGAAATATGAATAAAGTATGGACTTTAGTCAATCATAGTATATCAATATTGGTTCATCAGTTATAAAATATTGTACCATACAAACGTAAGCTGTTTATAGTAGTGGAAACTTAGTGTGGGTATGTGGAAACTCTTTGTACTATATTCAGATTTTTCCATAAATCTGAAACTGTTCTACAATTAAAGTTTTAATGATACGTAATGCCATAAATATGCTGCTAGGGGAGCCAAGTAAAGTACCTAACCCAATTTGGAAAGTTTGTAAACATCACCTCCTTCCAGTGGAGTTAACTTATCAAGAGAACATTGTGGGATGAAAAAAGTAAACTATGAGAGTTCTGATGCTATTCCAGATAGAGAGGATATTAACTCATGAGATGGCATGTCTGAGCTCAACCAGGGCAATCTAAATAATGGCAAATGAGACAGAATCATGAAACAAAGAGTTTAGTGAGAGAGTATTAAGTAAAAGCAGGAGAATAGGAGGAAACAAATGGGGGCCCAGCGTTAAGGATTTTGGATTAAGTACTGTGAGGGAATACAAAGTATTTCCAATTAAAAAAAAAATAAACTTAAAAACCACAGCCTCCTTTGACAGAGGTATATACTTAACGTTCAACTATAAATCCAACCCACTGAGGTTTAAGCCACTTCTGCTTCATTTGTCTTCAGTAAAAACAATGAGTCACTTAAAAAACTAGACTTTCCATAGATTTGTTTATTTCCCTCCTCATTGGTCCTCTCACACTCAGTCTAGCCAAACAGGTGGGCAAACAACAGGCCTGTGTGTAGCTGGATACCTGTTTTAAAGTCTAAAGTATTTCCTCTCTGGCTCTTGAAGAAGCATTCGCTGATCTATCCTAGAGATCACTTTTTTCCCTTTACTAAAAAGTGACCTAAAATCAACGGTGTGAACTATATTAAAATATAGGGTTTTCCTATTATCTAAACATCTGGAATATTTATATAGGCTTGCAACTTCTGTTTAGTGGGATGGAGCATATTAGGTTTTCGTCCTTATTTGTTCCATAATGCTCTGCAGTAATACCTACATGAAGGGGTTACTGAAGTCACTATTTTAGATAAACTAACAAAAGGAAATATGGTTTCTAGAAGAATGAGTGAAGAAAATTATGAAAATGAATAAAAGAATGAAGAAAACTACATTTTATGTTCAGAGAGGAGTTCTAGATTTCTAGGACATGTGATGTTCCCATATTTCACAAAGCCAGATTTCTAAATGTATATTCTAGGGAGGAAACTTGATGACTGATGCCTGTGTTGTTTCCTTGCTAATACCTACTGAAGGTAATTCAAGGAATCCCAATACAGGAACTGCCTCTGCCCTTCAGTGGGAATAACTTTTGCATGATTTATATATACACTGTAGGGGGGAAACTTGGAATATAAAACAAGATGCAGAAATAGAATGTCTTTCCCCATTGAAAACCAGTAATAATTGTGTATACATACATGTGTGTATGCGCTGCATATACTTGTATATATTTGTGCATATATTTCCGTATTCTTATGAGAAGATATTTTTACTGTTTTCTGTCCTGACCAGTTACTGTATTTAGAAACATTCAATTACTGTAACGTTGGTATTTGAGGGATTTTTAAAATTTTCATATTAGCAAGATTTGGTAGAAATAATCAACCATCTGCTTGTATTGTGTAAATCGTGAAAAAAGGACTTTTAAATTGGGAAGTATACCCAAATCCATTCAGTACCAGGTATTAATATTTTTTAAATGAATCTATGATGACTTTTGCCCTAATGAACAAGGCACCTTCTTTCCTTTCTTAGAATATTTATTCTAATAATGTGACTCACTTTTTAAATTTCTTATTTGAAGTTAGAAGCCCCTGTGTGAGTTTTCTTTTCCTGTGTCTGTAGCTCCCTGTTTGTTTAATCACAATGCATTTTGTTTAATATTTCAGTGCTGTTTATCGAGACGCTTTAATTTGTTTCCTTTTGTATTTGTCTTCACCAGGTGTTTCTTGACTGGAGCACATTTCCCACATGATAAAATTAAGGGTCTAATTAATGCCTTTAAGGACATTGGTGCACAATTCAGCACCTAATTTTCTGCAGGGGGCATATTTAGGTGTTTAACTAGGTGGAACTCTGTGCCAAGGATCGCATTTGCATACAAAGTCCCTCTTATTTCTTTGTAAACACCCTTCAATACAGAAACAAAGAACGCATTCACATTACTTGGTATGCACTTTTCTAGCAAGGAAAGAGTACAGAAAATAAATGTATCTAAGCCACATTTCATCAGAGCAGAAACAAAAATCCTATTAGATGAGGTGTTGAAATATGAGGTCCATTTCTTTGGAGCAGTGAGGATAATACTCAGCATTTGAAAATGGAGGGGCAACCTACAAAGGCACTGCATGAAAAACGAATGCTTTGAAAAATCACATCTGAGATGTAGAGGATCTTAAGAAAAATATGGCATCGCATTAAGCACAAAAAGGAAAGCTAAATCACCACCAGGCAACTGCTGGCAGAGAGCAGGCAGGGAAACAAAACTCATTGATCTATCTAAAGGCTACAAGGCCCGGAAAAAAGGCCATCTATGTAAAGATGTTTCTAATCTCATTTCATTTCACTTTCTGTCTACTTTGAAACAGAAATTGTGAACAAGTTGTAGATGCCTTAGAATTATTAAATAAAATATTTGCTTGATTATTAGCATATTAAATCTATGAAAATTTACATTTCATCCAATGTCGTCAAAAACAAGATTTGTCAGACATGAGAATAAAATTTTAGCTCAGTTTCCACATACCCTCTACAAAAGCATAATCTTTATCTGCACTTCTTTTTTCTTTTTTTTTTAAGATTTTATTTATTTATTTGAGTGAGAGGGAGAGAATGCTCGGCACAAGTATGGGGAGGAGCAGAGGGAGAGGGATAAGCAGACTGCCCACTGAGCGTGGAACCCCTGACAGGGCTCGATCTCACAACCCTCAGATCATGACATGATGTGAGGTCAAGAATCAGATGCTTAACTGACTGAGCCACCCAGGCGCCCCCGTCACTTCACTTTTGACACGAACAATAGACATTTGCACAACATTTGTAAAATGTTAGTGTCAAAGCAAAAATTACACCAACTGGTGGACGAAGTTAAACAGGCAAGGGAGACCGTATTTAAGGATGTTGCAGTGGGGGCTAGAGATCAGAACTCAGTCTGAGCTCAACTCGACTGAAACAAAAGGCTGAAGAGTTTTTAAGAGCTGGTGGGGGTGGGGGGAGGGGGCTGTAGGACGTCTGTGTTTGTTAATTGGCTTTACTGAAAAAAAGAAGTAATCTTTCTTGTGTCTTTATCACCCAGGCTGTAGTTTTACAACTTGGACAGACCTTCCCCCACCGCCAAAGTTAGACTCCTACGTTCCCACAGAGACTTGGGAGTTTGAGGCTGTACCTTACCTCATGTTTATATCCCAAAGGCGCGGAGAAAGAATTTACAATTATAAGTGTTCTAAATTCTCTAAGAATAGGGAAGTCAGGGGTCTAGGACTGAGAAGAAGCCTGTCTAAAGTTTAGGCAACCTGAAGGAAACTTTGAAATGATGTTTGTCACTAGGTAAATACAAATTTTAAAGAAATCTAGCACACCTGCCCCTTCCAATCTTATCTTTGCCTCTATGTCTCTCCTAAATAGAAACGTTGGAGTCTCTGCTTTTTAATCTCTGTTGTTAGAGAAAGTTTCTTCTAGGATATTTGTTCATAGCCATTTACTATGTCATACTATGTAAGTACTAAATAGGATGCAGTAAGGCAGATTTTAACGCAGGAACCTGATATTTATTTATTTTTAAAGATTTTATTTATTTGACAGAGAGAGATCATAAGTAGGCAGAGAGACAGGCAGAGAGAGAGGGGGAAGCAGGCTCCCTGCAAAGCAGAGAGCCTGATGTCGGGCTCCATCCCAGGATCATGACCTGAGCTGAAGGCAGAGGCTCAACCCACTGAGCCACTATTTAAATATCTGGTTCCAGGGCCCTGGAACCAGATATTTAAATAGAATTTAGAGTAATCCCAGTTAACAAGTAATATGAGTTACAGTATTTCCTATTCTTCTTTTCCCTTTATATTACAAGTATACATTAGTTCAGAAGGGCTTCTCAGAAACCCTAAGCTTCATAGAATAACAATGCAGAAACGTGAACTTCAAATTCTCTTTCCAGCACTGGATTAGCTACATAAATTATGGTGCCTAGCTCGAAATGACAATATGGGACCACTTGTTGAAAAATAATTTAGAATTTCAAGATGGCATCCATGGATCATTAAACCAACTGCAAGGCCTTTCTGGATAACCACAGAGGTCTCATACCCATGAAGCTTGTAGTTCTCAAATGCTAATTTTCCTTTAATATTTTTATCATCCTTACCCCCATATGACTACCCATTTTTATGAAATCTCGTAGTACTTTGTTCTTTTGTTTTGCCATGTATTCATAATTTGTAATCACTTCTGTTCCTTATTACAAAGGTGCCACTTGAGAGCACAGCGCATGTCTCGTTTTTCTCTCTAAACTATGCCACACTTTCATTTTGCTTTTGCTTCTGTTTACATTAATCCCAAAATAAGTAATACATGATATGGTTCAAAAAGAGCAATAAGAGAAGCATGTACTGCAAAGTTTGTCTTATCCTGCCTCATCCACCTTGTTTCTAACTCATCCCCCACCTCCATAGATAATCAGTAGTTTATGGGTGCATTCTTCTGGAGTTTCTTTAAGCAAATGTTAACACATATGAATATATATTTCTAGTTATTCTCTTTCTTATGAAATTGCAATACATTTTTGCACACACACATGCACACGCCATTCTGAACTTAACCATATAACTAAAATATGTTCCATATCCTACATAGAGAATTTCCTTATGTGCCATAGATTATTTAACCAGTTTCGGCAGGTAAATACTTGTATTATTTCCAATTTCTTGTTATTATGAACAATGTAGCAATGAATATTATACATAAGTTATTTAATGTATGAATGCATACTTATAGGATAATGCCTTGTAGTTAAAATGAAAGCATAATCATAACTTTGATTGTTTTTTCCAACTTATCTCCTATAGAGATTATATTTGATAGTCACCTCAATAGTATATGGAAAGGCCTTTTTTCTTGCTGCCTACAACCTTATCATTGCGTTTTGTCAAATACTTTGACTTAATACTTTCATATGCTATCAGGCTCATGAATATTTATAACTATTATTATTACTGTGTGTATTCATAAAGTGACCTCCTTTTTCTTTTAATATAATTGGGGCTTACTTCCACCATATCTGATTTTAAGAAGGTGGGCACAACTTTTCTTAAAATTAGCTAAATTTTTATTGTGGTATAACTAACATACAATGTTAAGTTAGTTTTGGGGTACAGCATGTTAATTCAATAATTCTATATATTATTCAGTGCTTACAATGATAAGTATAGCCACCTTCTCTTACCATTCAGTTTCATTACAGTACTACTGATTATATTCCCTGGGCTTATTTTTCTTCTGCATGACCTGTATTTTCTAACTGAAAGTTTGTACCTCTTCATTCCTTTAACTATATCAGATAGACATCCCCCCACTTAATCTTTTCTGGCAACCACCAGTTTGTTCTATGTACTCAAGAGTCTGTTTTCTGTTGGAATTATTTTTATTTATTCACTTATTTTTTTCAATGAATACTTTTTTATTGAAATATAATTAACTTACAATGTTTTATTAATTTCAGATATATGAAATAACAGTTCAACAATTCTATATGTTATTCAGTGTTCACCATGATGTGTTAGCCAACACCTGTTACCACATGTACCGCATGTACCACATACCACATAGGGTACTTTGCATCTATGCAAATACTTGTGATACTTTGCATCTCCATTTCTTACTTACTTTATACTGGAATTTTGTACCTCTTTCTATCTTTTGAGTATAATTGACACATAGCGTTAGATTAGTTTCCAGTGTACAACATAGTGATTCAACATCTTTATAGGTTAGGCTGTACTTATCACAAGTCTATAGCTACCATCTATCACCATGCAGCACTATTACAATAACATTGATTATACTCCAATGCTATACTTTTATTCCCATGATTTTATCATTCCATGACTGGAAGCCTGTCACTTAATCATTCTTCTTCACCCATTTTGCCCAACCTCCACCCCCCTTCCTCTGGCACCCCTTAGTTTGCTCTTGTACTTCTAGGTCTGATTCTGCTTTTCATTTGTTTTTCGTATTCTATATATGAGTGAAACCATATTGTATTTGCCTTTCTCTGACTTATTTTACTTAGCATCATGCTCTCTGGATCCATCCATCTTGTTGCAAATGACCAGGTCTCATTCTTTTTTATGACTTAGTAATATTCCACTGTATGTATGTATGTATGTATGTATAGATAGATAGATCTATCTATATATACCACATTTTCTTTATCCATTCTTTTACGATGAACATTTAGGTTGCTTCCGTATCTTGGCTATTGTAAATAATGATATAATAAACATAAGGGTGCATATGCATTTTCAAGTTAGTGTTTTTGTTTTCTTTGGATAAATACCCAGTAGTGGAATTATTGCATGATATGGTAATTCTATTTTTCATTTTTTGAGGAATGTCCATACTTTTTTTCACAATAGTTTCACCAATCTACATTCCCAGCAACAGTGCATGAGGATTCCCTTTTCTCCATATTTTCACTAACACTTGCTATTTCGTGTCATTTTGATGCAAGCCATGATGACTGAGGTGAAGTGGTATCTTTAATTTGCATTTTCCCTGATGATTAGTTATGTTGAGCATATTTTCATGTGTCTTTTGGCTATATGTCTGTATGTCCTCTTCGGAAAAATGTCTATTCTAGTCTTCCAACCACGCTTCAATGGTAATGTTTATTGATTTTGGTGTTGAGTTGTGTAAGTTCTTTGTATTTGGATATTGACCCTATACTGGATATATCATTTGCAAATATCTCCTCCAATTCAGTAGGTTTCCTTTGCCATGTAAAAGTTTTTCATTTTAGTGTAGCCCCAATAGTTCGTTTTTTGTTTTATTTTTTATTCAGAGCTGGAAAATATTTTTATTACCAAACAGGAACAATAAAAGCATGAATAAGATAGCTGGGACAATTTCTACACAAAACATAGATCCATGAAACCCATGGATGGATATAAGTGTGTTTCAATGTAAACTTCTTATGTTAACTTTGTAACAAGCATTTATTTTCCCACATGCCTTGCTTTATGGAATATTTTTCAGAGCACAGTTTTTTTCTCTAATGTCTTTGGTACATTTGGCTGATATTTTTTTTTTTTTTCCTGTGTGAAGGTCAACACAGGTCCATGAACTATTTTTTTTTAAGACATAATTTGCATTTAAAACACCAAAAAAGTACAGCTGTTCCACTATTGCTGTAACTCTTGCCTCTGCCTCCAATTTCTCTGCCTGTGGTCTTATACATGTCCTTAGTAAAGTACTGAATGGACATATTGAGCAAGCACTGAAAGGCACAATGGGAACTACTGGAACAGGGTACTATGGAACGTGTTGGACAGAATTGTGCTTCAAATGCAGAAAGCATCTCTGTATCCATGTTGCTTTGCTATGTAATGTGGCTGCTCCTTCCATCAGGAGGTAGGCTCTGCTTCTCTAATTTCTTGATATTCATTTCTGTTTTTGTTTCCTTTGCTTGAAGAGGTGTATCTAGAAAGTGTTGAAGAGATTACTGCCTATGTTTTCTTCTAGGAGTCTTATAGTTTGTCTTTTTTTTTTTTGTCTTTTTTTTTTCAGTTTTATAGTTTTACATTTAGGTGTTTGATCTATTTTTAGTTATTTTTGCATATGGTATAAGAAAGTGGTCCAGTTTTAGTCTTTGGCATGGGGCTGTCTAGTTTTCCCAACAACATTTATTGAATGGACTAGACTCTCTTTTCCCCATTGTATAGTTTTGCTTCCTTTGTTGTAGATTAGCTGACCACATAGGTGTGGGTTTATTTCTGAGCTCTCTATTCTGTTCTATTGTACTTAATTTTGTGCCAGTACAATACCGTTTTGATTATTATAGCTTTGTAGTATATCTTGAAATCTGGGATTGTGATACCTCCAACTTTATTCTTTCTCAAGATTGCTTTGGCTATTTGGGGTCTTTTGGGATTCCATACAAATATTAGGATTATTTGTTCCAGTTCTGTGAAAAATGCTATTGATATTTTGATAGGGGTTGCACTGAAACTATAGATTGCTTTGGGCAGTAGAGACATTTTTAACAGTATTCTTCCAATCCATGCACATGGTATATCTTTTCATTTATTTTTGTCCTGATTGGTCTCTTCTATCTATATCTTACAGTTTTCAGAGTATCCTGCAATTTTACTGAATTTTTACATCAGTTTTAATAGTTTTTTGATGGAGTCTTTAGAGTTTTCTATATAGAGTATCATGTCATTTGGAAATAGTGACAATTTTACTTGTTCGTTACCAATTTGGATGCCTTTTATTTTTTATCTGCATGGTGCAGGCAGGACTTCCAGTAGTGTATTGAATAAAAATGGTGAGAGTAGACATCTTGTCTTATTCCTGTTCTTAGCAGAAAAACTTTCAATTTTTCACCATCGATTAGATGGTAGTTGTGGAACTGTCATATATGGGTTTTATTATGGTGAGGTATGCTCTCTCTAAACCCACATGTTTCCCATGACCCTGTCTTCCAGCTTGTTGATCCATTCCTCTGCAACCTCTAATCTGTTTTTGGTTCTCTCTAATGTATTTTTATTTCAGTTACTGAATTCTTCAGCTCTGACTGGTCCTATTTTTATTTTCTACCATTGTTGAAGCTCTCAATGAGATCATCCACTCTTTTCTCAAGTACAGTGAATATTTTTTGACTGTTACTTTGTATTCCTCATCACACATATTGCTTTAGCTCTCCTACTGTGATTTGTGTTGTTGTTTTTCTTTTATTTGGGACATCATCTTCTGTCTCCTTGTTTTTTCTAACTCTTCGTTTCTTTCTTTCTTTTTTTTTTTTTTTAGATTTTATTTATTTATTTGACAGAGACCACAAGTAGGCAGAGAGGCAGGCAGAAAGAGAAAGAGGGAAGCAGGCTCCCTGCTGAGCAGAGAGCCAGCCGCATGGCTCAATCCCAGGACCCTGAGATCATGACCTGAGCCAAAGACAGAGGCTTTAACCTACTGAGCCACCCAGGCACCCTTTCATTTCATTTTTATGTGTGAGATAGTTCAGCTACATCTCCTGGTCTTGAAAGTAGTGACCTTGTTGAGAAGATGTGCCATGGTGCCCTGTAGCACAATTTGACACTAACCTCAAGAGTCAGGTGTTTTAGGGTTGTCCCCTGTGTAGGCTGCACACACCCACTGCCTTCAGTCTGGCTGGCTGCAGTTGACATGCTTTGCCTGCTGTGGGCACACCAGGAAGGCTTTGATCACTGCACTGTTAAGAGACTCTTCTGAGGCTGGAACAGACTCCGTTGTGGGCAGGCTGCTAGTTAGCCCTGGTGTCTGCCATTAGCTTCTCTGCCACAGTGGCAGTCATATCAAAGGGCAACTCTTGTTGCCAGTGCAGCTACCTAAGAGGCCAGGCTGCTCCAACTACAGGCATTCTGATGTGCGGGGTTATCTCCCTTTCCCCTCTCCCTTTCTCCCCGGGCTGGAGTCCTTTTTGAGTAGTGCCAGTCCTGACCAGGCTGCCTGCTTTGTATGGAGGGGCAGGAGTGATTTTGCAGGTATGCTTGCCCAGAGAAGTGGGTTGGATGAGGTAAATCAGCGGGAGGGGTGGGTCATGCAGTGCTAACAAGGTAGATGGAGAGGGTTAGCACTGGCTCCTGTAAGCGTCAACTATCTTAGCTGGGCAGAGGAAAGGAAACAGAGCCCACAGCACTTTAGTTTCTGGACAAACCTGAATATCTCTGCCCCTCCAGCACATGTTCTAAGATAGTCAATAAATCTCCTTCACATAAACCCCAGGCACTTTCTAAACTGCTGTGTATGTGCTGTGTCTTAGTAGTTGTTACTTAGTATGCTGGGTCTTTATTGGTGAAGACTCAGTTTCTTATAACCTTGTTGCTCTCCCACAGGTAAGTCCTGCTGGTTTTCAAAGCCTTATGTTATAGGGACTCACCTTCCCAGTGTGGGTCTCCCCAGTGCGGGGTCTGATCCTCTTTTCTGTGTTTTTGATGTCCCTCCCATTTGGGCTTAGTCTCATGGGGGGGGTTTGGTGCTTGAAAGCACCTCTGCCCTTTCTACCCTTTTTGATGTGGCATATTTTCCACAGTTAGCTGTGGGAGGTCTTTTCTGCCCGTCTTCAGGTCATTTACAAACTTACTTGGTGTAATCTTGGTGTGTCCTTGGGAGCTTAGGATCCTCCTGCTTCACCATCTTCCCTGTGCTCCAGTTTTCATTTGCATTTGCCTGGTATATATTTTCTCATTTTATTTTTAACATTTATAAATTATGTTATTTTAGTCAATTACCTTATTTAGCATAGAGATGAGTTTGGATTTTTAATTTAGTTTTATATATTTTATTTTAATGTACAAGTTAAGCCCATTTATATAACAGATGTTTCAATTTAGTCCTATCATGGATTTTTATATATATATATACACAGATACACAACATCAAATTTAGTTTGAATTTTCGGGGTGCCTGAGTGGCTTAGTCAGTTAAACTTTTGCCTTCTGCTCAGGTCATGACCATGGGGTCCTGGGATCGAGCCCTGCATCTACTTCTCCCTCTCCCTTTGCCCTTGCTTCTGCTCTTTCTCTGTCAAATAAAGGAATAAAATCTTAAAAAAAAATAGTTTGAGTTTTCTTAAATCCTTCTTTTTCTTCTCCTTAATCATGTCATCTTAGTTAATTAATGTTTTTGATGTTTACTCTTCCATATTCTTAAAATTTTACCACTTAATTTTTTGCTCTAAATGATAAATATAATTATATGTAGATTATATGCAGGTATATTTAAATTATAGATATCTATATTATAGTTGTTACTTGAAATGAGGCAAACTTTCAATATCTCCTACCCTTTCCTCATTTGATAATAATATAATTACCCTATTGTCAGACTGTATAATATTTACATCACATTTGGTCACACCCATTTTTTTGGCAAATTAAATAATGCCTATAGCTTGTATAATTGAAGGAGAACTTGGTTAGTTATGAAATTTTTGTCTCACTTTTCTTTCTTTAGTAACTTGTGGGTAATACTCCACTGTCCTATCATACTAAATGTTGCTATAAAGAAATCTGATGTCAGGAGGATTTTCATTCAGCCACAAGTGAATTTTATTTTTTTTGGCGCCCGAAGGGTTATTGCTTTTTATAAGCCTAATAAATTCACTAGAATATGCTTCAGCTTGGTTAATGTTTTGTGCCCTTTTAATATGTAGACTCATTATTTTTAAAGAAAAATGCTTGTATTACATTTATTTTCTTTTAGTTTTCTTCTCTGTGGATTCCACTTATGTGTAAATCCATCTTCTTTGTAATTTGAATTTCATATTTTTCCTAATCATTAATCTTTCATGTCCTGTCTTTTGTTTCATTCTGTTAATTTTTCTCTTCAGCAGTGTATTCTCCATCTTGTCCCTTTTAATTTAGAATTTCTGAAACAATTTTCCTTATTTTTTCAGTTCTTTCCCTAAATTTTAACATTTTCTTTTGCTATCTAACCATATCTTTTCTGAGTGCCTGTATTTCTGTTTTGAAGACTTACTTGGTAATGATTTCACTAAGGTGTGTGTTTTTCTTTTAAAGTCATGTTGGAATATTTGGCCTGTAATTTGCATAAGCATTTCAAATGAAATACTCTTCTAGTGAGTTTTGCTTTTATTCACTGTTGTCTATATGCTAGTAGTCCCATTTTTCTTATATCTTTTTTTTAGGGAAACTATATTTACACTTTTTGTTATTTTTATTTGAATTGGTTCAATTTCCTTGGGTCATAAATTAATGTAATGTCATTGGAAGAATGGAAGGGCCACAGACTCCATCAAATTTTTCTGTTCAAAGCATCTCTCTTCTTTTGCTATTATGGCACAGGATTCAGATTATGAGACTGAAGCATTGCCCACTGTGCCAAGAGAGCCTATTACGACGTTCTTATTTAAAAAAAAAAAATGGCTATTCTGTATGATGATATAACCTTTATGTCTCACTCTGGATCTGATACAGATTGGCAGATCTATTCTTAACTTACCCCAAGCCCTGGTAGCCTCTGGTTTTTGTTTTGTTTTGTTTTGTTTTGTTTTCCAAATGTTCCTTTTACTTTGAGAAACATTTCTTCCTTTCCCATGAGTCAAATCTTGGACCCCAAATTCTTTCTACATGTACTTTCTCTGCTCCTACTTCCTCAATGAGTGAACTCTGTTAGATTCAATCTGTCTCATAAACACTTCAGACTCTGAAATTATATACTTTTCAGGAGAATGTATTTTCTATGAATCTTAAGATCCCTATACATATCCTCATGTTCCTAGCGTACTACCATATACTTTTGGCTGCCCACATCAATTGTGCTGGTCTCAGTTGTTTTTTATCACACTTAAATTTAAAGGGTGGATGTGTTCCATGTACTGGTCTCATTGAAGAAGTAGTTTGTGATTTTTCCTTTTTTTTTTTTTGTTCCATATGATTTTCAGGCAAAAAACGTAGGAAAATTGGGAATAAGGTGCTGCTCTGTTCTTAACCAGACCTGGATGTGCCCATCTGGCTCTTAATAAAACATGGTACATAACAAGTTTCAGGAGAGATTTTTCATCATCATCTTACTCAACTATTCTATTTTAGAAATTCCCGACTGAGAAAGCTATTTTTAAAGAACAATAGTCTAGGGTGCCTGGGTGGCTCAGTGGGTTAAAGCCTCTGCCTTGGGCTCAGGTCATGATCCCAGGGTCCTGGGATCTAGCCCTGCATTGGGCTCTCTGCTCAGCAGGGAGCCTGCTTCCTCCTCTCTCTCTGCCTGCTTCTCTGCCTACTTGTGATCTCTGTCAAATAAATAAATAAAAATAAATCTTAAAAAAAAATGAACAATAATCAAATGGAAGCAAGACATCACCTTATTAAGTGTGTGAAAGTACTCAGTCCCTCCTAAAGCAGAACTTCCATGACCTTGGAACGGAAATTGCTGCTTAAACTGTGCTCTTTCTTTCCCCTTCATTTAACAATTAAGATAGGCAAGTCTGCATCAAATTCTGGTATCAGTTCTTCACTCTGTTGTGAGGGTAAATGCCAGATATATGGCATTTATATGGGGAAGTTACTCCCCAAAATTAATCACCTTTGAAAATTTAGCCCAAGTAACTTTATTTTTATGAAATTTCTTATTTGGGGCATTTATTCATAAATGATCCTTAAGTAATTATATTGTGGACATGGATCACTCATTTCTTATCCTAGGAAATGCTGACCTATATAAAACCTTGTCAGAGCTTAGACCTGCTCTGTTGCTGCCTTCCAAAATCAGGTCCTCTTATAGGACAATCCTGATTAAGAGGTCTAGGGCAGTATAAAGGGACTCATTTTCATTAGAAGAAATATTTTAGGAGCTTCTAAAGGCAAATTAATATGATTATAATTCATTTCCTAATATATATAAGCAACAATTGGTCAATATCCATAAATTATAAGAATATCTCCACATTCTTCTTAGAAGATTATTTCTATTTTTCTTAGTACTATTTAGTGGAAAAATAGGAAAAAAACAATAATCTCAGTAATATAATTTACACTTCCATACAGAAGCATAATTTCTCATTTGGATAGTTTCAATAAGCAGTGAAATTATAATGGGCTAGGAGTCTACATTTATCATATCTGGTATACTTGCTTTAATCTTTGGTTGCATAGATTAGTTTCCTCCCAATCCTGCTAACAGGTTGCTTCATGGGTTGAGGATAGTTAAGCAAAAAAAAAAAAAAAAAGAAAGAAAAAAAAATAGAGGGCCCTCTTATCCAGGAAGATGGTCCTGCCTGCAGAAGTTCATGGTGAGATCAGGCTAACAGCAAAACAAAACAAAAAGCAAAAACCATGTGTAAAATAAAAAGTACTAAAAAATACAAGCTACCATGTTTGAGTGTTTTATTATATGCCAGTATGGGTTTTAACAGCTCCATTTTAAAGATAAAGAAATTTAAATGCAAAATGTTTCATCCAAGATCACACAACAAGCAGGGACTTGGGCCCAGCTACTTTGCATTTCATAAACCAAGCCTTTCTTTTTTGCCACATTGGCTCTTCCAGAAGGCCCTGGATAAGCAAGTGCCAATTTGGACCATGAACAAAAAAGAATGCTGGAGATTCCGTTTTGTGTGGTGTTTTATGAAAAATACATATGTGGCTAGAGGAGCTTCAAGAACTAGGTCCAGCTGGTTAACTTATAGGATTTCGAACTTACATGTCTAAAAATGAAGTCAACATATTTCCCCAAATCTTTTTTTGCTATGTGTTTCCTTCCTTAATGAGAAGTACCAATAGCTACTGTATTTTAGAAACAAAAATTAGGGAGTCCTCCCTGATTCTTCCCTCACCTTTGTCACCCTTTATATATATTGTCAAATCCACTCAGATTTCCTTAATAAATCTCAATAAATTTCCTTAATAAATCTCAATAAATCACTTATTTCCTCAATAAATCTCTCTTGATCTCCACTCTACTACACTGTTAAAGGAAATCACCACCTTTGGATTACTACAATAATATCCCAAATGTTTCTCCCCTATGTGTGTCCTTCCCATGCTCAGTCCATCTCCACCTAGTGCTTCTCCCTATGATTCAGAATGATTTTTCAGTGCTGGTCTTATAAAGCATGTTACTCTACAGTCCTTCTCAACTCCTCTCAGGATAAAACCCAAATGGTATAGCGTATAACCAAGATGAGAGTTCACCTCACATTCTCCAGTTGAGGAAGAAAGGTAAATTCAGTCATTGAGGCGGGGTGGTAAAGATGAACAGTTCTGGTTTGCACTTCTTTAATTTGAAACTCTTATGGTATGTCCCATTGGAAATTTCCATCTGGCATTTGGATACATGTATGTTAGCTGGTCTTTGCTCTCAAACAAGAAAGAAACTGGGCCAAGTTATTCATAGGAAAATACTAGTAACACTATTATCACTCATCCCAGGAGCATTTCTTTTGAATTAAACAATTATGAGAAAATACTAACTCATACATATAAAGTAATTTCGAAACATAGAACCTCAAGCACAGTGGAATTGAGTTGGAAAGGTATTTTTAAAGGGTGGATTTGGGTCCTTTAAATCAGGATGCTTGTGTATTTCATATATGCGATAAGAGGTGCTCATTTTAGAGAAACTGCTGGAAAATTCACCATGGCTGAAACATGCAAATCAGCACAGAATGTTTGCTGGAGGGTAAATCAGAGCAATGCCATTGAAGTAGCCTGTGTATGCATATCTCATTGGTGACATCTTGAGCTCTGTTAATCAATTCCTATTTGAGATAAATGCATCTGCTTGTATCTCAAAAGACTAGATTCACAGAACCGTGACTAAGATATTTCATAGATGCTCTCCAAGGACTTTAAAAGATAGACGACAGGAAATTTACAAAATCCATACAGCTAACCTGGAGAAAAGGTTAAGCAAAACTCAGAATCCTCCTTTACAGTCTGCAAATTTTGATAAACAGTATCATAACTTTGTCCTCCTATTTCTAGAGATATTTCATCGTAATGATATCTGTATTACCGGGATTTAGAAGAGGTGCTAATTCCTGTCGCAGAAAATAATATGTCTCAGAATTTCATTCCCTCATTGACAATTTTCCTCCAAATATTTTAGAAGCAGCACTTCTATCTTTAGGGAAACACTGAACAAAAAATATCTGACGAGGTAACAGAGAGTAGTAGGATTTTTATTTAGAAGGAAGCACGAGAGAAGGTAGCTCACAATTATGCATGGAACTCCTAAGGGCTACCTGTGACATCTTTACCTTAGATTACTTCTCTCCTAAATCATCGATAATAGAGGCCCCGGGCGTTGTGAAGGGGACCCTGAAGCTCGGCGCACACAGACTCTAAGGGGTATCATTTTCATGGTTCAGTTAACAAGAGAAGTGAAACTCATGCCATTATTTGACTTGCTTAAAATGTGCCCTTTTTGTGTTTTCAGCTCTCCTATCCCACATATTCGCAATTATTTGGCCCTTAGCATTCTCCTTGAAACTGTCCTCTGCTGCCTGTTTCTCCTCTTGTTCCCGATGACATTTTTATACCGTAGCTTCTAGCTATCCCTCAACCACAAAGGTAGTTGAAGCAACATCCAAAAATACCAGCTCCCAGGAGCTGTTAGTTCTGTGCTTAGAGTATAAAACGGGTCTCAAGCCTGGGTAATAACTGAATTCATGAATCTCAATTCCCAGATGACATTAATAGCAGCATAGAGCAGGAAGCAGAGTTATGTTAATTTCTGCAGGTAATGTGTGAAAGCAGATAGGGAAAGCTTGAAAGGTCAACATCTGCTGTCATGCAGGAGTGTTGCAAAATGTGATTGGCCAGTAAATGTCAACACCATGTTCTAAAATCTACATGCCACCCCTTCAATTTAATCTTCGCTTGCAGCCCAGCTAACAATCATGCAGCATGTTTCAAAAGCCCTTGAATTCTAAAATGGAATTGTATGATTGCATTCCCATGGCAATAAGACACCTGTAAATTACAAACTTGTCATTTAATCAGCATAAATATAGGGAGTTTGTGCAACCACGAGAATTTTTTTCATATCTATTTTCAGGGAAGGCTGAAGACCTCTTAATGATTATATACCGTAACGGACTGCAGGTCTAACTGTTGCCATGGTATTATGTACTTCTTTTCTTTTAAAGAAGTGACTGGAATGTAGAGCAGATAATGAATCTAATTGATTGTCTCCTGCTCCACACAGATATACTTTATATTCTCTCCCTTTTGTGCTCTTTCTCCTTTTTTACTCCAGACTGGATTCACAGGTATACATTTGTTCAGTGACAAGAAGGCTGTTATACAGAGCAATTCCCACCTTATAAAAAGAAATAAATATAAGATAACCTGCTTTGAAAAATATCTATAATAAAAAAGTGTATGTATAAAGAGCATAGAAGAAAAAAATTAGCATTCACCACACAAACTGTCAGTTTAAATCAACGAAAAAAAGATAATGGGATTTTTTGTTGAACAAAAAGTATATAGTCGGTACACTCATAGTGTCCAAGGTTATGTATAAGAAGTTCTGTTTCATTTAATATGAACTTAAGTTAGTGAATCTTAAACTTTCCAGATAGATAGATTCAATTGGTCATTAGCATGTTTGATAGGTAACTGGGTTTTTAGATTATAATCATTAACGTGCATTTGCCAACTGGAGCCATTTTCAACACAAAGCACAAAATTTAATACAATTGACATTTATTCTCATACTATCTGCAAAAACACCAAAAATAGAATTAATTTTTTTTAATTTGATACACAATGCCACATTAGTTCCAGGTATATAACACACTGATTCAACTTCTCTATATGTTATGCTTACCACAAATGTAACTACCATCTGTCACCATGCTATTACAGTATCATTGACTATATTTCCTACATAATGCCTTTTTTTTTAGGATGTTATTTATTTGACAGAGATCACAGGTAGGCAGAGAGGAAGGGAAGCAGGCTCCCTGCTGAGCAGAGAGCCCAATGTGGGAGTCAATCCCAGGACCCCGGGATCACCACCTGAGCCGAAGGCAGAGGCTTTAACCCACTGAGCCACCCAGGCGCCCCTATTTCTTACATAATGCCTTTTATTCATGTGACTTACTCATTCCATTACTAGAAGCCTGTATCTCCCACTCCCCTTCACCCATTTTGGCTTATGCCTCCACCCCACACCCCCAGCAACCATCAGTTCTCTGTCAAAAATAAAATTTTAATAAGGTGTTTTAACTTGGGTAATTATTTTGGATAGAATCATAAAGAGTTGGCTTCAGAGTATCCAGTCTTTCCCCATTCAAAATAGACTTACAGTCCTGAGATAGCAGAAAATGGGTCCTGATGATTTTCTCTGAATGAGATAAAAATTTGTAGATGAATGAATTTAGCCATTAGAGAGATTTGGTCAGAGCCACACAATCTGGTGAGGAGACTGGCTGGATCTGTTTTTCACACTCCTCATTGGAAACTCTTGCTCCTTAGGATCCAGGTAATATTTTTACACCTCTCAAAATAACAGTATATTTTAAAAGAGTTAACTTTTTCCTGCTTATTTTTTATCTTACTTATTTTTTATTTTTATTTATTTTTTTAATAGGAATTTTTCAGCTTAGCAGATTTTTTTTTTTAAGATTTTATTTATTTGACAGAGAGAAATCAGAGCTAATCAGAGGCAGGCAGAGGGGGGTGGGAAGCAGGCTCCCTGCCGAGCAGAGAGCCTGATATGGGGCTCGACCCCAGGACCCCGAGATCATGACCCGAGCCGAAGGCAGAGGCTTAAACCACTGAGCCACCCAGGCGCCCCTCTTACTTATTTTTCAAAGATTTAGTGTTTTAAAAGATTTTATTTACATTAGAGAGCACGAGCAGGGAGGAAGGGGAGAGGGAGAAGCAGATTTCCTGCTGAACAAGGAGTCTGATACAGGGCTCAATCCCAGGATCCTGAGGTCATGACCTCAGCCAAAGGCAGACACTTAACTCATTGAACTACCCAGGTACCCTATTTATTTTTTTTTTTTCAGAGAGAGAGAGAGAGAGAGAGAGAGAGAGACAGAGAGTGGGGTGAGTGGGGGAAGGGGCCAAGGGAGAGGAAGAGCGGATCCTCAAGCAGCCTCCCCACTGAGCAAGGAGCTTGATTCTAGGACCCTGAGATCATGACCTGAGCTGAATCAAGAGTTGAACATTTAACTGACAGTCATCCAGGTGCCCCAACTCTTTCCTTTTTAAAAAGAAATGGTTACAGGCACACATCCCCTGAGTTACTGCTTTAAGTCATGCTAGAGCATAAATGGTTTGCTCACATTTAATGGGTTAGGTACTCCTATTAGGGTTTACGAAAGTTTAGATTAAAAAACAACAGAAGCTCTACTTTCAGGGATCATTCCTATAGTTTCTTACTAGAGAAGTTTCTCTGAACATGTAGAATACCCAGAAAACAAAAACAAAAACATTGTTTTAAATAAGAAAAGGACCACTAGATAGAAAATACTGGCTTATCAAAAAAATACTCTTTAATTGACAGCTTAAAATAAAATACAAATTTAATGCCTGCTTGTGAGTATCTAAAATGTATTTCCTTTATTTTAGTGATGATATACTATTAAAGATAAAGCTCTGGTTAAAGATGCCCACCTTTTATTCTGCTTAAACACTTGTTAAGCACATACATTAATCAGAACAACTTTCTACTTTCCACCATGAGCTAGTTGGACAGACTTTTAATAACGCTAAGAAACTCTTTAATCACAGTGTGGGAGTGGGAGGCTGACTCCCTAATGTTGGCTGTGGAACTTTGGGCAAAATGAGTCAAGTTGTCCTATGTCATCTTATGTCTAATTCAAGAGTATGACTGCCCAGTGAGTATTTCACTACCCTTTCATGCTAAACTAGTAGATGTTATGTATGAATATATAGTTGAATGAATCAGTATGCATAATGCCACATTTTACAGAAATCTTAATAATGCAGCTATACATGAGGCAGAAATTTCGTAGGACCAATGACCGCAACACAATGGCATCAGCAAAATATTGTCTAAGAAACCAGATGTAGCCTTCCCATTCAGTCTGGTAAAGACTTTGACTTCATGTTCAGCAACAAAAGGTAAGCTGGTTCTCCAACTCAGGGGGATGGGACAATTTCAGAACTGGAACTGAATCGGAGATTGAGAAAGGGCCTCTTTGAAACCACAGTCATACTGCAAGTGCTACTGACGCCCTTCAGTGTTTGAGGGAGGTCACCGGGGCTGGCGCTGTTACTCGGCAGCAGCACTGAACTTTTTAATAGGAAGCAAAATCTAATGTTGAACTCCATTTCCTCCAAACAGGAATCATTTTAAAAACAAATGTCTTTTCCTCATTAGAATATAAACTAGACACCAGGGCTTAGATTCATGTCCTCAGTTAAGAGTTAACCTTGATACACTTTCAGAGGCCCTCCTTCAAACGGTGTCAGGGCAGTGCTGGAAATCATAAAATCCTGAGAGGTTTTGATCATTGCAGTGCCTTCTCTTCCCCATATTTAGTTTATCAGATAGAGAATTTGCTCATGGGAATTTTTCAGACTGAATTGGCAAGTATGAAGATTTAATGGTTCCAAATAAAGTCAGGGACATGTCCTATTCCACGTTTAAATGAAAAAGGTTCGCCAAGTCCCATTAGTCATCAAAAGTATGATCAGTAACATGACTGTATCATTTTCTCTTTTTTGCAAAGTGTACATTGAAAGAAATTCCACTGTATTTGTGACTTTTAGAAGAGTTGTGGGTAATCTGTAAAAAACATTGTGTGAACTTCCCAGTTCCTGAAACAGCCAGATACAACCTCATGTGTTCTTCCCTTGAAGCTGAACACTTATCAATACACTATAAAACTTCATCTGAAATAATGTCAGTGTAACAGTTTATCATACATTACCTCCTATCTCACACATCACCAATCCATTGCTATATTCTGATAATTCTTAAATTTATATCATCCTCTCTTTTTTAAGTACCACAGTGAAACACCCACAAGAAATCTCTGTAGATACCTTCCAGGATCCTCCCGCATATCATGGACAAGAATGAAATTAAATACTTTCCACATCCTTCTTCTTTAGTTGTTGTCTCACTTACTGATATTGGCTTAACCTAGGACAAGAAATGAATCACCTTTGTTCCCTTCATCTAGATTATTCCCAAAATATGAATAGTAGCAAATATTGTCGTCAGAAATCCACTCATGACTTATCCCCTTTTCTCCATCCTTCTGCTTTAGATGAGCCTATATTATGGGCCAGAGACTATAGAGAGATGATGATGGTGATAATGCTGATTGCTATTACAAAAACTCCTGGAAGAAATGAAAAAATAACCACTGGGAAACAAATAGTTTTCTGGCATAAAAATCTTTGCCCTCCTCCTGAAACAATATCATAAGTGCATGAAATGCAGTTAATAAGGGATATAGATTACATGTTTATTATATAAGCATGTAAGAGAAATTTAAAGTGAAGCCAGAGACAATCCTATTCCAGTAACCAAATGCCAAGTGAAGACAGGGAGAGACGATCACCCAGGTAAAAGTCATTGTAGTCTTAAATAGACTTAAGTATTTTTAAAGCTAACAACCAAAGGGTGATAACCTTCTTTATAACCTCAGTAACTGAAGACCACTATTTCATGGGTATAGTTTCTGGCACTTATGTCAAGAACTAGATAAAATCCAAGTAAAAACTTTTATTTTTCTTCTGAACTCTCACATTTCTTTCTTCTTCCCTTCTCATCATTCCTCTGGAACTCATCTGTACTATGCCTTTCCTTAGAAAGACGAACATTGTGCCCATTACTTTTATCTTGCCCCATTTCCTTTCTATTATTTCCGAGATCATTTTGTTCTCTGCAAATGTTACACCGTAGTGTGAAAGCCTACGGTGATATGGGATCAATGTATAATATTTGCATTTATTGGTAGTGCCTGGATATAATGCATTAGTTGAAAAACAGGCAAAAGTAGAATATATTTTGAAGCAAGAAGCCCCTTGGCAGTTGATACATGTATAGCTTCTTATTCCACTGTGTAGACTATTGGCTCTTTTATTAATATACGTTCTGGAGAATAGTGAGAGGGAGTTAAAAGACATGTCTCAGCAGTGATGATGAGATTAAGCCATCTAGTCAAAGGGTTGAGGTACTGTTTCCACCTGTTTAAAAAAAAGTCTTGAAATGTAAAGACACTAGTGTTGAATGGTTTATGACATCTGTTTCTTTGCAACTGTTTTATAAAGAATTATCCCATGGAATATTCATAGAATGATGATAGAGCACCAAAGTTGAACTGAAAGAAGGAATGGGGCTGAATCTCTTACCTTTTAATATATCATTCTAAAAACTGCAATTGGTTAAAATCAACAATTTTGACAATAGGACTCACTGAGAATGTGTTTAAGAGCCATCCATTTCTCCATACTGCTTTTGTCAGCCAAATACACATTATATTTCCCTACTCAAGAAATAGCATATTAAACTTACTTGTCAAATACATTTTGATATTATAGAGTTTCATTGTCAAATATACAAATGCACACACTTGCATACACACTAGCCCAAATATGGGGGGGAAAAAAAAAAGAGGCAATGACCCTAAATTCAACTATCAAATACTATTAGCTACATTTTTGCTTGACTGTAGTTTAGAAACATTTTCAAGAATCCTGACCCCTTTCCTCATCTGGCAGAGAAGATTGAATGGGTCTCCTCACTCTCCTGATGATAAGAAGGCAAAGATAAACCAGAGAAGTCATGCTTGCCTTTAGGGATTCACCTGGTAAATTGCTGCTTAAAGAGTGCTGTCAATAAGTTAACTTCTTTACTGTCGGGAGCAATTCTCTACTGGCGGTGAGATGGACAAGATGACGGAATAGATCTTTTTTCATCTCAAGATCCAAAGTTTCTTTTCAAGGAATTGTAACAGAAACAGTGTTCAGGACCTGTTCACAAACTTTTAACTTTAAAAGAACCGGAATTTTATTATGTTCTTTCTTTAGTGAACTGGTTTAAAATTTCTTAAAAAAAACTTTATTCACATTTTGCACTGCTTTATTTATTTATTTATTGCTATGTTTATTGTTTAAATAATGAAAATGGTTAAGAGCCATTCTAGGACTTAATATTATAGGGTGAAGATTTCCTCTTGCACCATTTTTGTTCTAGCTTCCACAGTACCTTAAAAGGAAGACTTTCCTCTTTTACTTCTCTTTTAGTCAACAGAGAGATACAGTAAAATGGCTAGAAACTCAGAATTTAGAACCAGGTTGGATTTTTATTATTTATTTAAATTGCAGTATAATTAACATACATTGTTACATTAATTTCAGTGTAAAACCTACTGATTTGATAATTCTATACATAACTCAGTGCTCACCATGATAAGTGCAGTTACCATCTATTACCATAAATGTTACCATGTTATTGACCATATTCTTTTTTTTTTTTGACCATATTCTTTATGCTATACTTTTCATCTCTGTGACTTGTACTAGAATATTGTACCTCTTTATCCCCTTTTTCACCCGTCCTCCCACCCACCTCTCCTCTGACAACCACCAGTTTGTTCTCTGTATTTAAGGGTCTATATTTTGGTTAGTTTGTTTGTTTTTTAGATTCTACGTATAAGTGAAATTTTATGGTATTTGTCTTCATCTGCCTTATTTTACGTAGCATAATATCCTCTAGGTTTATCCATGTTGTCATAAATGGCAAGATCTGGTTTTTTTTTTTTTTTAGGATGAGTGATCCATTGTATGTATATGTATACACATATACATGCATATATATACCATATCTTCATTCATTCATTGATTCATTTATTTTAAAGGCAGTATGGTTACATACAGTGTTATATTGGTTTCCAATATATAATATAGTGAGTTCTTCTCTGAGTTCTTGCTCACGGGCTGTAGTAAGACTGTGACTTCCATTGCATTCTCAGAGCTCATTGAGTCCTCGTGTGCATAAATTATTTACAGTATTATCTTATTTAGGGACCTAGCCTCTCATTTACTAGACTGTGAGCCACTAATGAGTGGGAGTGGCATTTTATAAAATTTTCATAGGTCTCAATTTCTAACACACTGGTATAGAATAGGTTTTTAGTAAATATTAGTTCAATAAAGGCATCAATAAATGTCATCTGGCACTTAATGTTTGAGACTACTTATTTCCCCAGTGTGATGTCAGCATGGCTGTCTGTCCTCATGCATTTTATTATTGAGGCAGAAAAAAAGTGAAATGGTAGCATAAGATTTAGTAAAAATGAATTTGCACTACAGAACTGGGATTTGCCTTTTAGGTTCTTCAACTTTCACAAATTCAGTATATAGGCACGTTTTCAGAAACGTAAGCTTATTCCTGGAAATCCTGGAAACTATTGCTGCCATATAATTTTGTGCTGTAAAATCTCTTCCTAAAATGTCTGGATCTGGGTACATGTGGACAAAGTCAGACTGTCAGTATATTTCATGGTGCATAAAATATATCAAATGCATAGTTCATATATATTTTTTTAAAGGTTTTTATTTATTTGACAGAGAGATCACAAGTAGGCAGAGAGGAAGGCAGAGAGAGAGGGGGAAGCAGGCTCCCCGCAGAGCAGAGAGCCCGATGTGGGGCTCGATCCCAGGACCCTGGGATCATGACCTGAGCCGAAGGCAGAAGCTTTAACCCACTGAGCCACCCAGGCGCCCCCATAGTTCATATTTTAACTGAGTTTTCTGTTTTATTGACCATGAGTTTTCTATAGCCTATAATTATCTTGCTTACTTATTTGAAAGCCAAAATTATAAGAAAGACAGTGTTCTTCTAGTACCTCTTTCCCTTTACTCTCATATACCCAAAGAATGGTTCTCTGAAGGTACAGATAATTAACATATATTTCTACATTCTGTCTTTTTTGGGAAGAAAGCGAATTCCAAAATAAGGGAGGACTTGGATGAGGATGCTGAGGTTGCAAGTTCTTTACATAGAGAATTTCCAGCTCAGGGTTTTCAGGGGGAAAAAGTGCTTGAGAAAAATCTTCCTCTCTTTGCCCCTAAGGAAATAAAGTTACAACCACTGTCACCTAATCTAATCATTTTTCTTACTCCTTTCATAGATTCATCTCACAGGTGGACTGGTTTTCCTCATTTTCATTCTTTTCATGGATTCTTTTTTAGCATCTGATTCCCTATTGATATCTATTGAAAAGTGCACAATTGCAATTTTAGCATTAAATTTCTCTATAATACTGCTTGTCTCTTTTCCTCTCATTGATCCAAAGCTGTGTGCCAAGTCAGTGGAGCAAAGTGAGCTTAATTCTTTCGTTGGCTTGTTTACCTTCCTTCTTCATCATCCAGCAGCAATTAAAAGACACAACACCTCAGTTCTTTTCTTTGATATAATTAGATGAGTAATTCTTAAGAAGATCTGCTTATTATTGATTCCTTTCAACTTTTCTTCCTTTCCCCCATTCTCACTGCATCCCACTTCACTCCCTCCAAAGTTAGCCACAGAAGTGGGACATCTGCTCCGAGAAACATTTAGATTGCTAATGATTCTTTTTAACATCTGTTACACTGCTACTGAACAGTTGTTGTTTCTTTAAGGAGGCTCAAGGGACAAGACCTATGTCACCTTAATAGTGGGTACTTTTTGGAAGTAGTAAGCCCTGTGCCTTTGGGAGCTATCCAGAAGTGCTACTGTGTACATACATAAACTTAATGTTTCCAGTCTTACATTTCTTTTTTGTCCAGGGCAGTATTTCTGATTAGAGTACTTTGTGTCTGGTTATTGTTAGTGCTTGACAGGGTTGGGTTTTTTTTCTTTTTCTTTGTCTTATTCCAATGCTCATTACAGTTGCACTTTTAAAGAGAAACACTATTAAGCACAAAACCTATCTCATATCGCCTATTGAATTGGATGTGAGCTTTTTATCAAAAAAATTTCAATGGGCTTTGATACCAACAACTCAATCTGTATGATAATTCACAATAAGGAAATGACTTGAGAATATGGTCTGAGACCAAATTTTTCTTTTCTGTTCAGTAAATGCATGTGTACTTATTCACAAACACTTTGCATGAGAAGAAATAAAAAAGAATTGCTTTTAAATATATCTTCCCAGGGCATCCTGGAAATATTCTCTTGTCCTCATGTTGCCAAAAATGTTATTCACACCTTCAGACCACAGGGGCCAGAAATTACTGGTGAGACTAGATGTGGTTCACATAAAAACTAGCTCTCTGGTAATTCAAAAAAGTGGTGAAAGAAATAAAAGGAATTTAGGAAGTCAGACTTAGCCACAAGGAAAAAGAAAAAAAACCCTGATAACTGAAACAGAACTTAAAATTTTGTTAATTTGTTTTCCATTCAATTTTAAGGCAAATTTAATATCTACTTTTGATTATTTATTAGATCTGTTTTACATAAAAATATGTATAGATAGATGACATCGAGATGGCTGGCTTTCTCATATTCTGCATAGTCTTGATATTTCCCATTGTCTTTCAATTGCAAAAAGCCCTATGGCAACCTCTGGTGGATGAATCAATTATGATACAGGGGGAAAATAACCTACTGTCTTTAGAAGAGTTTATATAACTGCGAAGAATATCTTTTACTTCATATAACAAATCAAAACTCTACTATCAGTAATGTAAAGTGCAAGTTATTTTTCATCTGACACCTTGAGGCAAATATCATGGTTTGGGGTTGTTTTGGTTTGGTTGGTTTTTTTGTTTGGTTTTTACCACCTTAGGAAAATCCAAATGAAAAGCAGAAGCAACAATCAGATTAACTCAGCTCCCTGGATTATTCCACTTTGACTTTTCATTCAGGTATAACTAGGTTGGCTATAAGTGCTCTGATACTTTAGGAGTTTTGTTATGGGGATGATTCATAAAAGTAAATCATCTGTAGTTTGTTAAGCCAATTAAATGACCGCTAATCTCATACAAGTTTTCTCTGGGATGAATAATGCAATTTGCATCAAAGGATGGATTTTAAAAGCTAAATGCTTTTTTGTTCCTTTTTTCTTAAATATTTTTCCATAAGTGATATATCACTTAATTAGTAATTTGAGTCTTAAAAATGTTGCAGACAACAGATGTTAATTGGCATAAAAGAAATAATGGTACAGCTTAAACATCATGCAGGCATATAAGAAGTAGCACCGGAAGAAGCTAGTACGAAACAAAATATGACAAATAGTAATCCTTTGTGAGTAATTCTAGATCTAAGATTCCCAGGCTCAAGACCATTAGGATCTTCAAACACACTAAAATTGTGCTTCATAATTGAGTTTCAGTTTAGTTACATAAAATTAGATTCCTGTACGAAAAGTTTACACACTTGGACAGTTTATTATTTTACCTTTTTTAGATTATTTACATTATTTATTTTAGAGAGAAAGAGAATAAGCACAAGCAGTGGGGAGAAACAGAGGGAGAGGAGAAAGAGATTCCCCCCTAAGCAGAGAGCTTGAAGGGGGCTCTATCCCAGGACCCTGAGATCATGAAGGCAGACACTTAACTGACCGAGCCACACAAACACCCCTTACTTTACTTTCTTAAATTTTAATTTTTAAGAGACAATGGTAAACTTTTGAATTATGAATATAAATCTCATTGTGCAATCTATCACCCTTTATTTTACACATACCTCAATACAAGACCACTCAAGTTCTTATCCAATGAGGAGTTTCAGATAAGATCTGGGAGACTTTGGAATAATCCAACAAAGTCTGATTCTACCCAAGTGGTTTTCTAAGCCTTTTGTTTTACATTTTCATATATCTGAAGTTTATATGCATCCTACAATTAATGATGGATCATATTTTAATGATTGTTTTCTTTCTTAGCGAATATAAAATCATGGTACATCTTACTACTAGTGACATCTTAGGGTCAATAAACGTAAGTAGGTGCCAAAGAATATATTGAATTTAGGAAGAACCTACCAGTCAGATTATGCAGAATATTCCTTTTTAAGCAACAACGAACACTTGATGCTCTTTATCCTTCTTGTTATGTTACCTAGAATCCATCTGACTCACTCAGTAAAACTTAAAAGCTTATTAACTCTTTCTTCATTTCCCTATCAGCCAATTCTCCTAAGTACAGCTTATAAGAGAAAACAATGACCCTGGGATAGATCATAGCTGTTAGACTGTGTGACCACACTACAGATCACACATGCCTGATTTGTGGCACATTATCAATGAGGTACTCAAGTGGAATTGTATAGTGCAACACTCAAAATAATCTCCTACATGTTCAGGTGGTATTTCATTATGTAAACAGATTTTCCTTTATGTATCTTAAACTTTAAAAATATCCAGCCAGTCAGGGAAACTTTCTTAATATAGAAACACAGTATTCTTGCAGACTTCACACAGCAAAATTTATGCGTAAGACCTATGTGTTCTTCTATTTTAGCTTCTGTACATCCAGTTAGCAAAGCATGAATTCCATGGCCTCCAGCACTACACTGTGTTCCTTGCCATTGGTATCGCTGGGGGGAAATTTGTATAAAGTTGTGTAAGTGGTATGGTCCTGCATTTGTTGTGTATTCAGAACTCAGTAGGATAAAAGGCCTGTTTGGGTAAATCTTTCCAAAAAATCTAATGTCACTAGCAATGACAAGAGTGCCAACCATTAGTCCATTCTTTATTCATATGCAGCAGGAGGCAGGGAATTGAAATTGGCAAGCCAATTTCTGCCTTTTTTCAACCTTTATGTCTTTTTATTCAAGGGATATGGCAGCCCTTTCCATTTAGCACCACTCAGGATCCCTTGGGTGTGTCACTCTCAACTTGGTGAGTCTCAGCTGCCTTGAGATGTCTCATCTTGCTAAACGAAGTGTCAGGTACTCTATCGCAAAAGGAGTGTGTGTGTGTGTTTGTGTGTGTGTGTGTACAACCCCAGCATAAACAAATGATATTGCCAAGTTTGAATCCAGTATTTCAAAGTGAATTTAATGAGCACACACAACACAAAAAAATAACCAGCATGTCTATTCAGACACAAAGCAAGCAAAAGCAATAGAATTGTATGCATGGCCCTGCATTATATTTATTCTAGAATAAGCAATATTTAAAAACTCATTTTAATCATTCAACTCCTTAGAAAGGTCAAGATCGTTATATATTTTTCTTGGACTGTTTAATTTATTGTTCCCATTTACACGGCTGCCTTCATTACTATGCAGATATAAGATGATAGGAAAAATTTATGGAGGGAGGCTATCTTCAAAATATTCATTAGTACAAAGAATTAGTAATATTCATTATCATCTATAAAAATGGGGACTATTTCAGTAGAAGTTATGTTCAAATGGTTTACTTAAAACCCCTAAAATATAATTTGGAAAAGGTACTAGGATAACAAGGAATAATGAAAGGAAATAGAGAAATCACTATTAAACCACTTTCTTCAACTGTATTTATTATATTTGATCCTCAGATTTTAGTGAAAAAGCCTTCCAATCTCGAGGTATGCATATTAGCAACAAGGAATAAATATCCTATGTTATTTCATTCAATTTTAAAGCAAGCCTGCTTTATGTCTTTGTTCACACTGAGCTTGGGGGAGAAAAAAAAGAAAAAGAAAAGCAAAGGCCAGTGCTTAAGCCACTCAAACGTTTTACTCCCACCTTGTGGCAGTGTGCTGCATGGCTACTTTTCCAAATTTGAGAGCTCAGAATTTGGCTTGTTTTCATATTGTCTTAACCACTGATGAAAATAAGATTGATTAGGAAAGGAGCTTTGTGATTTACCAAAGACAGAGGTCTGTGATACAGGGCTTTGGCAGCATGCGAATCAGTGAAGAGTGATACAAACAGTGCTACAGAATAAATAGGCTTCCTTTCACTACCTTGGACATAGAATTTGAAAAGAAATTTTGAGGCTCCTCTTTTTGACCCACTACACTAAGATGCTTTGATTCAAAATGTTTTTAAATACCAAAATTATTTTCACAAGCCAAATTTAGAGTGTTAACAAAAGCACATCTCATCTGGTTTCTTTTAGCATTAAAAAACGTGCAAAGAAATACATGGGATCTCTCTCCAAAAAGATACCACATGGATTGTCTGCAGAACTACAAAGAAAACTGAACTCGAATGCTTGTTTACACAATTTTCTTTCTTTCCTTTTCTTTTTCCTTTAAGTTGATTGAGAAATAAATGGAAGAAATACCTCTGCCTAGTAAGTTAGAGAAATAGGTCTGAGTATATTGTTTATCTCCTTAGAATTCTGCTTATTCTATAGTTTACTACCTTAAACTATTAGCCAAAACTATGCCCATCAAGTTCTTCTTCCCAGATTGATTTTACACTCTCCCTAATTGAGTTTTGCATCCACCTTTATTAGAAAAAAACACTCAGCTTCTTTGAGCTAGAATAAAATAAAAGCATCTTGATTTCAGGATGAAACAACCCTAGAACCAGGGACTCTTTCTTCCATACTGGAGTCAGGCACTTCCTCAAAGGCATCTGTGAGTCCTGCCTTACTGTGTTTCAGCAAGGTCTGGCAATTTCTGAAGACAGCCAGCTTTATATTTTCCAAAGGCTCTCCCCATCAAGAGTTGTGCTGCTGTCAGCACGATTTAACTTTTGACTGACAGCTTCTATTTGAAAGCTGCCTTTCCATTCAATAGATTTTATTGTTTCACAAAAGTGGGAAAATATGAGTAAGGAGTTAGCCTAATTTATGAAACAGAATTCCTAACTGATTTGAAATATTCCCTTTTAAAAACATAAAATAAATCCATTCAAATTATTTTTTATTTTATTATTCTTTGTTATTTGTAAGATATACAATGATATATGTTTGTATATATACGTACATGTGTGAATACACACACACACACACGTATATATATGAATACAAACACATACATACACACACATACATTAATGTTTTTACTATTCCTGGGTTTTGAGGATCACTAATAAAAGTACTATAATTTAACTATATTTCAATCCTCATAGTGCCTAGATTATGTTAATAAATAAACTGTTCTTTATCCAGGTGTTTGCAATTATTTTGTCCCTTAAAAATAAGTAATACAAAGAGATGAGTTTTTACTATCTAATTGTTATTCACTACCAATTAATGTTACTAAATTGGAAAAATAATTCATTTTCATCATGACTATCTTAATATTCTTTAAAAAAAGAATAAAACAACTTCAGACATTTGAAATCTTGACCACAAAGTCTTTCCAAGTTTATGAATGATGAGATTAGTTTCAAAATGCCAGCCACATAGCTGCTCAACATTTCAAGTTGAAGATGCATATGAGATTAAATATTAGACATGTCTCTAATATCTACATTATTTCACATGTAGCATTAACTTCTAGATAACACGTTCTTCATTTCCTCTAAAAGCAGATGAAAGAGCTTTCCTATTAAACATCTTTAGAGACAGAAAAAAATATCTATCTCCTATTTTCTTTTTTAACACTTGTTTCTGCTTTATGTGTAGGGGATTTTTTTTCTCTGCAAAACTGTTGAGTTAGGAACCAGCCAGCTTTGTATATCTCCTTACACTCTCCACCTGCATCCTTATCTGAATGTCTCATCTGGGAGAATTTAAGTTTTGTTTATCGATGTTGCATTCGTAACTGACTGCATGTTAAACCAGCCTGGCCTTCCCTTTAGGAGCTAAACCACAGTAATAAATGAAATTGAAATTCTTTATTCCTCATCTGGCACAAGTCATTAGTTTTCCTAAGTAAGGAAGTATTTGTAAGGTTGCATTCCAGTCTTTCTCAAACCCTTTTTTTTTTTTTCATTGTGAAAATTTCTTCCATCTACTTTATTGTTCTATCCATTTAGAATTTAATCTTAGGAGTTCTCATAGAAAACTGAGGGAAAAAAAATTTTTTTTCTTTTACTTTGGGTCAAAATGTCCCTCCAAGATTTACAAATGCTGAAACTGCTCAAAATAGTAAATCAAAATTGTCCTTTTCTCCTCAATATTCAAATAGTAGAAGATCTCTAGATCTTTGGGCATATTCCAAAGTAGCTAAGAATATGTTCCTTCTAATCAGAAACAGGGATCTCAAGCTCAAAATCATGGATAGTTAAGAGTTAAGTTTTATGTTTGCACTTCTCAGTTATATAGACAATAGAAACTATATAATTCAAGCTGATTATTGATGGTTTTGCTTTCCTAAATTTATTACCTTCATTTTTTGACAATTACATATGTAGAGTATATCATTTTAGAAAAACTGGAGAATGATCACAAGGAAGTGAGTAGCAATAACAATGAAACTACACCCTAGAGAAAACACTGTTCTTTGATATTAAACATGGTAGGTGAAATTTTACCAGGTGTAGTTAGTGCCTTCTGGAATCCATTGCCCTGACAGAATTGAGGAAGGCATGTGGATTTAATAATAAGAAAGAACGGAGTCCCATTTTCCTGTGACTTCAAACTGGCTTCACGTATACAGGTTACATGGAGGTCTATTATATGTTTTATCACTAATAAGAAAGAGCATGGAAAAACCAAACATATATGTATATATGTACATACAAATCCATATGTATCCCCCTCTAACCTAGTGGTGGTATGTTTGTGACCCCTGCCAAATGGATATGATGAAGCCCTAACTACAAAGTGATGGTATTTAGTGGTGGGCCTTTGGGAAGTATTTAGATTTAGAGGGTGTCACAAGGGTAGAGCTCTTGTGTTGGTATCAGAGTCTTTATAGGAAGTAAAAGAGACTAGAGCTCTATGGCTCTAGAGTAATATGATGGCTGTCAGAAAACCAGGAAGTGGGCTCTCATCAGATACCTGATCTGCCAGCACCCTGATCTTAGACTTTCTAGTCTTCACACCTGTGAGAAATAAATGTCTACTGTTTAAGCCACCCAGGCTACAGTATTTATTATAGCACAGTGTACTCATCAGGAGAAGTAGTATTCCAAATTTTAAGAGCTAAGATCCCATGTTAAAAATCTTTCCGATTTGGGGCACCTGGGTGGCTCAGTGGGTTAAAGCCTCTGACTTCGGCTCAGGTCATGATCCCAGGGTCCTGGGATCAAGCCCCGCATCGGGCTCTCTGCCTGGCGGGGAGCCTGCTTCCCCTCCTTCTCTCTCTCTGCCTGCTTGTGATCTCTGTCTGTCAAATAAATAAATAAATCTTTAAAAAAAAAAAAAATCTTTCCGATTTGTCATACCATTAATTTCCTTGATTTCTATTTAGCACATTTAAAAAGTCTCACCTTTTAGAATAATAGAACGTATGATTTTGGGGTACCTGGGTGGCTCAGTGGTTTAAAGCCTCTGCCTTTGGCTCAGGTCATGATCCTAGGGTTCTGGGATCCAGCCCCACATTGGGCTCTCTGCTCCGCAGGGAGCCTGCTTCCTCTCTCTCTGCCTCCCTCTCTGCCTACTTGTGATCCCTGTCAAATGAATAAATAAAATCTTGAAAAAAAAAGGAACATATGATTTTATTTAACAATAATTGAAATACAGGTTTCTTTTTTCCTGGACTCCTTCAACATTATTCAAAAGATATTTTTCTTAATATTATTTTGTTTGCTTAGTCAAAACTTGTGACTACTGTTGGGCTCAGGAATGTCACCTTGACAATTTACAAAAGTAAGACATTTTCCCTATTCCAAATTGTGAGAGTACAGTTGGGCCTCCCAAGAGTAAGATGAAAATTATTCCAAAGTATGACAAGGTTAAAATAAAGATAAGCACTTGTTTGCCAGGGTGATGTGAAGAAGAGCATGTAGATGACACCTGTGGGGAAAGGTCATGGTATTCTGGGTGATAGCCCACCAACTCTGAGTTTTCAAAGAATACTCTTTAAATTTTTTGTTTGTTTGACACAGTTTTAATAAGAAAGCCCTTTCCAACAGGAGAAACAATAGGGCATAAATATTTTATGCTTATGTTAATGCAATATTATGAAATACCAAATGACCTGAGTAGTCCTGTGAACTTCCTCAAGAGAATGGCACAACTATTTTTTGAACCCCTAGTATTTATGAGGCATTTTATTAAGAAAAATATGGAAAGAAAAAGGTTTTCAATTTCTTGAAGTTCAAAACTTTGTCTACACAAACCAAATGGAGTAAAGATTTGAGTAAAAACATATCTAGATAATTTGATCAAGGTAGAAATCCTTTCTATGATTACTCTAGTGTAAATACAAGCCACTTTGACCCTCTGAGGACCAGAACCATGTGCATTATCTCAGCCTGAAACAGAACACTGTGGGAGATCTGAAAAGGCAATTGAAACCACAGTGGGGAAACTTGTTATTGGATTTTTTTTTAGATCTCATGCCTTGTGACAACTAGCATTTGAGAAGGTCAGCCTTGTAAAGGCGTGGATACTTTAATAACAAGGATCTCTTCATAACAAACTTCACTTGATACTGTAATTGACTTCATATCTGTGAGATTTTTATTACTGTGGATTTTCATCAACACTTCACCCAATATCCTAACTTGCCACTGAATAATGCCTTGTGAGTATCATGGACCCGAGATAACAAAGTGAACTATGTAGTTGATAGTGTCTGCTATGGGACCATTGCCAATATCTAAACATGAAAAAAAATGTGCAGGGTGCTGGTATTTGACCCTTGCAACAGTCATCTGTTTATATCACTGCGCTACTGGCAAAGAATAACTTTTCCTTCCCTGGCGTCTTCATGAGTCATTGTGCACTCCTACAGAAATGAACTAAGACTTCAACTTTCTGGAAAACTTCTTGTAAGAAACTGCCACATTCTCCTAATTTAAAATGGTTGTGATCAATTCTCTTTACAATTTGTTTAAAAAGGTTCCCATGAATTAGAAAGTAAACTTTCCCTTTTAGGTGAGATTAGAAAGACTAGCAGAAGTTATATGGTTGAGTTGGAATATCAAGCTTTCTCTCCTGTGGGCTTTCTCTTACACAGAGTCCCTACACCACTCCCAAGATGGAAAGGCGAGTGAATGGCTGCTTAAAGAAGGCTCCAAAGATACTCAAGCTATCCAGAGAGCAAATGTCAGGCAGAATCCTTTCTCCCAGATTACTTAATTAGCAGGTATCTAATATGTGCACCATCTCCTCTGGTAAAACTAGCAGGAAGAATCACAACACAGTCAGGGTAGGTATCCTCGATACCAAACCAAATTTGAACAGGCAGGAATCTGGTGCAATCGGGCAAAGGCTTTCAGAAGACAAGAAGGCTGAAATTTGGCTTTGATTGGCAAAACAGTATTAAAATCAGCAAGTAAAGGAAATCAGAAAGAAAACCTACAACCGAAGAGGGCAGTGAAGAAAACAAAACCAAATCAGTTTTCCCCTTAGTAATCCCACGTAAATGCAGTTACTATTCTATTCATTCTTAAAACATTTTCTAAACAAAAGGTCTATATTTATATAGGAAAAGGAAAACATTGCCAATCCTCTTGAAAACCCAGATCTATATCAGTGACAATATGTAACACTATCCAATATACCAGAGGGGGAAAAAAGACCAATGTTATTTATTAGGTACCTACTGTGTGCTAGAGACAACAGAGATCAATTACTTAAATCTTCATTTTTCTCTGTGATGTGGCTATTATCTGTCATTTACAGATAACAAAAACAAGACTCATAAATTCTATACATTGTTCAACTTCAGCTTATCAGGGGCTAAGTCAGCATTTGACTGGAGTTTAAATGGACCCCAAAGTCCATATTTTTTCACTCATCTGACATTGTAGGTACTGAGAGCTGCTGACTGCACAAGGCCAGCCATTTAATTAATGTTGTAGGTGAACTAATTGATTTTGGTCAGTGAATGTTTAATGATTATTTCACTTTATCCCTTGACTACTTTAGTTGTAGTTAATGTGCCAAGGCACTGATTTTCTGAAACACTAAAAAATATAAAAGATAAATTGATAAGAGAGTGCCATTTCTATGAGGTATACATAATTTTCTGTAATTACATTATTATGATGATCATAATCTTTTTCCAATGAGTCATTCTAATATAATATTCTCTGTCTCAAAGTAAAGGCACTACAACTAACACCTTAATTCTTACCAATACATGATGCAAAATATATATTGAGGAGGGAGGATAATATAAGATTACCTACTAGCTTTTTTAAATTGGAAAATTGTGAATATTGAAATATATTTTAAGAGGAGGTGGGTAGGGAGACAAGTGAAATAGAGGTAATTGTGAGTACACTTAACTTGAGGAGCACTATGAAAAGTTTAGAATTGGTAAATCACTATCTTGTGTACCTGAAGCTAACATAACATTGTGTGTTAGTTTAGACCTAAATTTAAAAAAAAAAAAAAAACAGGATATAAAAAACTTAGGATAGATGATACTCTGATTGAGTAGGTGGTAAATTGCCCCTATTTCCTGCGTATTTACTTGTCATTAAAGGGGCAACTACTAAACAGTCTGTAAGGACACTTCTTTAGATTCCAGAAAGAACATCTGAAAGCTACCAACATCCTTACTTCATTTTTACTACTATTTAGATAGTAGATCTAGAATCCATCATTTTATTACTTGTTCATCTAGAAAATCTGACAATGCAGTGGTTAAAGACACAGGTTTTAGCATCAGTTAGACACAGATTTGTATTTATTTTTAAATTCCAGTATCATTAACATATGCTGTTCTATCAGTTTCAGGTATAGAATATAGTGATTCAATAATTCTGTACCTTAGTGCTCATCAAGTGTACTTCTAATCCCCTTCACCAGTTCCCCTCACCCACACCTCACCTCTGGTAACTATTAGTTTGTTCTCTATTAGTTTTTGGTTTGTCCCTTTTTTCCTTTGTTTGTGTTTTATGGCTAATATTCTATTGTATATTTATTCATACTACTTCTTTGTCCATTCATCTATTCATGGACACTTAGGTGGCTTCCATAGTTTGGCTACTGTAAAAAATGCTGCAAAAACATAGGGATGCATTTATTTTTTTGAGTTCGTGTTTTTATATTCTTTGGGTAAATACCCAGTAGTGAAATTACTGGATCACATTAAAATTCTATTTGAAAGTGTTTGAAGAATCTCTGCATAGTTTTCCACATGGCTATACCAATTTAAATTCCTACCGACAGTGGATGAGAGTTCCTTTCTCTCCACCTTGTCCCCAACACTTGATGTTTCTTGTACTTTCAATTTCAGCCTTTCTGACCCATGTGAAGTGATACCGCATGGTGGTTTTGATTTGCATTTCCCTGATGATAAATGGTGTTGAGCACCTTTTCATGTATCATTAGCTATTTGTATGTCTTCTTTGGAGAAATGTCTGTTCATGTCTTATACCCATTTTTTAATTGGATTATTTGGGCTTGGGGGGTATCGAATTATATCTTTATATATTTTGGATAGTAACTCTTTATAGGATATGTCATTTGCAAATATATTCTCCCATTCAGTAGGTTGCCTTTTAGTTTTGTCGATTGTTTCCCTTCACTGTGCAGAAGTTTTTATTTAATAAAATGCTTTATTTTTGCTTTTGTTTCCCTTGCCTCAGGAGACCTATCTAGAAAAATGTTTCCTTACCCAGTGTCAAAGGAATTATTGCCTGTGGTCTCTTCTAGAATTTTTAGGGTTTCCAGTCTCACCTTTAGGTCTTGATTCCATTTTGAGTTTATTTTTGTGTATGGTGTAAAAAAGGGGTTCAGTTTCATTCTTCTGCATGTGGCTGTCCAGTTCTCCCAACACCATTTGCTGAAGAGACTGTTTCCTATTGCATGTTCTTTCCTCTTTTGTAGAAGATTAACTGACCATATGACTGTGGGTTTATTTCTGGGCTGTCTATTCTGTTCCATTGATCTCTGTGTCTATTTCTGTGCCAGTACCATACTGTTTTATTTACTACAGCTTTGTAGTATATCTTGAAATTTGGGATTGTGATATCTCCTGGTTGTGGTCCCCCCCCCACGCCCCCGCCAAGATTGCTGCGGTTATTCAGGGTTTTTTTGGTTCCATACAAATTTTAGGATTGTTTGTTCTACTTCTGTGAAAATTGCTATTGGTATTATGATAGAGATTGCATTAAATCTGTAAATTGCTTTGAGTAGTATGGCCATTAAAATAACAATATTTGTTCTCTCAACCCATGAGTGTGGAATATCTTTACTTTGTACCATCTTCAATTGGGTTTGTATCTTAAATATCTTGTACTGAGTGTAGAATCCTCCATTTCAAAACTTCTTGGGTCTAACATTTTCTTAACTATAAATTAGATTATATGTATATGTGTGTATGTGAGTGTGTGCATGCATACACAATTTATATCCCTTCCTCTTCTGTTAAATCATTATTTTCATCATCAGTATCATGTTTAATTCTCAGACTATGAAACAAGCTACAGATAAGCAGTAATTTTAAGCTATTAATCCAGAAAAATATATATTTCTAATTCTTCATAAAATAAGTACTGGTATAAACATATTTTATAAATTACTGTAAATTTTATGATATGGGTTCTTTCAGACAGGCTATAATTTGCTCTGAAAAATACCCCTGACTTCTCTTATTCACCTCATGACTCTGTATTCCTCTACATCCTTGCCTTTCTCTTATTTCTCTTCACCATCTTCCTTTTCTGTGTCTGGCTGTCTCATTTTTGCTCTAATTGTCATAACTGATTCTTCTCAAACTCTTCCTTTTCTTTCGATTTCTAAGATATTTGTAGTCCTCTATTTACTCTTTTCCAGCTAATCTCTTATTCATAATAATTTTATTTAACACTTTCACTGTTTCTTTTTATTTATTCAAAATTTATTAAAATCATCCTTAGTTATTTGTTGCACGCTCATTATAATTCTAATTTAAGACAAATATCAGTTTCCTTTGAGATTTTCCCTTTTTTAATAGTAAGGGCATGTTTTAAAAAAATTTAATCATAAAGGCATTTAAACTAAACATTATCACTTGAGTGTAACTTTTCTTTGTTTTATACATTGTGAAACTATAAAATGAAATTTTTCTTTTATGGCTTTCTAGAGATACACTAACTTCTCATTTGATTTTTACTTTGAATCAAATGTTATATTTAAGAAGCTGCTTTTAATTTCCAATATTAAAGGTTTCTGTGTCTTTCTTTATTATGCATTTCTAATTATATTTGGTTGTGTTCAGAGGACAGAGCTATAAATCTCTACTTCAAAAATGATTACAGTCTTCCTTATTGCCATTTTTGTAAATGTCTCTATAAATGACAAAGATACTCTTCCAGCTTTATTGAGGTGTGATGGAAAAATAATAATTGTATACATTTAGGTTGTAAAATGATTTTTCTAAAGATGTACATCATGATGATTTAATACACATACACATTGTGAAATGATTATCGCAATCAAGTTAATTAACACATCCATCACCTCACACAGTTGCCACATTTTTTGTGTATGTGTGATGAGAACATTTAAGATTTATTCTCTTAGCAACTTTCAAGTATACAATACAGTCATACTAACTATAACCAGTATGTTATATATTAGATTCCCAGAACTTATTCATCTTACATGAACATTTGTACTTGATGAACAGCGCCTCCCCATTTTCCTCACACCCCAGCCTCTGGCAACTACAGTTCTACTCTCATTCTATGAGTTCAACTTTTTTAGATTCCACAAATAAGTGAAATCATATAATACTTATTTGCCTTTCTATGTCTGGCCTATTTCACCTAGCATAATGTCTTCCAGCTTCATCCATGTTGTCAAAAATAATGGGATTCTCTTCTTTTTTTTTAAATGTTTAGAATAATATTCCATTATATAAAGAGATAGACATAGGTATATATGAAGATGTAGATGTATCATGTTTTCTTTACCCATTCATCTGTCAATGGACACTTGGGTTTTTTCTATATCTTGGTTATTGTGAATAATGCTGCGAGGACATAAGGAATGTAGATATCTTTTAAAGCTACTGATTCTTGATTCCTTTGGATAGATATACCCAGAAGTGGGATTGCTGGATCATATAGGGGAACTCCATATACTTTTCTATAATGGCGTACTAATTAACATTCCCACCAACAGTGTAGAAGGGTACCCTTTTCTCAACACCCCTGTCAATATGAAATCTCTTGTCTTTTTGATAGTGCCCATCCTAAAAGTAAGGTGATTTCCCATTTTGTTTTTGATTTGCATTTCCTTGATGATTAGTGCTATTGAGCACATTTTCAAAAACCTGTTGGCCATTTGTATGTGTTTTTTGTAAAAATATCTATTCAGGTCCTCTGCCCAGGTTTTAATAGGGTTATTTCTTTTCCCTTGAGTTGTAGGAGTTCCTTATATGTTTTGGATATCAACTCCTTATCAGAAAGAGGGTTTGCAGATATTTTCTCATGTTCATTGGAAATCTTTTAATTTTCTTTATTGTTTTCATGGCTATCTGGAAGCTTTTTAGTTTGATATAGTCCCACTTGTTTACCTTTGCTTTTGTTGCCTATGCTTGTGTGAACCCCAAATATCACTGCCAAGACCAATGTTAACAAACATTTAGTTTTATGACTTATACAAATACATAAAACTTTTGGTTTTATGGCTTACACCTTTAACCTATGGTTTAATTTATAGTTTAGATTTTTTTAAATCCATTTGAAGTTAATAATATGTGAATGGTGTGAGGTCCATTTTAGTCTTTTGCCCATACTTAACCAGTTTTACAACATCATTTAGTGAAGACACTGTCTTCAATTGATTGATTATTTTTGGCCATCTTGTTAAAAATTAGCTAATCATATATGTATGGGTTTATTTCTGGGCTATCTATTCTGTTCCATTGTCTATGTGTCTGGTTTTATACCAGTGCCATATTTTTTTTTACTACTATAGCTTTGCAATAGTCTAATATCAGGAAGTGTGGTTCCTCCAGTTTTGTTCTTCTTTCTCAATATTGCTTCAGTTATTTAAACTTTTATGGTTCCATACAAATTTAGGATTCTTTTTTAATTTCTGTGAAAAATGTTATTGAAATTTTGATAGGGATTTCATTAAATCTATAAATGGCTTGGGCAGTATGGACATTTTAATAATTTAATAATTAAGTAACATTTAATGATGTTATTCCTTCCATATAAGGTATCTCCATTTATTTGTATCTTCCTTAATTTCTTTCATCACTATTCCATAGTTTTCAGCATAGAGATCTTTCATCTCCTTAGTTAATTCATTACTAGGTAATTTTTTCTATGAAATTCTAAATAAGATTTATTATCTTTCTGACAGTTTGTTACTAGTGAATAGAAATGCAACAGATTTTTGTATATTGATTTCATATCCTGCAATGTTACTGAATTTACCTATTGTAACATTTTTTTGGTGGAGTTATTAGGGTTTTCTATATATGCTGGGAATGGCCAGCACTCTGGTACTGATGGATGAAAGATTACCCCAAACTTCTGTGAAAGAAAGAAGGCGGCAAGGGGTCCATGTTCAGAGATGAAAACTATTTGCTCTTCTTTGCTCCCACCTTTATTGGTCCTTCAGGGTTCTCAAGCACATGATGTGTGATGAGGGGTCTTGCTGGAACTAGAGGGATCTGTTTAAGGGAAAGATATGATATGCTAATTTGTGTGAGTTCTGCTAAACATAGCCTAGGGGACAATGCATACATCTCTTAGATCACAGGGTGGCTGTTTGGGCTAAGAAAGCTTTGTGGAAGGCAAGTCCCCGGGGCATATCAATGGCAGAGTGGTCACGCAGGCCTCAGCATTCTAAAGGCCTACACAATATTCTGAAAACTTCCTTGCCCCCAGGGGCCTGTTACATTTTAGCAAGCCAGGTATTATGGATGATTTCATGCTCTACATTAATCCCGACATTTATGTAAGATTATCATCTACAAACACATGATTTTACTTCTTCCTTTCCAATTGAGAACACTTTGTTGTTTCTTTTTTTGTCTAATTGCTCTGTCTAGAATTTCTAGTACAATGTAGAATAGAAGTGGTGAGAATGGCCATGCCTATCTTATTCCTTATCTTAGAGGAAAAGCTTCAAGCTTGTCATATATGGTCCCTATGATGTTGAGTTAATTTATTCTATTCTTTGTTGAGGGTTTTCATCATGAAAGAATGTTTAATTTTGACAAATGCTTTTTTCTGCATTTACTGAGATGATATTACAGTTTTTATCATGAACCAAACAATGGTGGCTCTACCTGCCTGCAGATGTTTTTGTTGTCAGACTAAATAAATTCCTATTTAATCTCAATCCACTTTCAGATGATACTCATTATTATACAAACTTCACAAGGACAGGGCTTTTGTTTGCTTGACTTCACAGATGTACTACTGGTTCTAAGAACATTGCTTAGCATAAATTAAGTGTTCAGTAAATATTTATTTAGTATAAATGAGTGAAAATTATGTTTACTACAAATGGGAAAGATTTATATATCTTTCCATTTTATTTATCTTTTAATGTCATTTCGTCTAATATTAATCACTGCCACTGCATTTTGTTTGTATTTTAGTGCTTCCTCTTTGTCTACATTTTCATTTTCAACCTTTTGTATCTTTAAGTTTGTTACTTAATACTGAATTGGGTTTTTTTTAATCATTCTATTTTATTTTATCATGATTAGTATATTCTTTAATCCCCATCCCTTATTTCCTCCATCCCCCAACCACCTCCTCCCTGGGAGCCATCAGTTTGTTTTCTGTAGTTAAGAGAGTGCTCCTTGGTTTGTCTCTCTTTTTCGTTTCCTGTGCTCATTTGTTTTATTTCTTAAATTCTACAGTGAGTGAGATAGTATCATATTTGTCTTTCTTTGACTGACTTATTTTGCTTAGCATTATATACTCTTTAGCTCCAACCATGTTGTCATAAATGATAATATACCACTTTTTCTTTATCCATTCATCAGTCAGTAGACACTTGGGCTGCTTCCAGAGTTTGGCTGTTGTAAATAATGCTCCTATAAATACTGGGGTGCATGTATCACTTTGAATCAGTACTTTTGGGTATTGTTAGGTAAATACCAAGTAGTGTGTTTGTTGGATCATAGGTAGTTCTCTTTTTAATTCTTTTTTAATTTTTTTAAAAAATTTATTTATTTGTTAGAGCGAGCGAGCACAGGCAGAGAGTGGTAGGCAGAGGCAGACGGAGAAGCAGGCTCCCCGCCGAGCAAGGAGCCCGATGTGGGACTCGATCCCAGGACGCTGGCATCATGACCTGAGCCGAAGGCAGCCGCTTAACCAACTGAGCCACCCAGGCGTCCCTCTTTTTAATTTTTTGAGTGACCTGCATACTCTTTTCCACAGTGGCTGCACCAATGTGTGTTCCCACCAACAGTGCATGAAGGTTCCTTTTTCTCCCTATTGTTACCAATACTTGTCATTTCTTGTGTTGATCATTTGAGCCATTCTGATAGGTGTGATGAATTTTGGGTTTGATTTGCAGTTCCCTGATGAAGAATGGTGTTGAGTATGTTTTCATGTGTCTGTTGGCCATCTACATGTCTTTTTTGGAGAAATATCTGTTCATGTCTTCTGCCCTTTTTTAATTGGATTAATTTTGGGGGGTCTTGAGATGTATCAGATTTTCATATGTTTTGGATGATAACCCTTTATATGTGATTTGCATGTACCTTCTCCCATTCAGTAGGTTGCCTTTTAGGTTTTTTTAAGTTTTTATTTAAATTCCAGTTAGTGACATACAGTGTAATATTATTTTCAGATGTGCAATATAGTCATTCCACACTTCCATAAAACACCTGGTACTCCTCCCAACAAGTGCATTCCTTAATCCCCATCACTTATTTAACCCATCCCCCCACCCACGTCCCCTCTGATAACCATCAGCTACTCTCTAGCTCCATTCATGATGTTGTAAGATTTCAGTATTTTTTATGGCTGAGTAAAATTCTGTGTGTCTGTGTATCATATCTTTTTTTCTTCTCAAGTCTAGAGTTAGGGTTAGGGTTATGGCCAGAGTTAGAGTTAGGGTGAAGGTTATGTGCCTATAGAGACCTGTCCACAGGGTGAGGGTTAAGAGTTAGAGGTTAGGGTTAGTGCACTATTGTTTGTGTTAGAGTTATATAGTTTCAGATAAATTCTTTATTTTATCTTACTGTATGTTTACTAGGGGGTTCTCTTAGTATTTGTTCCTTGTATTTCCTTAAATTTATTCTTTAATGACTTGACCTAGTTGCTATACCATTGAATTTCTTCCTTATTAACCAAAAGAACTATGTGATAGTCAATATAAAATATGTATTTCTCTATTATATAGTTAGTGAATACCAGTTATTTTTCCAGCAGAAGTATTCTAATGTGTTTGTTCTTTTTTATTTTATCCCAAATAAGATAAGCCTTTTAGACTATATTCTCATTCTCACTTTTCTCTCAGCACTTTGCAAATGTGATGTGTGAAGCATGGTTTGTTCTCCATGATCCTGAGACAGTTTAGTGTATTTAATTATTTACTACTATAATTTTTCTTAAAATACATTTCTTTCCCTTAAAGAATCCTGATTTAAGGGAATACTCTTACAGATTAGCTTCAACTATATTGTTCACCATTGTTTTATCTTCTCTACCTCAAGATCTCTGGTTAAATTCATATGTAATTTGGTTATTTTTTGTTACTGTTGTTGTTTTTTGTTTTATTTTGTTTTTATCAAGAATTTACCTAGATGAACCAGCTTGAGTACTCTCTGGATCCTTCCAGATCTGTGAATATCTTTTGTTCTAACGAATGATATATGTATTGACTGTGCATAGTTTTCTCTCAGTAGTCTGTAATTGCGCCAAACTGTTTTCAGGCTGCCAGATTTTCATGTAAGAGATTTAATAATCATTTATCCAATCATTTTTTTCTTTACAGCAAATCTATGTTGCTTTTATACATAGACATACATATAATGTACACATACACATACACACACACACACACGCCCCAGAATTATGCCAGAAAATGCCGAGGCATATGTATTTATCAATGTTTCCTGGATTTTTATAAGTCATTTTGATCTATAAAATCAGTTTTTAACAGATTCTCTTCAAAGAGAAGTTTTATTTTATACTGTTTTCTGTTTGCGTCTTCTTTTTCACATGGAAAGTTTCTGAATCTATATTTAAGTCTTACTTTTCCAGTATGATTTAAATATAATTGCATTATACTTCTCATTATTGATCTTTCAAACATAAACTTTGATTTCAGCAGGGATCTTCCATTTCTAAAACTTATCTATTGTATGTTTCAGTTTGAAAATCATGGTTTTAGAACCGTAATACCATATTATGTGTTTAATTGAAATATACTTAGGTATTATTAGTGATACTTGGAGTATACAATGTAATAAATTGCAGAAGTGTTTGACTTGCAAGTTGTTTTTATACCTGTCTTAAAATGTAAAGACATTTTAACTGTCCTAGTTAAAACCTACTTTTTGACATTTCAGAGAAACCTAAAGCAAAGAGTAAACAAAATCCATCCACTGAAGCAAAGTAGCAAGAAAGTGTAAACTTAGAGGAAATTTAGGAAGAATGTAACTGGCACTCTCACAATGAAAGGAAAAAAGATCAAAATTATTTATGGTAATCAAAATACATTTCTCCAGAGGTATCAAGGAAATTCTTTGGAAGATATTTTCTGTAATATATTTTGAATAATTCTAAAATAGGCATCACTCTTAGGCTAGTAATCAGACATAACGGTAAAATAAAATGAAGAAACATAGATGAAAAATAAAAATTGGCTCTGTTTTTAAAGATATATTACACATAAGAAAATGTTGGGTGCAAACAATATTCAAAACTTGAATTTGTTATATTAGAGTGAGGATATGTTAGTGTTGCTCTTTTTCATAATATGAACTCCACAGAATTAAACCAGTCACTAAGACCATGTGTAGAAAGAGAAAAATAAGGAGGAAAATTTAAATGTTTATATTCTTCACACTTTAACAATTGGATAAAACAAAAACACAGTTGGACTTTAACACAATGAAGCAGAACTGAACCAAGACTAGATTAAGCAGGCAGAACTCTAGTACCTTGGCAATCCCTCTTACATAATTATGATATAACAATGAGAATAATGTGTGGGATAATTAAAATCAGGTAACATTTTGTCAGGGTTTCCTTCCCTAAAGGGAACCTCAGGGGAAGATCTAAGAAAAATTGGCAGGTATATTTTATGTCACATAGATAAGATCATAATATGAATAATGTATTGAGCATTTAAATCTGGTGTGCATGCATAATATCACCTCAGGATAACCAATATCTATTGTTTGTCCAAGGCATTTTAATCTCAGTCTTACAGTTAGTTGCATGTCAGTATTGTGTCTCTAGCTCTATCCTTTAGTATCACTGCCTAGAAGGATTTTGAAAGATTTGGTAACCAGGGTGGAGAATGAACCACTGGTTAGAGACTGTCACTCACTTGCTTCTAGAAGATACAGATGTAGAAACTGTTACTTTAGATGCAAATACTTAAAAGTGGATCATTGTTTTTTATGCCTTCAAAAAATGAGTGTATTTCTACTTCAGAGATGTTAAAATATGAATCCAGGAAACATGGAATCTACCATTAGCCAAGTTCAAACCTTGTTTTGACAATGACTTCCTTGTGTTTCTTGCCCTCTATTTTACTCTCTCCAATTTCATTCAACACCCTGCTACCACTAGATTAATTCTGTCTAAAGTATATCTTTGATAATTTTAGTCCTGTTTATAAAAACCTTTATGTCCCCCATCAGTATGCAAAATAAAATACAGAATTTGTAGAGTTTTTACTATATTTTTTATAATACTTAAGGAAGATTGGGTGAAGTTTGAATGAAATCCTTGTTGATCAGTCATAAATAATGCCATGCATTCTGTACTCCAATGAGATGATATTTCTGGTGTACACATACGCTGTGAGCATCCACACCGTCAGTATTTCACAAGATAACACTTCCTTCCATCTCTACCTTTTAACCTTTCTTAGACATCTCCACAGTCTTCCCAATGTGTACTCTGCCTCTTCCTCATTCTAAGTGTCTGTTTTACAGCACTTACAATTGTCTAGTTTGAGTTACTTGCAGCATATTTGTATCTTATCTCATCATTCATTTGTCTCTAAGTTTTTTGAGAGCAAGATCTATATCTGATTTTCAATTTTTTCCCACTCCAAGAGCCTGATGTGAGAGATACTTGATAAATATTTGTCGAATGCATGCTGTTGTTTAGTTCATAAGCATTATGTTACTGTATTTGTTAGTTTGGCAACACAAAACATACCCAGTACCTAACATAATGCCTTTCATATGTGAAATACCCCCCAATTTTTGAATGAAGTAATCAAAATATGAATATTGGTTTTGTCTTTGTTTTTGTTTTTTTTAAATATTTTATTTATTTATTTGAAAGACAGAGATCACAAGTAGGCAGAGAAGCAGGCAGAGAGAGAGGAAGGGAAGGAGGCTCCCTGCTGAGCAGAGAGCCCGATGCAGGGCTCAATCCGGGAACCCTGGGATCATGACCTGAGCCGAAGGCAGAGGCTTTAACCCACTGAGCTACCCAGGTACCCCTGGTTTTGTTTTGTTAAATACAATTTCTTTTAGGTCATTTATTCACTGACATGCCCACCTCCTCATTTTCCAAGTGTGAAATCTTGTCAGGGAGAATGGTAATTTGTTCCTTATGGATTAAGGCAGTATCAAGTTAAACTATGGGGATTTTTAACAGTTCTGTCTGGTCTGCAGTAGTGAGAAACTCCAGCAAACAAGTTAAGTCACCTTCCAATCTCCTGTGGGCTAATAGTGGTCCTACTGAGTTTTGAGCCTATGAGCCCAATACCATTCTACAAAAGAATAGACAAAGTAGCCTATAAAAAGCCTTAGAACTTCCTTTAAGTTTAAAGGGAAGATCTAGGACATGAGCATACTGTTTGGGTTTAGTTTAAGATTAAACAGAGTTTTAATGATAGGGTATCACTTATCAAGTAATTAAGACTACTTTTTTACACAAAAGCATAAGCAGCATTCCAAAAGATAGTAATTAATAGCCTTTACGAATACAGAAAAATCCATATTCCTTACTCAAATTTGTGGGGGTTTTTTTCCTACTTGTTATTCCTTAAAAGCTTATGCATTCTAGAACACTGAATAACATTTACATTATTTATAGATGATAACATTACAAAACCGCAGCATTGTAAAATTAATTTCCTATAAACCATTTTCTTCAGAAGATTATATTTTCCCATGTTCTGGCTGTCATGAACTAATATCCTTGCCAAACTTTTTTGAATTACCTATGAAAGTTCATGGTAAAACTACAGTTTGCATTTCTCTTTCTCACACATAGATCACTTGGACAATTGTTAAGTCTAAACCAGCAAGAATAAAAATTTATAATACGATTTCTTTGAAAATTGAATAAGAATTCTTTTTTTTTTTAAAGATTTTATTTATTTATTTGACACAGAGAGAGATCACAAGTAGGCAGAGAGGCAGGCAGAGAGAGAGAGGAGGAAGCAGGCTCCCCACTGAGCAGAGAGCCCAATGCGGGGCTTGATCCCAGGACCCCGAGATCATGACCCAAGCCGAAGGCAGAGGCATTAACCCACTGAGCCACCCAGGCGCCCCTGAATAAGAATTCTTTTAAATAGAAAAAAAGTGTTCATTAAATAGAAAAAATGAACCTCACTTTATCGTGTATCATAAACTGAGAGTAGTTATTTTCTCTAACCGGTGCAGATACAAGCACGAATGTTGCTTTTTCAGAACTTCAGACTTTGTATAAATACAACTCCTATTTGTCATATTTCAGTTAGATAGCATAATGATGTCAACTAGCGGTAAAAACATATTCTATGTCATTAGTGCTCTACATTTTGCATGTAATATCTCACTTAGTATTCAAAACAGATATAAAAACATATTATTTCCCCATTTTACTTACAGGAAACTGAGGCATAGAGAGACATAGTAACTTGCCATGAGCTATATACCTACTAAATCAGAGCTGAGATTTCAATCCAGTTCTGTCTAATCTCACAGCATGGATTCTGTGTTATTACAGAATATTGTGAATGTCTAATTCTCAGGTTTTATACCCTGACAATTGAAATTTCATCAAAAATTGAGATGATGTTAGAAATTTATATAAGAGAGGCAGCTTTGTTCTGAGGGCTAACAAAAATTTAAGGGAGTGGGATTCAATATCAATGAATAGTTGTTTCAGTTCTCTCATTCATTCCTTCTCAGTCTGATTCTCTTATTGTCCTTTTTCCTATATAATGATAAGGATTAATATTTGAGTGTATGAGAAACTGGCTGATAGGACATGAAATGTGCAATGCTTTAGAGGATTATAAAATGAATGTACCATAAAATCAATTACATGTAAAGTGTTTTTGGAAAGGTATTAATATTATGCAAAATAACTTGGTGTTGCTCATAAAATTCTAATGAATATTAGAAATAATTTTGTTAAGTATTTCCTGTTCCTTTTTACTCTAAAACCTCACAAGAATATGTATTCCTATCTCAGGCACTCTTCACCAGTTCAGCCATCAAGTCTTCGTTGCTAGTCTGTTTTGACTGTTTGGCATCTACTTCAACTTGTTTATGCCTATACTGTATTAGTTGTTAAATATTTTTTAATAACACTACTGGTCTTATGATTTCCCTTTGGAATTTTGAAATCAATATTGCATGGTAGATGAGTTGGTCTTGGTCCATCAAAAAAACAGATGCCAAATAGAATTACATTTGAATAAATTTTAATAAGAGAAAATGCCTATGAAAGAAAATAGGAGGGAGTTGAGATGACTGAGATAGTTACTTTTGCACGATGTCTAATGGCTAACCTAGTCATCCCAGCTGCCTCCCTTATAATCTTAAAAAAAAAAAAAAGACTTAAAAATAACGTTTCTTTATATATTCATTGTTCTCCATTGTTGATTCTGTTATGAAATCTATTATGAAAAGTGGCTAGTTTGGGAAAACTTTAAGCATATTCCTAGAAACTTACCCCCCCCCAAATAATAGATGAAATATCCAGTTACCCTCTAAAAATATTGACAGATTAATAGTTGCATCCTAAATAATAAATATTATACTCATTCATTGTTCATATACATTTATTTATTTATACTAAGAATATAAATGGAAAAACCCTTAAAACTGGCCTTTTTGTTGTGATTTTTGACAGATAGAAGAAACAAGCAGCAATAAAAATAATCTGGGACATTTGGCCATAATTTACTATTTACTTTTACCTAGTTCTGGTATCCAATAAACAATTGGCAAGGAGTTGAAATACAGAATTCTGTTTAAAATAAGTGTGGCTTTCTGGTAGTAATATTTGAAAACTATAAATGAACTTAAATTCCTTGGTCACATCAAACAATAACAACAAGCAAACACTTCAGAGCTAGCAGTTCTCCATGATCATTTGATTTGGTAAAGGAATAGTACTTTTTTTCTTTTTTTCAAACTGAGATTAGAGGGTAAGTGAACCAGCAAAAGACAATTAAGTTGGAGCTACACTTGCTTTCTCAAGTACTCAGCAATATGAATGCAGGCATAATGCTGTTTTTATTCACCAGGCACACAAATAAATCAACTTTAATGTCAATAAAGTCAGTAATGATAGATTTCATCACTAAAATATAACTAAGCAATAATGACCAGGAAGAAAGTAAGTAGCTCACAGCAGCAAAAGCGATTTCTTTTTTGTCCTAGGTGAAGTCAAGGGTATCTGAAAAGACTGGCCTTTCCCCCTCTATTATTAACTGCAAATCATTCTTGTCATGTTAGAAAGCAGATTGTTTTTTTCAAGTGTTATACCCCATTATGTTTGGATCACATAACCTGACCTTATTCCAGGCAACTTAAATTCCATTTCCAATTAGCAAGAATGCTTATAGTAGAGATGAAGTCTATCTGCCTATTAAGCCTTTCTTATTATATCAATTTGAGCAGAAATTTATATTCTCTGTTCCCCCCGTGCTGATGTTACCTTGTGGCCCAAAGTCCCCATTTATTTTCATTGCTGTTCCCCTCCCCCCCCCCATCTGCCAAAAACTACAACCAGAAGGCTAATTTGAGGTTTTAAAATTTCTACTCTTAGCTGAAAATTTTGTCTTATCACAGTGGAGGATCTGCAAGGTGGGGTAAAGGGGTCATCATTGAAATTAAAACAAATTTAATGCAACAGTCACAGCTGGGACTTAACTAAAACCACCACTTGAGAAAAGATGCTATAAATTATACAATTCACTCAGATTTTGTCTTAAAACAATGTACCACCGTTTTATGTATGGAATGTTTAATCCTTGGTCCCTGGCACTCACTGGCCACGTATCAGAATTTTTGGCTGATAATCAACCAATGTCTGTGCAGATGATAATGTGTTTAGTTCAGTTAGTCCGTCCATCTGTCCTTTGCAGATGCCTGTCCTTTGGAAAGCTCTTATTGAAAGCAACAGTGTTTCTCCTAACTTCATCTTTGCCATTGTAATCATGTGAAATGAGAAGGTACAATATTCGTATGCTTACCATATTAAATTATCTTTAATTTGAAAAAGTTATAAAAAATTTAGATCTCAAATACAAATGAACAGACTCTTTTTCCCACATGATGGTTCTAAACTGTCTGATTCTGCTTGTGTGCGATTTGTACTCCACTAGAACAGAAAGTAAATGGAATACTTAAAATAGCTGAAATTTACTATAACACAATTGAATCCTTTAAGCCCAAATATGACTTATAGTTTCTTCATTTTCTTTTCCTTTTTTTTTTTTTTAAGATTTTATTTGTCAGATAGAGATCACAAGCAGGGAGAGTGGCAGGCAGAGGGAGAAGCAGGCTCCTCGCTGAGCAAGGAGCCTGATGTAGGACTAGATCCCAGGACCCCAGGATCATGAACTGAGCCAAAAACAGACACTTAACAGACTGAGCCACCCAGGCACTTCATTTTCTATCTTGAGTTTCTATCTTCTTCATTTTCTATCTTGATTCATTCCTTAAATAATGAAGAAATTACTACTAAAAAACAAGGAAGGAATGATTTGCATGAAACTGAAAATAACTAACTATGTGAAGTTTAAATGCAGTCCTTGGTATATAATGGTAAAATTTAACATTGGACAAAAATAAATGTTCACCAAAATGAAACCGTTCTCAAATAATATTCAATAACAATTACTCATTTGCATGTGACAACTACAGATTCTATCTTCTATGAATATATTACCAAATAGTATTACAGGGGTCTCAGTATGAGAGAATATGTTAATCCCGAGAGCCCCCTTTCTTACATACTACCTTACCATATATTTTATTTCATTCAGTTCAACTTGTATGTGGTTTGTATTAATGCAAGTGAGCAGAATTTCTAAATCACAGTATGTTTGTGATGCTTCATCTTAAAGCTTATTATTTAAGCTACTGTGGTTAAAAAAAAAAAAAAAAAGAATCCCAATACTGTTCCAAAGAAATATAGGTAGCTCTATACTACAGAGACCATAATTATATTTTTTCCAATAACAAATAAATTAGAAAACCCATCATATCTTTCCAGATTACATTGCTTTAATATTTCTTATTGCACTTGGAAAAAATCAATACACAGATTACCTTATAATAGATATGAAAATGTAATAAATTTAGGCATTAGGTGGTGAGATTCTTTTTTTTTTATGTTCTATACAGTTAATGTAGGAAAATGCCATATTCTCTATAAGAGATGGCTTTAAGGAATTGCTCCCAGATTTTGCTTTCTAGCATTGTAAACTCTTAACACAGCAGTTCTCTGTAAAAAATCAAATTAAAACTCTGAAAAAAAATACAAAATGAGACAATATGATGTCTTAGGAAATTAAGTGGATAGATTTTGGAAGGGAGTCCAAATTTTGAAGATGGAACTGGTATATGGTAAATTTCTCAAGTTATGACTTTCTCCTGAGGGCAGACAACAGGGCATGATTCAGGGTACTAAAACTAAGGTAGGACACCCTACCCATTTCATAAAGAACAAAACAAAACAAAAACAACAGAGAACAGGGACCAGGGCAACTAGAATAGCTAGAAACGCAAGAAGGAGTGACCTGAAAAAATAGAGATCAAGTGAAGAACAGCCCCAGATGCTTTGTATAAATTCTTCCTAACTTTCCTTCTGAGCTGCAAATCATGGAACATTGAAGCAGACTCAAATGAGCTTACTCTTAGGCCAAAATGACAAAGCTGATTTTTGAACTACTGCCCATCACAGGACAGATAGAAATTGAATGTAAATTTAAGTAAATTGCTAAAACAGAAATCTCTACCCTCTTTGGAGGAATGTGAATCCAGTTTCCACAAATAAACATTCAAAATATAAATAAGACAATTCAAAAATACTTGGCATAAAAAGAACCAAATAATGTGACTAATTTTTCATAGAAAAAGATAATTGGTCAGGTTCAGACCATGACGCTGACAAATACTTTGAAGGAACTCTCATGACTTTTCTCAATGACCATATATATGTAATTGCTTATATTAGAAAACTTGTTAAGACCTAAAATTACTTTAAAAAGGTAGATAAACAACCCAAAGATATAGGAAGAAAATAATAAAGAGCAGAAATCAATGGAATAGAAAACAACAACAAAGGAAATTAACCAGTTTTTTGAAAATGCCAACAAAAAAGAGGATGATACAAAACAAGAAAGGGTCCAAACAAAAAATAATTAAAATCTCTCCAAGGTTATATGTTAATGAATTATTTATTTTTTTAATTTAAAGAAAATCTGTATTGAGATAGAATTAGTAGAGAACATCACATTATTTCAGCTGTATTATGTAATGATTGGATATATGTATATATTTCCAAGTCATCACCACAAAAAATTTCACTTAACATCTATTATCAAATATAGTTAGAAATAATTTTTTCTTGTGATAAGAACTTTTAAGACTTGCTTTTTAACTTTCATATATGCAATACAGTATTATCTAGAGTCACCATGTTATACATTATATCATGATCATGACTTATTTTATAACTGGAAGTTTGTAACTTTTGACTAACTTCACCCATTTTTCCCAATCCCCACCCCACCTCCACTCTGGCAACTGTGAATCAATCTGTTCTTTGTGTCTATGAGCTTGGTTTTTGTTTTGTTTTGTTTTAAGATTGCACTTATAAGTGGGATTATGTAAGTGAGATTTCTCTGGCTTACTTCATTTAGCAAAATGCCCACAAGGTCCATCCATGTTGTCACACTGGCAAGATTTCATTCTTTTTTTTTATGGTTGATTAACATTCCTCTGTGTGTGTGTGTGTGGGTGTACTACATTTTCCTTATCCATTAATCCATGGACTAGGTTGGTTTTATGTCTTGACTATTAAAATAATGTATCAAATATGGGGGTGCATACATCTTTTAGATTGAGTGGGTTTTTTTTTTTTTTTTGATAAACACTGAGAAGTAGAATTGTTGAATCATATGGTAGTTGTATTTTTCATTTTTGAGGCACCTCTGCATGTTTTCTATAGTGGCTGAATCAACAGTACAAATGAGTTTCCTTTTCTCCACATCCTCACCAGTACTTACTATTTATTATCTTTTTGATAATAGCTGTTTTAACAAATATGAGGTGATAATTTCATTGTGATTTTGATTTGCATTTCCTCCATGATTATTGATGTTGAGCACCTTTTCATATATGCTTTAGCCATCTGTATGTCTTCTTTAGAAAAAAGTTTATTCAGATACTCTGCCAGTTTTTAAATCTGCTTGCTGGTTAGTTGGTTGGTTTTTGAGTTGTATGGGATCTTTATATATTTTGGATATTACCCCCTTATTAGACACAATGATTTGCAAATGCTTTTTTCCCATTCAGTAGAATGCCTTTTCATTTTGTTGATGGATTCCCTTGATATATAAAAGCTTTTTAGTTTGATGTAGTTCCACTTGTTTTTTATTGCTTTTGTTGCTTTTGCTTTTAGTGTCAAATCCAAACAATAACAGCCAAGACCGATGTCAAGGACTTTATTGCCCATGTTTCCTTCAAGGAGTTTTATGGTTTCAGTCTTATGTTTAGTCTTTAATACATTTTGAATTAACATTTGTATATGGTATAAGCAGTGATCCAATTTCATTGTTTTGCATGTGGCTATCCAGTTTTCCTGATATCATTTGTAGAGGAGCCTGTCGTTTTCCCATTGTATAATTTTGGCTCCTTTGTAGTAAATTCATTGATAATGTATGTGTGGGTTTATTCTGGGCTCTATTCTGTTCTTTAATCTCTGTGTCTGTTTTTATACCAAAACCATACTGTTTAGGTTCCTATAGCTTTGTAGTATGGTTTGAAATCAGGGGCATGAAGCCTCTAACACTGTTCTTCTGCATTAAGATTGGATTGTCTATTTTTTTTTTTTTTGTGGTTACATGCAAATTTAGGTTTGTTGGTTTATTTCTGGGAAAAAAGCCTCTGCAGTTTTGATAAGGATTGCATTGAATTTATAGATCGCTTTGGAGGGTATGGACATTTTCATAATATTAGTTTTTTCAATCAATGATCATAGGATATCTTTATACTTTGTTATCTTCAATTTTTTATCAGTGTCATAGTTTTCAGTGTATGTTATCTTTTAATGATACAGAGTGTCATTCTGTTTTCTAATGCATTGTAATGTTTCCTGTTAATAAGGAAATCCAAATCTTTCATATAGAATGTAATGATACACATTAGATTTGTTTCTACCATCTTTATATATATTTAAAAGTATTATTTTTGCCTTTTTTAAAATTATGGTTTGATCAACTTCTAATTGTTCTATTTCTTTTTTTTTTTTTTAAGTCCCTTATTCTAATGTTCTTTGCTTTGGCTTGCATTGCTCTCATTAATAAAGCATATATTCCTATATTATAATAGAAAAAGAATATCCCATTTTTTCCACTATTCCATGACTTCCACTAATTCCCATTCAGGGGTAGAATTCAGTACATCCATCCATTCAATTCTCTCTTGACCTCTTTGGGACCAGAGAAAATGGTGAGTTTCAGTAGAGCCTCTGTCAACTTGGCTCACAGCTTCAAAGATCTCTATAGTCCAGCCTCTTCCCAGTATCTTCATCTTTCTGGTCTTTTCCCCTGTCCTTTCTGACACTTTATTACCCAGTGCAGAGGAGAGATGGCCCCATGTAATGCTCTAAGCTAGACTTAAAGACAGCATAAGATTTCACATTCCCACTATGATGATAACCCTGAGAATCTGTTTGGAAATGGGAAGGAAAATGCCACATTTTTTTTCTTTCTTCCCACAATTCGGTTATTTATTTGACTCTTTGGGTATATATATACACATGTATGCACACACGCACATACATACATATAATTTGTATGTGATAAACCTATATGTTTATATATATAATATATATCACATATATACGTAAGATAAACCTATGTAGTGACTCAACTAAGATGGCTTATTTTTAAAGATTTTATTTATTTATTTATTTGAGAGAGAGAACACAAGCAGAGGGGAAGTCAGAGGGAGAGGGAGAAGCAGAACTCCCACTGAGTAGGGAGCATGACATGTGGCTAGATCTCAGGACCCTGGGATCATGACCTGAGCCGAAGGCAGGTGCTTAACTGACTGAACCACCCAGGCACTCCTCAACTAAGATGGCTTTTCATTGAAATTGAATATTAGCCACTTTGTGTAAATTGACAAATTTAAGTGCCCATATATATTTAAGTTCATGTTATTCTATGGAATGGCTGGATGCACATTAGATATACCCTTTTCCACCATCATTAGCTACATATCAATCTCTATTATTTGAGTGATATTATGCACTGAGATATGTCTTCTCTTCAAACTCATTCTGGGTTTACTATATGAAATGCAATGTGCATTTATTTTGGCAGCCTAGAGGTGATTCTTAAAACATAGTTTTTGTACCTAGGTATAATATTTCATTATTCATCTGAAACAATGGATCATTTTAAAATGAAGTTAAATTTTCCCATGAAAAAATTTATGATTAGATAAGATAGCCAAGTACTCTATATTTAAAATAAAAAGGGCCTCATTTTCTTACTACTTGAAATTGGTTGTCTATATATCATGCCTTTATATTTGGGGAAATCTGTTTTAATTGCATGAATTAAAATTGAATCCAAATTTCAACTGTTTGAGAATTTTTTAAAAAGCATCCCTTTCATTTTACTAAAAGGGAATGTAAGGAACAAATGATAAAATTAGGGTTCTGATTCTTTTCAATATATAGAGGTAGAATAATCAGTATCTCTTTTCTGTAGTTCAGGAGACAGATGAAGAAATCTTATCCTTTATTTTATGTTTGAGTTAGTCCATATTTGAGAAATCATACTTATAATTTCCACCAAAAAAAGGCAAAAATGGCAACAGTTAGAATGTGATGAAAAACATTGTTTCTTGGAAATTCATTATATTTCACAATAGTTAAAATTTAAAGGAAGAAGAGCTATTCCTAATATTGTTTCCCAAAATTAATGTACATTTTTAAATTAAACTTTTTTAAATTCATTATTAAGTAACTGTAGTGAGCAGCTATGAAGAGAAGCATAACATTTTTATTCTGTTCTTAAAGTCGATTTAGAGGGCAGATACATAAATGCCTGGTATAGGACAATTAACTCTACTTGGGAGATTCAATGATGTCTCCACAGAGGAGACTTTTCATTTGGTGTTTAATGATACATGAGTTTTCCAGAAAGAATTTAGGAAAGATAATTAAAGAAAGCAATTACAAGAAGAATAAAGTGCATGTTTGAAGTCATAAAAAAAAAAAAGGATGTTCATGATGTTTTGAAAATGAGAAATTTAGTGTGACTAAAGCATATTGTGCAAAGGGTATGTAGTGGGGGCTACAACTTATATATAGCTATTCAGATAGATACTAGGTGACTTCCTTTGAAGAAATGAGGAAAAGTTCTTCTCAAGCTACAAACACATATAAATATTTAAAAAATAATTTAAAAAATACACAGCCTGTGGAAAAAAGACAGTCTCTCAACAAATGGTGTTGGGAAAACTGGACAGCAACATGAAAAAGAATGAAACAATAACCTTCTTATACCATACACAAAAATAAATTCAAAATGGATAAAAGACTTAAATGTGAGATAGGAAACCATCAAAATCCTAGAGAACACAGGCAGCAACCTTTTTGACCTCAGCCATAGAACTTCTTACCAGACACATCTCTGGAAACAAAAGCAAAAAAAAAAAAAAAAAAAAAGAACTATTGGGACTTCATCAAAACAAAAAGCTTCTGCACAGTGTGGGAAACAATCACAAAAGTAAAAGGCAACCTACAGAATGGGAAAAGATATTTGCAGATGACATAGCTGATAAGGATTAGTAGCCAAAATCTATAAAGAACTTCTCAAACTCAATGCCCCCAAACAAATAATCCAGTTAAGAAATGGACAGAAGACATAAATAGACATTTTTTTCCGAAAAAGACATAAAGATGGCTAACAGACACATGAAAAGTGCTCGTCATCACTGATCATCAGGGAAATACAAATCAAAACTAAGAAAGATCACCTCATACCTGTCAGAATGGCTAAAAGTAACAACACAGGGAATGACAGCAGTTGGCAAGGATGTGGAGAAAGAGGAACCCTCTTCCCTTGTTGTTGGGAAAGCAAACGGTGCAGCCACTCTGGAAAGCAGTATGGACGAAGTTCCTCAAACAGTTAAAAATAGAACTACCTTATGATCCAGCAATTGCACTACTAGGTATTTACCCAAAGAATACAAAAACACTGGTTTGAAGGGGCACACACACCCCGATGTCTATAGCAACATTATCATCAAAAGCCAAAATATGAAAACAACCCACATGTCCATCCAGTGACATATGAATGAAGAACATGTGGCATGCATATTTATATATATATACATCTATAAAAATATATTTTATATACATTTTATTTATATATACATTATATATACATATGTAATGGAATATTACTCAGCCATCAAAAGAATGAAATCTTGCCATTTGTAACAACATGGATAGAGCTAGAGTGTATATGCTAAGTGAAGTAAGTCAGAGACAAATAACTATCTGATTTCACTCATATGTGGAATTTGAGAAACAAAACAGATGAACATAGGGGGGATAAAAGAGAAGCAAACCATAGAAGAGACTCTTAACTATAGAACTATAGAGAACAAACTGAAGATTACTAGAGGGGAGGTGGGTAAGGAGATGGGTATTAAGGAGAGCATTTGTTGTGATGAGCACTGGGTGTTACATGTAAGTGATGAATCACTAAATTCTATTCCTGAAACTAATATTACACTATATGTTAATGAACTGAAATTTAAATAAAAACGTGAAAGAAAAAAATATATATAGCCAAGTGTGGAAACAAGAAACAGGAATGGTGAAGTATGGGGGAAGGAAGGATAGGATTAGGAAGACTGAAAGTCACAGAGTTGAGTAGAGACTGAATCTATAAGGTTATGATGTTACTCAAACTTGACATAACCCAGGAGCAAAGAGCTATTACTTTAAAGGTGAAAGAGGATCCTTCCTTTTGAAGCAATAGTGCCTTGCTTCAAACTAAGAGATATTTTCCAGTTATTCCAAGCAAATAAATTAATTTAAAACTAGTTTAGAAATGGGAGAAATACATAGAATCCTGGAAGTACCAAATAAACACAATCATATAGGGGTGATAAAATGCCTTAGACCATAGAAAACAGAGATTGCTTACAAAATAACCCCTCTGAAGATGAGTTCACTGTCAAAAATTACAAACCACATAATGTCAAAAATTACAAACCACATAATGAAGAATAATATCATTAAGAAGACACGTTAGAAAAAAAATTCTCACATCAAGAGCTAAATATAATAAAATGGGAAGATAAATTAAATATATTTAATATCTGCAAGAAGAAACAATAAGGCATAGAAACCAAAAGTCAGTTAAAAAAAAAAAAAAGGAAAATGCTGACGGGAAAAAAAAAATCTTACTATAAAAATAGTTACAAATATTTTAGGTACCTTAATGAAATGATATAAGCCAGGGACTACACATAGGGGAAGGATTAAACCATTGGTAGATAGCTTTAAAGGGGAATCACTCAGAATGCAACACAGATAGGAAAACTATAAAAGAATAGTGAAGAGACATGGTAAATAGATTGATGGGAATCTATCACACATTTATTCATTCAATAAATATTTACGGTCTATGTGCCAGCCTTCAAAGCACTTGGGTACATCTGTGAACAAAATAGACTCCCATCCTTGGGAAATTTACATTCTAGCGAGGTGTGAGAGTAGGGGCCAATTACAGTATTTGACAGGAAGTTCAAAAAAGGACTCTGAGAAATCTGGAAGAAAATATTGAAAGGACTAAGGTATTTAGTCAGATAGGTAGCTCTTAGACTTGTACTTCAGGCAGAAGGAAGATCTAGAGAAAATGCTCTATGTTCAGAGCATATATGGTATATTCAAAATAAGCGAGGTGGTAGGAATAGAGAGATTGTGAAAAACAGGAATGGGAGATGGGGTCAGATACTATATCCTATAAGGAATTGTAAGAATTATAAAGGAATTCAATTAAGGATAGAGGCATCTGTTGGTCTTGAAAAGCAAGGAAATGGGATTTGAGACCACATATACATTAAAAGATCATTCTAGTTGGTACATTGGGAGTGGACCACTGAGGGAAGGCAAGTAGAAGTTTGGAGGCTTGTTATGAGGCTATTAAAGTAATTCAATTCCCAAGACAGGTAACAGTGAAAAGTGGGAGAGGTTATATTCAGAGATAATTAAACATATTACAGAATTAAGAAAAAAATGAATACTGAGATTGAAGCAGTGTATGGAATCATCTCTTTGCCTGTCTTTCTGTCTATCCCTCTCACATACACACCTTAAAACTAGATACATTATAGGAAAATTGAAGAAAACCAATGAAAATGAGAGCAATTAAAAGCAATCAGAATTGGGGCACCTGGGTGGCTCAGTGGGTTAAAGCCTCTGCCTTCAGCTCAAGTCATGATCTCAGGGTCCTGGGATCGAGTCCCACATCGGGCTCTCTGCTCAGCGGGGAGCCTGCTTCCTCCTATCTCTCTGCCTGCCTCTCTGCCTACTTGTGATCTCTGTCAAATAAATAAATAAAATATTAAAAAAAAAGGCAATCAGAATTTACCTATAAAAATGATAATTAGACCAAAGTATATTTCTCATTAGCAAAAATAGAATTCAGAAGGCAATTGTATAATACCTTCGAAGTTTAAAATCACTGCAGGTTCTTGTAATAGATGATATCAGACTAAACACCTCTCTGAGAGCAATTGTAAACTCTGGACAAAATATTTTAAAACTCAACTATCTGAGGGCATTGAAGCACAACTAAATACTGGCCAAAAATGGAATTGATTTGACCTTCAAAATAAGGGAACAAAACAGGGTGAGAGCTATATTTATATGCTTCAGAATGTAATCCTCAGTCCACATGGAGTGGGTCAGCTAAACTCAAGTAGAAAATTCCAGTTTTTTGGCTTAGAGTGCCAGAAGAAAGACTTGGGGCTGCCAGAAGACTGGAAATTGAGGAGGAAAATACTCGGGAAAATAGTTCAGGGAATAGATGTCCAAAACTGGACTGTAAGACCCTCAAATTCTTGACTGATTTTTGAAATAGGAATGCATGGGGGGCTCCAAGGAGCACTGTGGAAAGTAACTGAATCTACAGGATTAAAAGCTAAGCAGTAATTTCAGCTCCAATTTTACTCTAAATGAAGACAATAATAATTCCACATTATTGTTTAGTGTTGGACTTATTTAGTGTATTTCCTAGAGCCAGTGTTCTCAAACAGATGCATCAAGAAAGAACATCATGGATGAAAACAATCATGAAAGCATAAAATCCATAAGGCATTTTAGTCAAATATTGTACATGAAGCAAATATATAAACTCATAGTAGTCTGCCATATATTAAAGCTCCTGCCCAGTTTTCAAAATATAGTTAAAAAATGCATTTTCCCTGCTTATAAGCCCTAATAAAACCCATTTTTGTCTCCCTCTTCTGCAAATTCATACCTCTACCTTCTCTTCAAAATTCTGTACAAAATTCTGCCACAGAAAAATCTTATGAAATCAATTTCCTATAAAAACCTTATGGTGAAATGTTTTCATTTCCTCTGGAAAAAATGAACAGTTATGAAATTTTGGTGTTAATTTATAATTTCTTTTTCTTTCATGTTTCTTTTGCTATATTTGTCCATACTGATATACAGGTATATATTAGTAATTAACGCCTATAAAAGATTTACTTTATCATAATATAGAGACGCAGTAAATTATATTCGGCTTTCCAGTGCTGTGAGAGTCTTATTGTCATAAAAATCACAAAAGTTAGAAGAGATACCAATTATCTTTTTTGCTGACTTTTATTTATACTTTTTTAAAAAGGATCTTTATTTATTTATTTGACACAGACAGAGAACACAAGCAGGGGGAGCAGCAGGCAGAGGAAGACAGAGAAGACTTCCTACTGAGCAAGGAACCTGACAGGGGGCTCGATCCCAGGGACCCTGGGCTCATGACCTGAGCTGAAGGCAGACGCTTCACTGACTGAGCCACCAAGAAGCCCCTATTTATACATTTTGTGTGTGTGTTGAGATATAATTGACATATAACATTACCTTAATTTCAAGTGCACAGCACGCTGATGTATTATTTGTATACACTGTGCAATGACCACCACAATAATAAGCCTAGTTCACATCTGTCACTATACATAGTTGCAAATTTTATTTCTTATGATAACTTTTAAGATCTACTTTCCTAGGAACTTTTAAATAGATAATATAGTAGTATTAACTATAGTTACCATGCTATACATTATATCACCATGACTTATTTATTTTATAACTGGAAGCTTGTACATTTTCATATCCTTCACTCATCCCTTTCTCTATACCCCTTGCAACCACCAGTCTGTTCTCTGTATATGTGTGCTTTTCTTTCTTTTTAGATACCACATATAAGCTGCATTTCTCTTTCTCTGACTTATTTCACTTATCAAAATGCCTTCAAGCTCCATCCATGTATTTACAAATGGCAGCATACTGTTTTATTATGGCTGAATAATATTCAGTCATACTTACCCCCCACATCTTCTTTATCCATTCAATCATCTATGGACCCTTAGTTTGCTTCCAAGTTTTAGCTATTATAAATAATACTGCAGTAAACTTGGAAATGCATATTTTTTGAGTTAGTATTTTCATTGTCTTTAGATGACTACCAAGAGGTAGAATTGCTGAATCATTTGATAGTTCTGTTTTTAATTTTTGAAGAACCTCCACACTGTTTTTCATAGTGGTTTGCACCAATTCATATTCCCAAGAAAAGTGCACCAAGATTATCTTTTCTCCACATCCTTGCTAATACTAGTTATGTGTTGTTTTTTTAATTTAACATCTTTATTTTATTTTATATTTTTTCAGTGTTCCAAGATTCATTGTTTATGCACCACACCCAGTGCTCCATATGTGCCCTCTTTAATACCCACCAGCACGCTCACCCATCCCCTCCCCTCCAAAACCCTCAGTTTGTTTCTCAGAGTTCCGTCTCTCATGCTTCGTCTCTCCCTCCAATTTACCCCAATTCACTTTTCCTTTTCTTCTCTTAATGTCCTCCTCATTATTCCTTATGCTCCACAAGTAAATGAAACCATATGATAATTGACTTTCTCTGCTTGACTTATTTCACTTAGCATAATCTCCTCCAGTCCTGTTCATGTTGATACAAAAGTTGGGTATTCATCCTTTCTGATGGCTGTGTAATATTCCATCGTATATAGGTACCACATTTCCTATCCATTCGTCTGTTGAAGATCATCTTGGCTCTTTCCACAGTTTGGCAGTTGTGGCTATTGCTGCTATGAACATTGGTGTACAGATGGCCCTTCTTTTTGCTATGTCTGTATCTTTGGGGTAAATACCCTATAGTGCAATTACAGGGTCATAGGGTAGCTCTATCTTTAATTTTGATAATAGCCATTCTAAGAAATATGAGGTGATATTTCACAGTGGTTTTTATTTGTATTTCCTGATGATTAGTGATGTTGAGTACTTTCCATATACCTGTGGGCCAGCTATTTGTTATCTTTGGACAGTGTCTATTCTGGTCCTCTACCCATTTTTGATAGATTTTTTTTATTACTGAGTTAGGTGAATTTTTAAAATATATTTTGGATATTAACCTCATATTAGATAGATAATTTAATACTTTAATTCTACAGGTTGACTTTTCATTTTTTCATAGTTTCCTTTACTTTGCAGAAGCTCTTTATTTTGATGTAGTTCCACTTGTTTATTTTTGCTTTTATTGCCTTTGATTTGGTGTCAAATCCAAAAAAATCATTGCAAAGACCAACATCAAGGAATTTACCACCTGTGGTTTCTATTAGGAATTATATGGTTTCAGTTCTTACGTTCAAGTGTTTACTTCATTTTGATTTAATTTTTGTGTATAGTGTAATTTAGTGGTCCAGTTTCATTCTTTTGCATATGGTTGTTCAGTGTTCCCAACACCATTAATTAAAGAAACTATACTTTCTCCCTTTGTCATGATTTAATTGGCGAATTTTGTGTGGGTTTATTTCTCGGCTGTCTATTCTGTTCCATTCATCTATGTGCCTGTTTTTATGGCAATTTCATACTATTGTGATTGCTGTAGCTTCTTAACCTAGTTTGAAATCAGAAAATGTGATGTCTCCAGTTTTGTTCTCATTTCTGAAGATTTCTTTCTCTATTTGGGGTCGTGATTCCATACAAATTTTACAATTATATTGTTTATTTCTGTAAAAAAAAATGCTATTAGTACTTTATTAGGGATTGCATTGAATCTGTAGATTGCTTTGGGTAGTATGGACATTTTCACAATACTATTTGTTTTTCAATCCATGAGGATGAGATATTTTTCCATTTAATTGTGTCCTCTTCAATTTCTTTCAACAATGACTACATTTTTTTTTTTCAGTACACAGGTCTTTTACATACTTGATTATATATATTCTTAGGTTTTTTATTCTTTTTTGGTAAAAAAGTGGGGTAGTTTTCTAAACTTCTCATACTGATAGTTCATTATTAGTGCGCAGAAATCCAACAGATTTTTGAATGCTGATTTTATATCCTGCAACTTTACCCAATTATTAATGATAATAATTGCTTTGGTAGGGTCTTTAGGATTTTCTATATATCATAGATATATAGAATTTGGATTTCTTTCTTTCTTTTTCTTACTCTGATTGCTCTAGGTAGGATTTCTAGTACAATGTACAACAGAAGGGGTGAGAGTGGGCAACCTTATCTTGTTGATGATTTTAGAGGAAAAGCTTTCAGATTTTCATTATTCATGATATGATATAATCATATCATATATAATCATATCATATAATCATATCATGATTATGATGCTAGCTATGGGCTTGTATATATGGACTTAACTATATAATTTCTTCCATTACTGGTATTTTGAAGTTTTGTTTTGTTTTGTTTTGTTTTTTTAAGATTTTATTTTTTATTTATTTGACAGACAGACCACAAGTAGGCAGAGAGGCAGGCAGAGAGAGAAGGGAGGAAGCAGGCTCCCCGCTGAGCGGAGAGCCCGACGCAGGGCTCGATCCCAGGACGCTGGGATCATGACCTGAGCCGAAGGCAGCGGCTTTAACCCACTGAGCCACCCAGGCGCCCCGAAGTTTTGTTTTTTTAATCATGAATTGGTATTGAATTTAGTCAAATGCTTTTTCTGTATCAATTGAGAGCATTGTATGATTTTTCCTTCGTTTTGTTAATGTGGTGTGTAACCCTGATTGATTTTTCAGAGACTGAACAATTCTTGAATCCCTGGAATAAATCCCACTTGATCCTAGTGCATGACCCTTTTAATGCATTGTTGAATTCAGTTTGCTAATAATTTTGTGAGAATTTTTGCATCTGCGTTCATCAGGAACTCTAGCCTGTAATTTCCTTGTGGTATCCTTGTCTGGTTTTGGTATCAGGGTAATGCTGGTGTTGCAAAATGAATTTAGAAGTGTTCCATCCTCTCCCATTTTTGGAGGAGTTTGAGGAGGATTGGTATTCATTTATTTTTAAATGTTTGGTACAAATTGCCACTGAAGCCATCTTGTCCCGAACTTTCTGTTTGTTGGGGATTTCTGATTACTGATTCACTTTCCTTATTAGTAATTGGTCTGTTCAGATATCTATTTTTCTTTTTTTTTTTAATTAAAGATTGTATTCATTTATTTGACACACAGAGAGAGAGATCACAAGTAGGCAGAGAGGCAGGCGGAAGCAGGCTCCCTGCTGAGCAGAGAGCCGGATGTGGGGCTTGATCCCAGGACCCTCGGATCATGACCCAAGCTGAAGGCAGAGGCTCAACCCACTGAGCCACCTAGGTGCCCCCAGATACCTATTTTTCATGATCCAGTCTTAGTAGGTTTTTTGTTTCTAGGAAGTTACCTATTTCTTCTAGGGTATTGGCATATACTGGTCATAGTAGTGTATGATCTTTTGTATTTCTATAGTAACAGTTACAGTTTACTCTTTCATTTCTGATTATATTATATGCTATTATATTATTATATATAATATATGTTATATATAATTCTGATTATATATCTTTTTTTCTCATTAAGTTAAGCTAAGGGTGTGTCAATTTTGTTTACCTGATTTTAAAATTGGCTCTAGTTTCATATTATCTTTGTCATTCTCTTCCTTCTAACCTTAGGATTTTTTCCTAGTTCCTTAAGGTGTAAACTTAGGTAGTTTATTTGAGATTTTTCTTTTGTGTGAGGTAGGCATTTATCACTGTGCATTTCCCTCTTAGAATTGCTTCTGCTGCGTCCCATAAGTTTTGGAATGTTGTAGTTCTATTTTCACTTGAAGTAGTTTTTTTCTCTTTTGATTTCTTCTTTGATCCACTGGCTGTTCAGTATCATGTTGTTTAATCGCCACATAATTGTGAATTTTCCAGTTTTCTTCTTGGAATTAATTTCTAGTTTCATACCATTTGGTCCCAAATGATCCTTGATAGGATTTTAATCTTCTTAAATTTATTGATACTTTTATGTGACCTAACATATGATCTGTCCTGAAGAAAATTCCATAAGTGCTTAGGAAGAATTGTCTTGCTATTGGGTGGAATATTCTGTATACATCTATTAGTTCCATCTGTTCTAATGTGTCACTTAATGTCAATGTGTCTTTATTCATATGCTTTCTGGATGATCTCCTACTTGGTGAAAATGGGGTATTAACATCCCTTACTATTATTGTATTGCTGCCTACTTATTCATTTAGGTCGTTAATATTTGTTTTATATATTTAGGTGCTCTTATGTTGGGTACATAAATATTTATAAATGTTATGCCCTCTTGCTGGATTGTTCCTTTATCATTATGTAATGCCTGTCTTTATCTCTGATTACATTCTTGTTTTAAAGTCTATTTTGTCTAAGTATAGCTACACCAGATTTGTTTTCATTTTAATAGAATATATATATTTTTTCATTCCTTCAATTTCAATCTATGTATGTCCTTATATCTGAATTTATTCTCTTGTAGCAGGATGTACATGGGTTGTATTTTTCTCGATTTAGTCACTGTGTCTTTTGATTTCTTAATTTAGTCCCTTTATTGAAGTTATTACTGATAAGTATGTGCATCTTGTCATTTCGTTTTTTGTGATAGTTTTATAGTTCTTTCTTTTTTCTGTCTGGTGATTTGATGAATTTTTTTGTAGTTCTATTCTTAGTTACTTTCTCTTCTGTGTATCTACTTTGTGCTTTGTTGTTTTCATAAGGCTTACATATAACAAATTAAAATTGTAATAATCTATTATAAGTTGGTAGTATCTTGAGTTTCAGTGAATTATAGAGCTCTACATTTCGGGGTGCCTGGGTGGCTCAGTGGGTTAAAGCCTCTGCCTTTGGCTCAGGTCATAATCTCAGGGTCCTGGGATGGAGCCCCACATCGGGCTCTCTGCTCAGTGGGGAGCCTGCTTCCTCCTCTCTCTCTCTCTGCCTGCCTCTCTGACTACTTGTGATCTGTCTGTCAAATAAAAATCTTTAAAAAAAATAAAAATAAAAATAAAAAAGCTCTACATTTCTCCTCACCTCCCCACATTTTGTTTTTATATCACAATTTATATCTTTTTCAGAGAGAGAGAGAGAGCAAAAGACCACAAGCATGGGGAGCAGCAGGTAGACGAAGAAACAGGCTTCCTGCTGAGCAAGGATCCTGATGTGGGACTTGATTCCAGGATCCTGGATCATGACCTGAACCAAAGGCAGATGCTTAACCAAATGAGCCACCCAGGCATCCCTTCTTGTTAATTATTAGCATCATTTCATTTCAGCTTAAAAAGTTCCTTTAACATTTTGTAGGAAGTTGGTTGAGTCATAAAGAACTTTAGTTTTTGCCTGTTGAAAAACTCTCTCTCCTTCAATTCTGAATGACTTTGTCAGGTAGGGTATTTTTGGTTGGAAGCGTTTTTTTTAAGTACTTTGACTATATCATGCCCTTCCCCTTTGGATTGTAACATATATGCTGAAAAACCTGATAGTCTTATGACAGTTCCCTTATACATAATAAATTCTCTCTTGATGCTTTTAAGATTTTCTCTTTATATTAAAATATCAAAAATTAAAGACTTATTTTTTTTTTTTGTGAGTCTCTAAGTTCATCTTATTTGGAGCTCTCTAGTGTTCATAGATCTGAATGTTCTTTTCCTTCCTCTCTTTAAGGATGCTTTCAGCCACTATTTCTTTGAGTAAGTTTTTTGCCCCCTTCTTTCTCCCTTCTCCTTCTGGGACCATGGTAATGAAGATCTTGAAAATCTTGGTCCACTTGATATTATCTCATAAGTCACTTAAGCTTTTTTTTTTTTTTTTTTTTTAACAGAGATCACAAGTAGGCAGAGAGGCAGGCAGAGAGAGAGGGGGGAACAGGCTCCCCACTGAGCAGAGAGCCCGATGCAGGACTCCATCCCAGGAGCCTGGGATCATGACCTGAGCCGAAGGCAGAGGCTTAACCCACTGAGCTACCCAGGTGCCCTGAAAATCTTGATCCACTTGATATTGTCTCATAAGTCACTTAAGCTACCTTTTTAAAAAATTTGTTTCTTTTGCTGCTCTGATTGGACAGAGTCCACTCTCTTGTCTTTGGGTGAGTTCACACATGACCCCTTTAAGAATTTTCGTAGGGCACCTGGGTGGCTCAGTTGGTTAACCATCTGACTTTTGATTTGGGGTCAGGTCATGATTTCATGGTGGTGAGATCAAGCCCCACATTGGGCTCCATCCTGAGCAGGGAGTCTGCTTAAGATTCTCTCTCTAAAATAAATAAAAAAATTTTTTTAAAGATTTTTTATTTATTTAACAGACAGATCACAAGTAGGCAGAGAGGCAGGCAGAGAGAGAAGGGAGGAAGCAGGCTCCCTGCTGAGCAGAGAGCCCGATACGGGGCTCGATCCCAGGACCCTGGGATCATGACCTGAGCCGAAGGCAGCAGCCTTAACCCACTGAGCCACCCAGGCGCCCCTAAAATAAATAAAATCTTAAAAAAAAAAAAAAAAGGACTGTTTCTTATTTTGCTGTGGACATGACTCTCATTGTCTTTCAAACATAAATGCTTTTGGGGGTTTGTCTCTTAAATACAGGTCTTAAAATTTGGGGTGCACAATTGGGGATCAAACACTTTGCTCCTCAGGGTGAAGTTCTGGATTTTGTTCTTCTTCCCAGTTGAGGCTCATAGTGCTGGGGTTTATAGTATAATTCTATCTCTGTCTTTCCTACCTGCTGTAATGAAGGTTTTCTTTGTTTGCCCAATATATAGGAGTTACTCGGCTATCCCCTCCCCCACCAAGGTCACTTTTTCATATGGCTATAGATTTGTTGTGTCCATGTGCAGAGCAGAAAAGTCTTCCTACTTCATCATCTTGAACTAGCTTCTTTATTATGTTTAAAGCCCTGTATCAATTGATGCTAATAGGGATTAGCTTATCAACCTTGTAAGATACATACTATTATCAGCCCCTTCTATAAATGATAAAACTGAAGCAGAGAGAGGCTAAATAATTGACCTAAGGTTAAGAGAAAGATTGAGAACCAGTATATCTAGTTCTGTTGACTACCATCTTCATCACTTCGTACACTTCAAAATTTTCAAAATTCTTGTTGAGGAAAAAAAAAAAATAAATAGGTGATGGAGATTAAGGAGCGCATGTTCTGTAATGAACATCCATATATGAGTGTTGAATCATTAAATTGTACACCTGAAATTAATATTTCATTGTATTGTAATTAACTAGAATTTAAATAAAAAATTAAAAAAAAAAGAAAAGTTGGGGAGTGCCTGGGTGGATCAGTCAGTTAACTGTCTGACTCTTGATTTCAGCTCAGGTCATGATCTCACGGTTCTGGGATCGAGCCCTGTGTTGGGCTCCAAGCTCAGCCAGAGTCTACTGGGGAGTCTCTACCTTCCCCTGTTCCCACTTTCTCTATAAAATAAAAAAATAAAATCTTAAAGAAAAAAGGAACAAGCAGAGGGGAAAAAAATAAGAGGAAAAAATGGTGGGGGAGGGTAGAAATTTAAAAAAAAAAAACTTTTTTTTTTTTTTAAAGGTAATGGTGATTAAGGAGTGCATTTGTTGTGACAGGCACAGGGTGTTATATGGAAGTGCTGAATCACTATGTTGTATGCTTGAAATTAGTATAACACTGTATGTTAACTAACTAGAATTAGAATAAAAGAAATTACATATTCAAGCCCCTGATTATTGAATCTGAAGTCCAGGAAAGTTACATGACTTTACCTAGATGTTCTTGAAAAACCATTAAACTTTCTTCAGTTTCTCATCTTTCTTTGCTGTTACTATGACAACAGTCTCTTACTCTTAGCTCTACAATAAGGAAAAGCTTGTAGGTATGAGATAAGATGAAAACTTGGGGGATGGTAATTAAATTTACTTACCATCACCAATTTTTATGTGCAGCATTATTTTGTGTTTGTATACCCTTTAAAATATTTCCAAAAATGCGGAAAAGACCAAAATTTTAATGCAAACATTTATATGTGAAAAGAACTGTATTTCAGATAAACAACATAACTATACTACAGGTAAGAAAAAATGAATAAGAACAATTCAAGTAACTGTGAAGAAATAACTGGACAATATGTTCTCTGGCTAAAGTCAAAAGCCACTCTAAATAGTATGATCAAATTCATAGGCATTTCTCTTGCTTTCTCTCTTTTTTTTTTTTCTCAGTAGCATAGAATAGCAATGCATAAATTACTTTTTATACATCCTAGAAATGAGGAAATAAGTAAATATATATGTATTGTGCCAGTTTTGTACTGTTGAAGAGAATCAAAAATACAGAAATGAGTAAGAATTAAAAGAACACAGCAGTGTTGAACTGGAATTGGAGATAGTAATGTGAATCTCAGGAAGATATGTACATATGTACATGCTCTATCAGAGAGGATCTGGAAGCAAGGATATATAGTAGCGGTGAGCACATCTCAAATGAAGTCTTTATATTGGATAATAGTACAATATCAATGTTAATTTTCTGATTCTGACAGTTTTCTTTTGATTACTTAAAATTCCTCAGTTTTAGAACTGCATACTGAGGTACTTAGGAATAAAAGGATGTTTTGTCTGCAACTCACTCTGATGTCTCAGAAAAAGATACACATACATTTGTATTGAAGAGATAAGAGAGAGAATAAAGCAATATGTAAAATGAAAAGTACCTGGGAACTCTTTGTACTATTCTGTAATTTTTCTGTGTCTAAATTTATATCAAAATTAATCTTAAATTATAATAAATATTTCTCTAATAGTAAATAATTGAATAGGTTTTTTAAGTTTAGTAAAAAAACATTGATAATATATACATAATAACAAGTAGAGTTCTCCAAGTATTGTTGAGATAGAAATTTGTTAAGTGACACATATTTCAGTTGTGTCAGAATTTCCTGTATTACATATCCAGTAAGAGATCAGACATAAAATATTTTGTCACACTTATAAATTGCAGATACTTTAGTAGGGGGAAGTGAAAACCAAAGCACTGTAACCTAAACTTTATATATTAAGCAGGGTAACATATCAGCTTTATATGTTAAACTTTATGTACTAAACTCTATATATTCCGTTTAACATGAAATTTATATAGAAAATACAATAAAAATAAATGTAGTTCTACCTTTTTCAGTAACTTCAAACAAGTATTTTTCCAATCTGTAAAAATGATAAATGATATATTTTAGCACACTGACAGAATCTGTTAAAATTTAGTAATTTTTTATATCAGGTATTCACCAGATATTATAGTATCCTTTTAAATAGTTATCCATCAACTGATTTTTTTCTATCCACAATAAGAATTTGAACATAGGGCGCCTGGGTGGTTCAGTCAATGAAGCGTCTGCCTCTGGCTCAGGTCATGATCCCAGGGTCCTGGAATCAAGTCCCATGTGAAGCTCCCTGCTCAGCTGGGACCCTGTTTCTCCCTCTGCTTACTGCTCCCCCTGCTTGTGCGTGCACTGACTCTCTCTCTTTCTCTGTGTTAAATAAAATCTTAAAGAAAAAGAACTTGAACATAAATATGTATATATTATGATATCCCACATGGAACAAAAAGGCATAGTTAGGATTTTTTTTTAACTCTAATCTAAAAAACATTGTGACAAATACATGGGTAGATAGATGTACACATCACTGAATTCTGAACATGATGTACAGAGATATTTATATGTATCTATGTTGTATCAGCTCTATATCAATCTACCTATCCAGCTAGTAATCTAATTTCTTAGTAATTCTGCTTTCTTTTGGAACACTGATATATTGTTCAATTGGAAAGTTATGAAAACTTATTTCTTCAAACATAAGAATTTTTTACAATGATTTTATAAAAGATCTCTTAAATAGAGCAGAAGCAAATACATGCAAACAATTTATGCAAATGTAAATCTAACTGGATATACTCTTGCTTAATTTATTGAAGGTGTGTTTAGGAACATAAAGACCAAGTTGCATAAAAACATGGACTGACAAGTACTTGTCTTTAACAGCTATAACTAATCCAGAATCAAACAACAGGGTTAACAAGCTAGGTTCTGTGACAGTGATGAATATGTGTGTGTGTGTATTGTGGCACCTTATTTTTGTGTTATGACGCATATTGAAATTTTCATGTAATCTATTTAAAATTAGTAAGTCTGATCAAGGATGTGATTCTCGCATTATGTATCTTGTCACTTAATTCGACAGTGGTGACATTTGGCAAAGACATTTTACTTGAGGTATTAATTACATCATTCAATGAGAACTGCTTCTCATTAAAATTATTACATCCTGGGTGCATGTTGGTGGCACAGTAGTTAAGTATCCACATCTTGGTTTTGGTTCAGGTCATGAGAAGGAGTCACACAGGCTTCGTGTTGAGCAAGGAGTCTGCTTGGGATTCTCTCCCTCCCACTCCTGCTCCCACCACTGTCTGTCTCTCTCTCTCAAATAAATAAAATCCTTAAAAAAATTACTACATCTTAATGATAGTAATTACTGACCACAGACAGTTCAAATTTGTGCTTAATAAATTATATTCACCACTGTTTAACATATTATACATAGATTAAATGGTTTAATAATGTGTGAGGCATAGAGGTGTTTGGAACTGACTAAAAGTTTTTAAAACCATGAGAGACTATGGACTCTGAAAAACAATCTGAGGGTTTTGAAGATGTGGGGGGTGAGAGGTTGGGGGAGCCAGGTGGTGGGTATTATGGAGGGCACGTATGGCATGGAGCACTGGGTGTGGTGCATAAACAATGAGTTCTGTTAAGCTGAAAAGAAAATAATAATAAAACAAAACAAAAAGCTTTCTGGTGACATTGCAACTTACACAAATAATTATGTCCAGGATATTTTTATATATGTATGGTTAAATTTGGTAGTTACCAGTCATAAGACTCAGTTTTTAAAATCTCATTTGCCTACATAACAGTTTTTAAATTGTGAAATAATTGTCCAGAAGTGAAAAAAACGTTACAACATACAGATTAAAATAGTTGAGACTATTTCTTAATATATACTAGAAAGTAGTATATTAATAGTATATAATTACTTTATCAAAATAATTGTACCCCAAATACCATTCTATTTATATTTGCAATTAAAAATACATGTTATGGAGAATGTGAAGGGCGTGGGAGGCTGGAACAATTTTGTTAATGGCCAAATAAGGTAGCATCTTTGACTCACAGTAGTCTGATATGGTCCAGTGTTTATGTGTTTGTGGCCAGGTGCACAAATATACAGTAGGTCACACATGAAAACATGCACTTAATTCAGCTAGTAATAATATAGGTTTTCTTGAGTTTTTTTTTTTTTAAAGATTTTATTTATTTATTTGACAGACAGAGATCATAAGTAGGCAGAGAGGCAGGCAGAAAGAGAGAGGGGGAAGCAGGCTTCCCGCGGAGCAGAGAACCCAATGCGGGGCTGGATCCCAGGACCCTGGGATCATGACCGGAGCTGAAGGCAGAGGCTTTAACCCACTGAGCCACCCAGGCGCCCCTTGAGTTTTTAAAAAATTATAGTTGACATACAATATTTTCAGGTGAACAAGATAGTGATTGATTAATTATATATATTAGAAAATGCTTACCACGATAAATGGAGTTACCATCTGTCACAAGAAAAAATTATTAAATGTTTAATATATTCCCCATCCTATACTTTTTATCTCTGTGACTTACTTATGTTATAAATGGAAGTTTGTAACTCTTAATTGTCTTATCTATTTCACACATACCCCACTTTACCCTCCTAGCAACTAGCAGTTTGTTCTCTGTATTTATAGGTGTTATTCTGCTTTGTGTTTGTTTTTGAGATTCCACATAGAAGTGTGAAATCATATGGTATTTGTATCTTTCTGACTTACTTCACTCAGCATAGTACCCTTTAGGTCTATCCATGTTGTCACAAATGACAAGAATTTATTCTTTATGACTGAACAATATAACTGTGAACATATACCCCTTTTTTATTCACCTATGAATGGGTATTTGGATCACTTTCATATCTTGACTACTGTAAATAATGCTGCAGGAAACATAGGGATGCATATATCTTTTCAAATTAGTGTTTTTGTTTTCTTTGGGTAAATACTCAGAAGTGGAATAACTGGGTCTTTTGGTATTTCTGTTATGTTTTTGAGGAACCTCCATACATTTTTCAAGTGGCTGCACCAACTTACATTCCTGTCAATAGGGCACAAAGTTCCCCATTTTCTCCACATCCTTGCCACCTCTTGTTATTTTTTGACTTAGCCATTCTGATCGGTATAATAGAACAACCCATTATGGTTTTGACTTGCATTTCCCTGATGATTAGTAATGTTGACCATTTTTTAATGTGTGTTGGCTGTATGTCTTCTTTGCAAAAATGTCTACTCTGGTCTTCTAAACTTTTTAAATTACTTGGGTTTTTTTGGTGTCTAGCTTCATGGATTTTTATATATTTTGGAGATTAAGCACTTATTGGATATATAACTTGCACATAACTTCTCCCACTCAGTAGGTTGCCTTTTTGTTTTGCTGATGGTTTCCTTTGCTGTACAAAAGCTTTTTAGTTTATTTTTGCTTTGTTTCCCTTGCCTAAGGAGACACATCCAGAAAAGCACTACAAAATCTGATGCTCAAGAGAAAACTGCCTATGTTTTCTTTTAGGAGTTATATGGTTTCAAGTTTTAAGTTCGGGTATTGAATCCATTTTGAATTTATTTTTTGTGTATGGTGTAAGACAGTGGTCCAGGTTCATTCATTCTTCTGCATGTAGCTGCCCAACACCATTTATTGAAAAAACTGTCTTTTTCCCTTTACACATTCTGGTCTCCTTTGTGGTAGATTAATTCAACACGTAAGTGTAGGTTTATTTCTGGGCTCTCTGTTCCACTGATCTATGTGTCTGTTTTTGCACCAATACCATACTGTTTCAGTAGCAACCTTTGTAGTATAGTTTAATACCTAGGACTGTGATACCTCCAGTCTTGTTATTCTTTCTCAAAATTTCTTTGGCTATTTGATGTGTTTAGTGGTCCCATAAAAATTTTAGGGTTATTTGTTCTAGTTCTGTGAAAAATACTATTGGTATTTTGATAATAATTGCATTGAATCTAAAGATTACTTTGGGTAGGATGGACAGTTTAATGATATTCTTCTAATCCATGAGCATGGTGTATCTTTCCATTTAATTGTGTCACCTTCAATTTCTTTCATCAATGTCTTACACTTTTCAGAATACAGATCTGTCACCTCCTGGTTAAATTTATTGCTAGGCATTTTATTATCTTTATGCCATTCTAAATGAAATTGTTTTCTTAATTTCTTTTTCTGCTAGTTCATTATATAGAAATCAGTTTCATTGTTATACACTAATACTGATTATATAACCTACAACTTTACAGAATTTATGTATTCATTCTAATAGTTTTTTGGTGGGGTCTCCAGTATATTCTATATATAGTATCATGTCATCTGCAAATAAGGAAAGTTTTCTTTCTTTTTTACCAATTTGCATTCTATTTATTTGTTTTCTTTGATTGCTGCAGTTAGGACCTCCAGTACTATCTGTTGAATAAAACTGGTGAGGGTGGGTAGACTTGTCTTTTTCCTGATCATAGAGGAAAAGGATTCAGCTTTTCATCACTGAATATGTTAGCAGTGAATTTAAGATATATGGCCTTTATTCTGTTGAAGATTTTTAATCATCAGTAGATGCTAAATTTTGTTAAATGTTTTTTCTGCATCTCTTGAGATGATCACGTGATTTTTATCCTTCGTTTGGTTAACGTTGTGTATCATGTTGCTTCATTTGCATATACTGAACCATCATTGCATCTCTGGAATAAATTACAACCTGTCGTGGGTGAATGCTCCTTTTAATGCATTGTTGAATTCAGTTTGCTTCTATTTTGTTAAGGATTTTTGGATTTATATTCATTGGAGATATTAGCCTGTAATTAATTCTTGTCTCTTTCCTTTCTTTCCTTCCTTTTTTCTTTGCCCTGCCCTCCCTTTCTATTTCTTTTCCTTCATTTTTTTGTAGTGTCTTTGTCTGGTTTTGGTATCAGGGTAATTGTGGCCTCACAGAGTGAATTTGGAAGAATTCCTTCCCGTTCTATTTTTCTGCACTAGTTTGAAAAGAATAGTTATTAACTCTAATCTAGTGTTTGATAGAATTCACCTGAAAAGCCACATCTGGCCCTGCACTTTTGTTAGGAGTTTTTCGATTACTGACTCAATTTTGTTACTCCTAATTGGGTGTTCAGGTCTTCTGTTTCTTCCTGATTGAGTCTTGGGAAAGTGTTTGTTTCTAGGAATTTATCCATTTCTTCTATGTTGCATAGTTTGTTGGCATATATATTTTGGTTGTACTCTCATAATGGTTTCTATTTCTGTGGTGTTGACTATACTTCTCGTTCTTTTTATTAGAGTCCTTGTTTTCTTGGTGAGTCTAGGTAAAGGTATATAAACTTTATCTTTTCAGAGGACCAACTTAGTTTCATTGATCTTTTTTTTTTTTTTTTAAGAATTTATTTATTTGAGGGAGAGAGAGAGTGTGTGTGTATAAGAGCACAAACAGGGGAGGTTCAGGCTCCTAGTTGAGCAGGGAGCTTGAGGTGGGGCTCAATCCCAGAACCCCAGGATTATGACCTGAGCTGAAGGCAGATGTTTAAGAGACTGAGCCACCCAGGCACACCTCATTGATCTTTTCTGTTGTGTCCTTCCTTCTATTAACTGAGGTTTGGTTTTATTTTTCTAGTTCTTTTAGGTGTAAGGTGCAATGATTCATTTGAGATTCTATATTATTAGAATAATATAAAGTTCCCTTTTAGAACTGCTTTTGCTGTGTCTCAGACTTTGACCTCCATGTATTTTTTAATTTTTTATTTCTTGGTTGACCTATAGGCTATTGGGTAGCAGGTTTAGCCTCCATGTGTTCATGTTTTCCCTGCCTGCCAGTTGTTTCTTATAATTGATTTCTAGTTTCATACTGTTGTGGTTGAAAAGATGCTGGATATGATTTCAGTCTTAAATTTAGTAAGACATTTTTTATGGCATAATATTTGAACTATTCTGGAGAATGTTCAATGTCACTTGAAGAGAATGTGCATTGTGCTGTTTTGGGGATGGAATGTTCTGTATATATTATATCTCTCTGATCTAATATGTCATTCAAAATCTTTGTTTCCTTGTTGATTTTCTGTCTAGATCTATCCGTTGAGGTAAATGGGGTATTAAAGTCCCCTACTATCATTGTATTGTCAATTTCTCCCTTTATGTCTGTTAATATTTGCTTTATATGTTAAGGTGTTCCTATGTTGGGTGCACAGATACTTACAGTTGTTGTATCTTTTTTGGATTAATCCCTCATTATGTAATGCCTTTTTTTGTCTCGTTACTGTCTTTAATTTTTTTTCACTTTGAGTTCAGGGTATATCTCTTTTCATCCTTTTATTTTCAGTTTATACGTGTCATTAGGTTTTATGTGAGGTCTCTTTTAGGCAGCATATAGATGGGCTTTTTTTTTTTTTTTTTCTTAATCCATTTGGTCACCCTATGTCTTTTGATTGGAGGATTTAGTTCATTTAAAGTAAATATTGTTAGATATGTACTTACTATCTTTGTTCATTGTTTTATGGATGTTTTATAGTTCTTCTGTTGCTCTGTCTCCTTGTGATTGATAGCTTTCTCTAATGCTATTCTTAGATTCTCCTCCCTATATATTTTTGTATTTAAGTTTTTGGTTTGTGGTTAACATGAGGTTTAACATTCTAAGTATACAGCAGTTTCTATTAATGTCACCTAAGTGCAAACACATTCTAAAAGACACATTTTATTTCTCCTCCTCTTATGTTTTATTTATATAGTATATTTTAAATCTTTTTATTTTGTGTATCCTTTGACTAATATTTGTAGATAAAATTGATTTTACTACCTTTGTCTTTTAATTTTCAAACTAGCTTTATAAGTGATTGGTCTATTAACTTTATATTTGCTTTGCCAGTGAAATTTTTTCCTGTCATAATTTTCTCATTTTTAGGCAAGGCTTTTCTGCTTAAAGCAGCCCCTTTAAAATGTCTTATAAGGCCAGTGTAGAGTTGATGAACTTCTTTAACTTTTATCTGGGAAACACTGTCTCTTCTTTCATTTTAGTGATTATTTTGCTAGGTACACTGTTCTTTGTTGTAATTTTTTTTTTTCCTTTCAGCATTTCTGTGCAGGCCAGAAAGGAGTGGTGTCTTTTCAAAGTTTCTGCTGAATAAACAGCTGATAGTTTTATGGGGTTTCTCTTATACATAACTGTTTGATTTTTTCTTGCTGTTTTTAGGATTCTCTCTTTAATTTTTATGATTCTCATTATTATTTGTTTTTTATTGACCTGCTTGGGTTCATCTTGTTTGGTGTTCTCTGTGCTTCCCGAATCTGGATGTCTGTTTCTTACCACAGACTAGGAAAGTTTTCAGCTATTATCTCTTCAAAAAAATCTTTTGCACCTTTCTCTCTTTTTTCCCTTCTGGGACCCTTATAATGCAAAGGTTAATATAGTTGACGTTGTCTCAGAGGTCTTTGAACCTATCCTCAATTTTTTATTCTTTTTTTTGTTGGTAATGGAAGGAACCCAACTCCTCCAGATTGCTGATCCATTCTTGTGCATCCTCTAAAGTGTTTTCATTTACTTCACATCTAATTGATTCCTTATTTTTTTTAATCTTTTGTTGATGTTATAAGTTCATCCATCCTTCTCTCAAGTCCAGCAAGCATCTTTAAGTATATTACTTCAAACACTTCATTAAGTAGGTCGCTTATTTCCATATTTAGGTCTTCTGAAATTTTGTGCTTTCATTTAAAGCATATTCTTCTGTCCTCTCATTTTGTTTGGTCTTTCTGTTTGTTTCTTTGAGTTAGGCAAAATAGCTCCTTTTCCCAGTCATGAAGGAGTGGTCTTATGTAAGAATCTCCCCTGTGTAGAAATATATGCCTAGCAGCTTAGGCTTTGCTGACTGGGGCTGTAGTGGAGGTACCTTGTGACGATGACTGGGGCTAAAGCTGAAGCAGGCATGGGTTGTGATATCTCAAGGTGTTTTGTGCCTGGCCTGCCTTGGTAAGACAGTGGGAGCTGGTGTGGGCTAGGGACTTGTGGCTCAATGAGGTGGCAGTCCAGCTACACTAACAGTCTGCACTATAATGGGGAAGAGGGAATATAAATGAAAGTACTCGCTACCATCTCTATCCCTGGAGAGTATGTCAGCAGTTTGGTGGACACTCCAGGTTTAACAAATGGATTTTGTTCCCATTTAGTCTAATTTCCTTTTAAGCTGCTGTGTTTTTGTTTTGTTTTGTGTTTGGTCTGCACCTGAACCCCTCAGTGAGATTATTTCCTAGTTTCCATCATTCCTGCCATTCTCTATGTGGTTCCTACCCATTTGCTGTGTAAAAACTGATCAACCCTCAGCCTTTCATGAAGAATTTCTCTCTGTATAGATATGTCCAAGAGAGGATGTGGGTTCAGGGTTTTCCTGTCTTGCTAATGAGCTCTAAACTAATGATATTTTAGTTCTGCTCCTAGAAAACACTGTGATCCTTTTTCTCTGCATTATGTAGTCAGCTACTGGCAATTTTTTGAGTGCCCTTTGTCATTCTTCTCCTTTTTCTTCTTGTGATACTTTAAAATAACAAAGAGAAGAGAAATTTTTATCAGGAAAGTTGTATATATTGCTAAATTATTATTGATCATGTGAAAACAGGGTTATAATTAAAAGGTATTATGCTGCAATGCAATATGTTATAAATTATAGATATTGTCAAGCAAAAATCATCAGAATTCATTCAAAGCTATTCCAATAAAGAAGGGAGAAAAGAAGGCAGTCTAAACTCAACTGATGGGAGGGGTTTTAAAGTCAGAGGTGTGCTGGTAGAGAAGTTTTAGAGACATTAGGGAGGAAGGTGATCAATGGATAATGTCAAGCACATTGAGTGAGTTCCAAATTGGAAAATACATTTCTTTGTGATTAGGCCATCTGAATTTGTTGATCGGCACCCAAGAAAGTTAGACTCCCATACATCCAACAGGGACTGGAAAATAAGGGAGCTTATCTTAGATGATGACTACGTTAAAAGCAATGGCTTCCATGTCCTTACGATACACATTCATTGCTGTAAAACTGGCAGCAGGCTTATAAAAAGATGTATTTAGATCTCAAATGACCAGAGAAAGTATTTAGAACTTTTTCTAAAGAAAACACCTTGAAAACAAAGGATTTGGGCATCCAGTTTCAGGAAGAAACCTGTATAAAGTTTAGTTAAACTGAAGGAAACATTAAGGCTATTTTGGTCAACATGATAAAACTGAATTAGATTAATTATGAAAAAAGTTTTATGCATAATTATTTAAGAATAATCACTGTCCTAAGATCCTATCCAGTTTATAAACTGCTGGTTTTAATGATAAAACTAAACATAAATAAATAATACTTCATGAAATAGGACCTGTTTCAGCATGACAAATGCACTTTGAAAAATGGAAAAAAATTTTTGAATTTTTTAATATATGGGGAATATTTGTTTTTAAATCCCAAATCAAAGGAATTAAATAATATTTCTACTTTTCAATTTATATTTTGTCATTTTGAAATAAAATCTTAATATTCATGGTTATATTATGCTATATGTAGTAATAGTCAACACAAAACAATTATTTAGTAATTCTAAAAAACAAAGAATGATTTCTTGCTCATCTCACATGTCCGTTAAGTGTTTTCTTTCATCCTCACCCCTGGGTTCAGGTTAATAGATCTACTTGGGACAATGCAGGAGAGAATAGTAGAGACTAGAAAGTTGTTCACTGGATCTGTAAGCATCTGCCTTAATAGTACTTTCACTCATGTTTCATTGACTGAAGTCATCCATGATATTTAACTTCAAAGGGTGAGTATACCTGGAAAGCAGAGAGAGTAAAGTATTTGGTATAAACCATTTGTGATTATCACAGTCCACTCACTCATCACTAAATATTTTCACCATGCTATATAACAAACATATGGAAAGACAGAACATCTATTCACTTTTAAGTTGTGTGTGATGATGAGATTTTCATTTGGTTAAATGTAAGGAGACAATATATATACATTTTCCTCAAGGTAACATTAATATCCCTATCCTCTTCCCCCTATTCAAAATGAACTCATAATTTGAATTTCTAAGTGACAAAGACAACCACCTTTGGCTGAACTATGCTGGGTAGGCAACATAAATATACCTAGACATAATTTTTTTTTTAAATAAGGTAGTAGGAATAGTTGTTTTTTTTTTTTTTTTAAGATTTTATTTATTTATTTAACAGACAAAGATCACAAACAGGCAGAGGCAGGCAGAGAAAGAGAAGGGGAAGAAGGCTCCCCACCGAGCAGAGAGCCCGACGCGGGGCTCGATCCCAGGACCCCGGGATCATGACCTGAGCCGGAGGCAGAGGCTTTAACCCACTGAGCCACCCAGGCGCCCTGGTAGTAGGAATAGTTTTATTACTGTGGCTAAATCCAGACCATTCAGACTAGCACAACTGCTTATAATATAGCCTAGTAAAAATAAAGAAATACTTACCAGTTCTCTGGCAGTTGACTATTCTTTCAACAAATCTGCGTTCCATAATCTTCTATCCTAATTTATTACTTTTACTTATAATTCTTTGTCCATCTGTGTGGCTACTTGGGAAGCAGCCCGCAGAGAAGACAAAGTTTATGCACAATGCTATTTCCATGAAGTTTCTCTCAAAGTATGTTTAGGTTTTTACAATATTTAGTTTCACCAAAAATCTCTTCTGGCACTTAAGTTTTCCAGGCAACTGGGTGAGTAAGCTAACCACACAAGAGGCAGAACAGAGTAGACTCCCATTTCTCACTGGTCTTCTAAGTAACAGTCTTCTGACTGTGAGTTGGCATGAGCTAAGGGCTCTTCTCTGGTGAAAGTTTCTGTCTAGGTGTTCAAGGGATCTAATACTTCCATAAAAACTATATGACCTACTTAAATATAATGGTAAATTAAGTAGTTTGAATCCAACTTCCTACTAAAAATTATGAGAAAAACTGTATTTTTCATATGCTTGAAGGAAAATGAAATCTACCAATTCATTGAATAATTTGGGACTAAGATCTAGGAGAGGATATAAGTCTGAAGAGAGAAGCCTGGTTTTTTATTCTACTCTTACCAACTGATGGTTTTGAAAGTACCCCTTAGTACACACTGAGAAACTGAACAGAATTTCCATCTAGCTCATGGTGATAACAGAGCGAAAAGACTCTATAAATTCTCCACTCTAGGAGAAAATGTAAATTAAAAGACTCCTAAATAAAGGCTCCATCCTTGGAGTAAAGGTAAAGAAGGAAATCTGGAAAATCTCCATACATTTGGGTTTGGAACCCTAGAAGGATTGTAGTATAAGAGAAAAACAGAAAAAAGATACAGACAAGCCCTTACAGGAAAAGAAGTCTAACTCCAAATCAAGTTAATTTTTTATTGGATTAAGGTAACTAAAATAGCAAGTTTACAAGGCTAATGCAATGTAAAACTCAAGTACTTGTTTTGGGCAGAAACTAATGTGATCCAGAGAATCAAGTTCTTTATTTTTCATTTGCAATTTTAGTTGTTGAAACAAAAATTTGATCATTTTTAACAGATGAATAGAAAAGAATACATGACACAAAGAGAACCATCAACTAACGAAGAGATGCACAGGAAATCTAAATATAATACAAATTGACTATTAGAAACTAGGTCTGTTAGAAATAGATATGCATGTATTGTATATATAAATATCTGATTGAATATTCTAGATATGCTTTGGATTTATAAGAAGTTAATTTAGAGGGGCCCAAGATCCTGGTATAGGAACATCCTGAATCAATCTCCACTCAGAGACACACAAAATCTACACCTACTATTCATTTTCCTCTAAAAAAGATCTGAAAACTAGGAGAACTGCTTTTCAAAACAAAGAATAAAAGGTAGAACAGACAGAGACCTGGTCTTGCAAACTTCATCCCCTATGCAGTGACACACAATAGGGAAGGGGCTCACCAAACAGGCATTTCTGCTGAAGGAATGAGAGGCTGGTGCCATACATCATGCACCCCAGCACCTGGCATGTGCACTGGATAAAAAAGACCCCACAAGTTTGGCTTCAGAAATCATTGGGGCTAATGTTCAGGGGTTTCAAAATGCTGTACAAAAATGAGATTCCCTTCTTGAAGGGATTATGTGCAGTGTCAATTGCTCCAAAACCTATCAAGAAACCCCAGCATTTTAAAAAATATAATTAACAGGGGCGCCTGGGTGGCTCAGTGGGTTAAGCCTCTGCCTTCGGCTCAGGTCATGATCCCAGGGTCCTGGGATCGAGCCCCACATCGGGCTCTCTGCTCAGTAGGGAGCCTGCTTCCTCCTCTCTCTCTCTGCCTGCCGCTCTGCCTATTTGTGATCTCTCTATCAAATAAAATCTTTAAAAAAAAATATATATATATATATAATTAACATACAGTGTTATATTAAGTTCAGGTGTAGAATACAAGGTTTCAAAAATTTTGTGCACTTCTTAGTGCTCATCAAGGTAAGTATACCCTTAGTCCCCTTTACTTCATACATTCCCCCCACCACCAGTTTTGTTCTCTGTATTTAAGACTGTTTTCTCTGTTGTTTTTTTTTTTAATTCCACATATGAGTGTAATCATAGGGTATCTATCTCACTGAGTCATTTAATTCACTTAGCATTATACCCTCTAGGTTCATCCATGTTGTTGCATTTAGCAGGATTTCATTCTTTTTGATAGCCAAGTAATATTCCATTGTGTATATATACTACATCTTTATCCATTCATCTGTGGGTAGACAGTTGGGTTGCTTCCATATCTTAGCTATTGTTAATAATACTGCAATAAACATAGGGTGCACATATCTTTTTTTTTTTTTAAGTAGGCTCCATACCCAACACAGAACCCAACATGGGGCTTGAACTCACAACCGTGAGATCAAGACCTGAACTGAGATTGAGAGTCAGAAGGTCAACTGACTGAGCCACCCAGGCATTCCTGCATGTATCTTTTTAAATTAGTGTTTTCATTTTTCCTGAGTAAATATCTAGTAGTAGAGCTACTGGATCATATGTTAATTTTAATTTTTTTATTTATAAATATTTTATTCATTTATTTATAAATTCAATGAGCCAGCATATAGTACATCATTAGTTTAAGACCTAGTGTTCAATAATTCATCAGTTTTATATAACACCCCGAGCTCATCACATGCCTTTTTTAATGCCTATCACCCAATTACCCCATTGACCAACCCACATCCCCTCCAGCAACTATCAGTTTGTTTCCTATAGGAAAGAGTCTCTCATGGTTTTTCTTCCTCTCTGATTACTTCTGGCACAGCCACTCTGGAAAACAGTATGGAGGCTCCTCAAGAAGTTAAAAATAGAGCTACCCTATGACCCAGCAATTGCACTACTATGTATTTTTAATTTTTTTGAGGAATCTCCATACTGTTTTACACAGTGGTTGCACCAACTTAAATGCCCACCAACAGTGCATGAGCGTTCCTTTATCTTCACGTCATTGCCAACACTTAGCAAAATGTGATTTTGATAAAAGCTATCCTGATAGATATAAGGATATATCTCATTATGGTTTTTTTTTTTAAAGATTTTATTTATTTATTTGACAGAGAGATCACAAGTAGGCAGAGAGGCAGGTAGAGAGAGAGAGGGGAAAGCAGGCTCCCTGCTGAGCAGAGAGCCCGACGCGGGGCTTGATCCCAGGACCCTGAGATCATGACCGGAGCCGAAGGCAGAGGCTTTAACCCACTGAGCCACCCAGGCACCCCTCATTATGGTTTTAATTTGCATTTCCCTGATGATTAGTGATGTTGAGTACTTTTCATGTGTCTCTTGGCAATCTGTATGCCTTCTTTGGAAAATAACTATTTAGGTCCTCTGACCATTTTATAATCAGATTATTTATGGGGTTTTTTTGTGTGTGAAGTTCCTTATATCCCATAAGGCATTAATATCCAAATACATATCATTTGCAAATATCTTCTTCCATTAAGTAGGCTTCCTTTTTGTTTTTTTTTTTAATTTTTTTATTTTAATAAACATAATGTATTTTTATCCCCAGGGGTACAGGTCTGTGAATCGTCAGGTTTACACATTTCACAGCACTCATCATAGCCCATACCCTCCCCAATGTCCATTTCCCCACCACCCTCTCCCGTCCCCCCTCCCCCCCGCAACCCTCAGTCTGTTTCTTGAGATTGAGTCTTTTATGGTTTGTCTCCCTCCCAATCCCATCTTTTCATTTTTTCTTTTCCTGCCTCCCCCCAACCCCCCCTGCCTTGCATCTCCACTTCCTCATATCAAAGAGATCATATGATAGTTGTCTTTCTCCGATTGACTTATTTCGCTAAGCATGATACCCTCTAGTTCCATCCACGTCGTCGCAAATGGCAAGATTTCATGTCTTTTGATGGCTGCATAGTATTCCATTGTGTATATATACCACCTCTTCTTTATCCATTCATCTGTTGATGGACATCTAGGCTCTTTCCACAGTTTGGCTATTGCGGACATTGCTGCTATAAACATTCGGGTGCACGTGCCCCTTCGGAGCACCACGTTTGTATCTTTAGGATATATACCCAGGAGTGCAATTGCTGGGTCGTAGGGTAGCTCTATTTTCAGTTTTTTGAGGAACCTCCACACTGTTTTCCAGAGTGGTTGCACCAGCTTGCATTCCCACCAGCAGTGTAGGAGGGTTCCCCTCTCTCCGCATCCTCGCCAGCATCTGTCATTTCTTGACTTGTTAATTTTAGCCATTCTGGCTGGTGTGAGGTGGTATCTCATTGTGGTTTTGATTTGTATTTCCCTGATGCCGAGTGATGTGGAGCATTTTTTCATGTGTCTGTTGGCCATCTGGATGTCTTCTTTGCATAAATGTCTGTTCATGTCCTCTGCCCATTTCTTGACTGGATTATTTGTTCTTTGGGTATTGAGTTTGATAAGCTCTTTATAGATTTTGGATACTAGCCCTTTATCTGATATGTCGTTGGCAAATATCTTCTCCCATTCTGTCAGTTGTCTTTTGGTTTTGTTAACTGTTTCCTTTGCTGTGCAAAAGCTTTTGATCTTGATGAAATCCCAATAGTTCATTTTTGCCCTTGCTTCTGTTGCCTTTGGCGATGTTCCTAGGAAGAAGTTGCTGCGGTTGAGGTCAAAGAGGTTGCTGCCTGCATTCTCCTCAAGGATTTTGATAGATTCCTTTCACACATTGAGGTCCTTCATCCATTTTGAGACTATTTTCGTGTGTGGTGTAAGGAAATAGTCCAATTTCATTTTTCTGCATGTGGCTGTCCAATTTTCCCAGCACCATTTGTTGAAGAGGCTGTCTTTTTTCCATTGGATATTCTTTCCTGCTTTGTCGAAGATTAGTTGACCATAGAGTTGAGGGTCTATTTCTGGGCTCTCTATTCTGTTCCATTGGTCTATATGTCTGTTTTTGTGCCAGTACCATACTGTCTTGATGATGACAGCTTGAAGTCTGGAATTGTGATGCCACTGACTTTGGCTTTCTTTTTCAATATTCCTTTGGCTATTCGAGGTCTTTTCTGGTTCCATATAAATTTTAGGATTATTTGTTCTATTTCTTTAAAAAAAATGGATGGGATTTTGATAGGGATTGCATTAAATGTGTAGATTGCTTTAGGTAGAATAGACATTTTCACAATATTTGTTCTTCCAATCCATGAGCATGGAACATTTTTCCATTTCTTTGTGTCTTCCTCAATTTCTTTCATGAGTACTTTAGAGTTTTCTGAGTATAGATTCTTTGCCTCTTTGGTTAGATTTATTCCTAGGTATCTTATGGTTTTGGGCACGATTGTAAATGGGACTGACTCCTCAATTTCTCTTTCTTCTGTCTTGTTGTTAGTGTAAAGAAATGCGACTGATTTCTGTGCATTGACTTTATATCCTGACACTTTACTGAATTCCTGTATAAGTTCTAGCAGTTTTGGAGTGGAGCCTTTTGGGTTTTCCACATATAGTTATCATATCATCTGCAAAGAGTGATAGTTTGACTTCTTCTTTGCCGATTTGGATGCCTTTAATTTCTTTTTGTTGTCTGATTGCTGAGGCTAGGACTTCTAGTACTATATTGAACAGCAGTGGTGATAACGGACATCCCTGCCGTGTTCCTGACCTTAGCAGAAAAGCTTTCAGTTTTTCTCCATTGAGAATGATATTTGCAGTGGGTTTTTCATAGATGGCTTTGATAATATTGAGGTATGTGCCTTCTATCCCTACACTTTGAAGAGTTTTAATCAGGAAGGGATGCTGCACTTTGTCAAATGCTTTTTCAGCATCTATTGAGAGTATCATATGGTTCTTACTCTTTCTTTTATTAATGTATTGTATCACATTGATGGATTTGCGGATGTTGAACCAACCTTGCAGCCCTGGAATAAATCCCACTTGGTCGTGGTGAATAATCTGTTTAATGTACTGTTGGATCCTATTGGCCAGTATTTTGGTGAGAATTTTCGCATCTGTGTTCATCAAGGATATTGGTCTGTAATTCTCTTTTTTGGTGGGATCCTTGTCTGGTTTTGGGATCAAGGTGATGCTGGCCTCAAAGAATGAGTTTGGAAGTTTTCCTCCCATTTCTATTTTTTGGAACAGTTTCAGGAGAATAGGAATTAATTCTTCTTTAAATGTTTGGTAGAATTCCCCTGGGAAGCCGTCTGGTCCTGGACTTTTGTTTGGAGATTTTTGATGACTGTTTCAATCTCCTTACTGGTTATGGGTCTATTCAGGTTATCTATTTCTTCCTGACTCAGTTGTGGTAGTTTATACGTCTCTAGAAATGTATCCATTTCTTCCAGATTGTCAAATTTGTTGGCATAGAGTTGCTCGTAGTATGTTCTTATAATTGTTTGTATTTCTTTGGTGTTGGTTGTGATCTCTCCTCTTTCATTCATGATTTTATTTATTTGCATCCTTTCTCTTTTCTTTTTGATAAGTCTGGCCAGGGGCTTATCAATCTTATTAATTCTTTCAAAGAACCAGCTCCTAGTTTTGTTGATTTGTTCTATTGTTTTTTTAGTTTCTATTTCATTGATTTCTGCTCTGATCTTTATGATTTCTCTTCTCCTGCTGGGTTTAGGCTTTCTTTGTTGTTCTCTCTCCAGCTCCTTTAGGTGTAGGGTTAGGTTGTGTATTTGAGACCTTTCTTGTTTCTTGAGAAAGGCTTGCACCGCTATATATTTTCCTCTCAGGACTGCCTTTGTTGTGTCCCACAGATTTTGAACTGTTGTGTTTTCATTATCATTTGTTTCCATGAATTTTTTCAATTCTTCTTTAATTTCCTGGTTGACCCATTCATTCTTTAGAAGGATGCTGTTTAGTCTCCATGTATTTGCGTTCTTTCCAAATTTCCTCTTGTGATTGAGTTCTAGCTTCAGAGCATTGTGGTCTGAAAATATGCAGGGAATGATCTCAATCTTTTGGTACTGATTGAGACCTGATTTATGACCCAGGATGTGGTCTATTCTGGAGAATGTTCCATGTGCACTAGAGAAGAATGTATATTCTGTTGCTTTGGGATGGAATGTTCTGAATATATCTGTGATGTCCATCTGGTCCAGTGTGTCATTTAAGGCCTTTATTTCCTTGTTGATCTTTTGCTTAGATGATCTGTCCATTGCAGTGAGGGGAGTGTTCAAGTCCCCTGCTATTATTGTATTACTGTCTATGTATTTCTATGATTTTGTTATTAATTGGTTTATATAGTTGGCTGCTCCCATGTTAGGGGCATAGGTATTTAAGATTGTTAGGTCTTCTTGTTGGACAGACCCTTTGAGGATGATATAGTGTCCTTCCTCATCTCTTATTATAGTCTTTGGCTTAAAATCTAATTGATCTAAGGATTGCCACCCCAGCTTTCTTCTGATGTCCATTAGCATGGTACATTGTTTTCCATCCCCTCACTTTAAATCTGGAGGTGTCTTCGGGTCTAAAATGAGTTTCTTATAGGCAGCATATTGATGGGTTTTGTTTTTTTATCCATTCTGATACCTTGTGTCTTTTGATTGGGGCATTGAGCCCATTAACATTCAGGGTAACTATTGAGAGATATGAATTTAGTGCCATTGTATTGCCTGTAAGGTGACTGTTACTGTATATTGTCTCTGTTTCTTTCTGATCTACTACTTTTAGGGTCTCTCTTTGCTTAGAGGACCCCTTTCAATATTTCCTGTAGAGCTGGTTTGGTGTTTGCAAATTCTTTCAGCTTTTGTTTGTCCTGGAAGCTCTTTATCTCTCCTTCTATTTTCAATGATAGCCTAGCCGGATATAGTATTCTTGGCTGCATGTTTTTCTCATTTAGTGCTCTGAATATATCATGCCAGTTCTTTCTGGCCTGCCAGGTCTCTGTGGATAGGTCCGTTGCCAATCTAATGTTTTTACCCTTGTATGTTACCGACTTCTTTTCCCGGGCTGCTTTCAGGATTTTCTCTTTGTCACTAAGACTTGTAAATTTTACTATCAGGTGACGAGGTGTGGACCTATTTTTATTGATTTTGAGGGGCGTTCTTAGCATCTCCTGGATTTTGATGTTTGTTCCCTTTGCCATATTAGGGAAATTCTCTCCAATAATTGTCTCCAATATACCTTCTGCTCCCCTCTCTCTTTCTTCTTCTTCTGGAATCCCAATTATTCTAATGTTGTGTCGTCTTATGGTGTCACTTATCTCTCGAATTCTCTCCTCGTGGTCCAGTATTTGTTTGTCTCTCTTTTGCTCAGCTTCTTTATTCTCTGTCATTTGGTCTTCTATGTCACTAATTCTTTCTTCTGCCTCATTTATCCTGGCAGTGAGAGCTTCCATTTTTGATTGCACCTCATTAATAGCTTTTTGATTTCAACTTGGTTAGATTTTAGTTCTTTTATTTCTCCAGAAAGGGCTTTTATCTCTCCGGTGAGGGTTTCTCTAACATCTTCTATGCCTTTTTCAAGCCTGGCTAGAACCTTGAGAATTCGTCATTCTGAACTCTAGATCTGTCATATTACCTATGTCCGTATTGATTAGGTCTCCAGCCTTCCGTAATGCCTCTTGTTCTTTTTTTTGAGGTGAGTTTTTCCGCCTTGTCATTTTGTCCAGATAAGATTTGCTTTCTCCTGCTGTGGAATTCAGCTGTTCTTGGTGACTGAAGTTGGTTTTGGATGGGTTTCTTGTTGATCTTCTGGGGGAGGGGCCTGGTGTAGTGATTCTCAAGTGTCTTTGCCGCTGGCGGAATTGCACCGCCCTTGCCAGGGGCCGGGCTAAGGAATCTGCTCGGGTTTGCTTTCGGGAGCTTTTGTTCCCTGAGCGCTTTCCGTAGAGTTCCAGAGGACGGGAATGAAGATGGCGGCCTCCCAATCTCTCGGCCTGGAGGAACCCAGAGCTTGGGGTTCCGCTCCTCAGTGCGCTCTCAGAGCAAAGCGCCCAACAGCCCCGCCTCTCTGGCTTGCAGTCGGGCCTCGAGGAAAGCAGTCAATTGCTGGAGCTGGAGAAAAGCGCCGGGTCGCTTTCGTCTCCGTGGCCTCCAGCCGCGCTCCGAGCCCACCCAGCCTGCGACTGGCACAAGGTAATCCCAGGCTTAGAGCTCACTCCTCGGCTTTGTCGCTGTAGCCAGCTTCCCCGCTCTAATACCTGCGAGCTCTGCAGCACTCAGACACCCCCAGTCCTTCTGTGACCCCGCGGGACCTGGGGTTATGCTGACCCCGCCTGGGTTTCCCCCCGGTTTAGCCTCTGGAGCGATGTCTCCCAGTGGAGCCGACTTTTAAAAGTCCCGATTTTGTGCTCCGTCGCTCTGCTGCTTGCCGGGTGCTGGCCCCTCCCCCCGGGGTCTATCTTCCCATCGCTTTGGATTCACTTCTCCGCAGGTCCTACCCTTCAGAAAGTGATCGATTTTTTGTTTCTGGAATTGTTGCTCTTCTTCTCTTCGATTTCCCGTTGGATTTGTAGGTGCTCACAATGGTTAGATAAGCTATCTAGCTGATCTCCTGCTACCCGATGTCGTCTCAGCCTGCTACTTCTCCGCCATCTTGACTCCTCCCCCTCCTTTTTGTTTTCTTGATGGCTTATTTTGCTTTGCAAAAGCATTTTATTTTGGTGGAGTCCCAACAGTTTAATTTCGCTTTTAGTTCCCTTGCTGGGAAGATATGACTACAAAATATTTCTATGACCAATGTCAAAGAAATTGCCTATGTTTTCTTCTAGGAATTTCATGGCTTCAGAACTCACATTTAAATCTTGACTCCATTTTGAGTTTAGTTTGTGGTATAATGGAAGAAATTTTCATTCTTTTCCATGTAGCTGTCCAGTTTTCCTAATACCATTTGCTAAAGTGACTGTCTTTTTCCCATCAAATATTCTTTCCTCCTTGTTGAAAATGAACTGACCACAGAGAGTGGGTTTATTTCTGGACTCTGTATTCTGTTTCATCGATCTGTGGGTCTTTTTGCCAGGACGTTACCACTTTGATTTCTACAACTTTGTAGTATCCCTGAAATCTGGGATTGTGTTACCTCGATGTTACCTTTGTAACATCCTTACATGTACCTGTGTTACCTTTGTTGTTCTTTTCAAGATTGCTTTGGCTATTTGCAGACTTTTATAGTGCCATACAAACTTTGGGATTTTGGTTTTAGTTCCGTGAAAAATGTTGGCATTTTGATAGAAATTGCACTGGGTTTGTAGATTTCATTGAGTAGTAAGGACATTTTAATGATATTTCTTCTTCTAATCCCTGAGTCTGGTTTATCTTTCCATTGGTTTGTGTTATCTTCCATTTATATATATTTTTTTATTTTCAGCATAACAGAATTCATTGTTTTTGCACCACACCCAGTGCTCCACGCAATATGTGCCCTCCTTAATACCCTCCACCTGGCTCCCCCAACATCCCACCTCCTGCCCCTTCAAAACCCTCAGATTGTTTTTCAGAGTCCATAGTCTCTCATGGTTCACCTCCCCTTCCAATTTCCCTCAACTTCCATCTCCTCTCCATCTCCCTATGTCCTCCATGTTATTTGTTATGCTCCACAAATAAGTGAAACCATATGATACTTGACTCTCTCTGCTTGACTTATTTCGCTCAGCATAATCTCTTCCATTTATTTTATTAATATTACATAGCTTTTGGAGTACAGATTTTTGCCTCCTTTGTTTATTCCTAGGCCTTTTATTTATTTATTTTTGATGCAATAATAAATGAGATTGTTGTCTTAATTTCTCTTTTGGCTAGTTATTAATAAACAGAAACCTGTTATATTTCTATATATTATTTTGTGTCTGTGACATTATTGCATTCATTAATTAGTTCTAATTGTGCTTTGGTGGAATCTTTAGGGTTTTCCATATATAGTATCTTATAATCTGCAAATAGTGAGTTTTACATCTTTATCTCATTTGGATGAGTTTTATATCTTACCCAGCTGCTGTGCCAAGGAGTTCCAATACCATGTTGATTAAAGTCATGAAAGTAGACCTCCTTATCCTGTTTCTGATCTTAGGGGAGAAGCTCTCAGTTTTTCACCATTGAGTATATGTTGGCTGTGGGTGTTTCATATATGGACATCATTATGTTGACATATATTCCCTTTTAACCTACTTTTCCTATTGAAGGTTTTTATCATGAATGGGTGTTGTATTTTGTCAAATGATATTTCCACCTCTTTTGAGATGATCTTACAATTTTTTTCCTACCTCTGGTTAATGTAATGTTCCACATTGATTGGTGTGCAAATATTCAGCCAATCTTGCAACCATGGATTAAATCCCACTTGATTGCAGTGTATTATTTTTTTAAATCACTTTTTTTTAAAGATATTATTTATTTATTTATTTGACAGATAGAGGTCACAAGTAGGCAGAGGGGGAAGCAGGCTCCCTGCCAAGCAGAGAGCCCGATGCGGGGCTCAATCCCAGGACCCTGAGACCATGACCTGAGCCGAAGGCAGAGGCTTTAACCCACTGAGCCACCCAGGTGCCCCTGTAGTGTATTATTTTTTAATGAACTGTTGAATTCAGTTTGCTAGTATTTTGTTGAGGATTTTTGCATCAAAGTCATCAAAAATACTGGCTTGAGTTTTTCCATATTCTTGTATCAAAATAATGTAGGCCTCATAAAATGAATTTGGAAGTTTTCTTCTTCTGTTTTTGAAATAATTTGAGAAGAATAGTATTAACTATTCTTTAAATGGTAGACAAGAAACCACCAAAATCCTGGAGAAGAACACAGGCAGCAACCTCTCTGACCTCAACCATAGAACTTCTTACCAGACACCTCTCTGGGAGCAAGGGAAATAAAAGCAAAAAAGAACTATTGGGACTTCAAAATAAAAAGTTTCTGGGGCGCCTGGGTGGCTCAGAGGGTTAAGGCCTCTGCCTTCGGCTCAGGTCATGATCCCAGGATCCTGGGATCGAGCCCCGCGTCAGGCTCTCTCCTTGGCGGGGAGCCTGCTTCCTCCTCTCTCTCTCTGCCTGCCTCTGCCTACTTGTGATCTCTCTGTCGAATAAATAAATAAAATCTTTAAAAAAAAAAAAGTTTCTGTGCAGTTTAGGAAACAGTCAACAAAGGTTTAGAAGGTAACTTATAGAATGGAAAAGACATATCTGATAAGGGCTAGTAGCAAAAATCTATAAAGAATTTCTAAAACTCAATGCCCCCAAAACAAATAATCTAGTTAAGAAATGGACAGAAGACATAAATAGATATTTTTTTCCAAAGAAGACATACAGATGTCTACCAGACACATGAAAAGATGCTCAACGTCACTCACTATCAGGGAAATACAAATCAAAACTACTATGAGATACCACCTCACGCCTGTCAGATGTCTGAAATTAACAACAGAGGGAAAAAGAGAAGTTGGCAAGGATGTGGAGAAAGGGGAACCCTCATGCCCTGTTGGTGGGAATGCAAACTGGTGCAGCTCCTCTGGAAAGCAGTAGGGAGGTTCCTCGAAAAGTTAAAAATAGAGCTACCTTATGATCCAGCAATTGCACTACTAGGTATTTACCCAAAGAATACAAAAATACTGATTTGAAGGGGAACACACACACCTTGATGTCTATACAACATTATCATCAAGAGCCAAATGGGAAGATCCCAAATGCCCATTGCCTGAAGAATGGATTAAGAAGATATGGGGGGTGTGTGTGTGTATGAATTTAAGAAACAAAACAGATGAGTATAGTAGAAAGGAAAAAAAAAGGGAGGCAAACCATAGAAACTCTTAACTAGAGAGAAGAAACTGAGAGTTACTGAAGGGGAGGTGCCTGGATTATGGGCTAAATGGGTAATGAGTGTTAAAGAGGGCACTTTAACACATGTTGTGATGACCACGGTATAGGTAAGTGATAAATCACTAAATTCTACTCCTGAAACCAATACTACATGAACTAAAATTTAAATAAAATGATTGGTAAATGTTACTGTGAAGATATCTGTTCCTGTACTTTTTGTTTAGAATTTTTTGATACCATCAATGAAATTAAATAATCTGTTTTCTTGCTTCCTAATTCATTTTTGGAAGATTATATGTTACTAGGAATTTATTCATTTCTTCCAAATTTTCCAGTTTATTGGCATATGGTTTTTCATATTCCTTTACAATCCTTTATATTTCTGTGGTGTTACTTTTCCTACTTCATTTCTGATCTTGAGTCCTCTCTCCTCCTTTTTTGATGATCTTGCTTAAAGGTTTATCTTTTCAAAGTGCCAGCTCCTGCATTCACTGCTCTCTTCTATTAACTGTCTATTTCATTTATTTCTGTTCTAATCTTTATTATTTCCTTCCTCCTACCAGCTTGTGGGCTTGCTCTTTGAGAATTTTCCTGCTGCTTGAGGCAACCCTGTATTGCTATAAACCTTCCTCTTCGAATTACTTATGCTACATCCCAAAGATTTTGAACTAGTGTGTTTTCACTTGTCTCCAGTATTTTTTTAATTTCTTCCTTAATTTCTTGGTTGATCCATTCATGTTCAGTAACATGTTACTTACCTTCAATGTATGTGTGTTCTTTCTAGATTTTTTTCTTGCGGTTGATTTCTACTTTTATACATTACTGGTTGGAAAAGTTGCATGATATTACTTCACTCTTTCAATTGATTGAGGCTTGTTTTGTGGCCTAACATGTGATCTATTCTGTTGAATGTCCATGTATACATGAAAAGTATGTGTATTCTGCTGTTTTAGCATGTGATGCATAAATATCTCTGTTAGATCCATCTGGTCCAATGTGTCATTCAAAGACACTGCTCCCTTGTTGATTCTCTTTCTGGATGATCTAATCATTGATGTAATTTTAAAGGTTTTAAAGTGCCCATTATCATTATATTACTTTCAACTCCTCCCTTTATGTTTATTAATATTGGCTTTATATGTTTAGCTGACGCTATTATGTGCTGGATCCCAAGAACAGAGAGGCACAGCATGTGGTGTTAGCAAGTTATATATAATGTTTGCATGGGTTCCTGCAGGTGTCCATCGATCTAGGATGTTGGTTGGGAGAGAAATAGTGCCTGCCAGCTCTTTTAATCTTAGAGAAGTCACCTAAAGATTCCTGGCCCTCCAGCGTGCCTTCTAAGATTAGTAAGTAAATCTCCTTCACATATACCCCAGATAATTTTCAAAGTGCTGCTTCCATGTTGTGTCCTAGTGGCATTTTTATTAATGATTAAGAGTGGGGACCAGTTTTCTATAATCCTCAGGCTCTTCCCCTAGCCCTCCCTGCTGACTGTTTAAATAACCAGAGCTAAGCCCTACTGGCTTTCAAAGCCAAATGTTATGGGGACTTGCCTTCCTAGTGAAGGGTGCCTGGTATGGGCCCTGCTTCTCTCCCTGCTCTGTGCTTGGGGTGCCCCTCCCATCTGTGGTTAGTTTTGCTAGAAGTTTGGTTCCTACTGCATCTTCTCCCCTCCTACCTTTTTTCAATGTATCCCTCTCTCTACAATTAACTGGAAAAGTCTGTGCTGCCACTCCTCGGGTCATTTTCTGGGTTGGTTGAACTGATGTGGCTATTCTCTAGGTGTGTGCATGGGACCAAGTGAGATTAGTATCCTCCTACACCCCCTTCCCAGAGTGAAAACAAACAAAAACAAAACAGAAGTTTAAAAATAACATAGATTATACATGAGGGGGGTGCCTGGGTGGCTCAGTGGGTTAAAGCCTCTGCCTTCGGCTCAGGTCATGATCCCAGGCTCCTGGGATCGAGCCCTGCATCAGGCTCTCTGCTCGGCAGGGAGCCTGCTTCTCCCTCTCTCTCTGCCTACTTGTGATCGCTGTCTGTCAAATAAATAAATAAAATCTTTTAAAAAAAAGGGGGGGGGAATTCATATGCTGATCTGAGGGCATTGACTGGAGGGCCAGGAGACAGTTGATTCTTTAGAAAAGAAGATGGTGATGGACAACATTTTTTCACTTCACACAACCTGCTAGTTTAGGGAGGCAAACAATAACACACCACTTCATGATACTTTGTTGAGACTGGCATTAGAAAGTGGTCCCAACACTTGCTGAGGCCAGAGAATCTAGGTGGTTGCAGTGCTCCCCACACCCTGACTGGGGAGGCCAGTGAGTGTGCTCTGCCCCAAATTGCCTTGCTAAAGCCAGGGGTTGAACATAGTCCATGGAGGAGAAACCCCTTGATTGTCTCATCCTGGAAGCTTGGAATGCAGCCATTCCAGAGCTCTAGGGGACTGTAAAAACTGTAAGGATACTTCATGGCAGATGACCACTCCCAGGGCACTCTACACACAACAGACTGCAACACAGTCCAGTCCTTCAGCCTATAGGATAGGTCAAGGAGGCACTCACACAGAACATAAGCAGAGAGACACTGTCTTTGTAATCCTCTTAGTATTTATACAGCTTAAGGAGATGGACTTCCCAGAAAAGAACTTGTTCATACACCCTGAATCCTGATTTTCGTAACTATGACTCAGGGGACACCTCCAGCTCTCTTGGTTTGGAGACCAGCAGAAATTACAACCACAAGGCACTATATATTTGCATAGTTTAACCACAAGGGACTGTAAATAATTTCATAGTTTAAGAAATTTGCTGCTTGAGTGCCTGGCTTCTAATCAGCCTGATACTAGTTGCTAAATGAGACTCTTCTCCTTGGGCCATAGGCCGTGGCACAGCCTCAGCAATGGGGACATATATCAAGAAAAAAATCAGATGGTTTAGGCAATCACAAAGGTTCAAGAGACAACCACATGCTAGGACTAAGGTTGAACAATATGGATCATCACCTCTGCATGGCCACTCCTTAGGGACTGAGAGGTAGTTGTTTAACCTAATCCATAGAAACAAACACATGGAGTCAAGAAATGTGAGGAAACAGAAAAAGAGAAAATAAAATCTCAAAAATAAGTAAAGAATTCAAAGAAATGGTCACAAGGATGTTTACTAAACTTAGTAGAAGAATGGATGAACACAGTGAGACCTTCAACGAAAAAAATCAAGTGACAAATGAAAATCACAGAGGCGAAGATACAGTAACTGAAATGAAAAACGCATTAGATGGATTCAACAAGACTACACTACAATAAGCAGAAAAATGAACCAGGGAGCTGAATGAGGCAATAGAACTCATCCAGACAGAATAGTGGAAAGAATTTTTAAAATATTAAGGGACATCTGTGACAACATCAAATAATACATCTGCAGTATAAGGATCCTAGAAGACTAGAAAGACGGACAGAAAACTTTTAGAAAAAATAATGGTTGAAAATTTCTTGAGCCTAGGGAAGGAAACAACTATCCAGATAAAAGCAGCTCAGGGTGTTCCAAATAATATGAACCAAAACAGATTTATACCAAGATACATTATAATTAAAATGACAAAAGTTAAAGAGCGCTTCATAAAAGCAGCCAGAGAAAAATTAATTGTAATGTTTAAGGGAACCCCCATAAGACCATTAACTGATTTTAAGCAGAAGCCCTTTAAGCAAGAGAGAATGGGAGGATATATTCAAATTAAGTAAAGAAAAACTTCCAACCAAGAATACGGTACTTGATAATGTTATTCAGATTTGAAGAAGAAATAATTTTCAAGACAACCAAAAGACAAATTCACCACTACTCAGCAATCTTAGAAATATTAAAGGGACTTCAATGGCACTGATTTATAATAACAAAGTAAAACTCATGGGATAAAGTCAGTAAAAAGACAAAATTAGTAAAATCAAAACTACAATAAGAAAGGACACATATATACATATTTTTGAATGTGTTAAAATTTGTTACTATCAACATTAAAAAGACTCTCATATCCATAGTATGAAATTTGTGAACTGCACAGTAATCACCAAGCAAAATCTTACAGAACACACAAAAGAAGAAATAGAAAAGCAAAACAACAGAGAAGAACTACAAAAACAGTTAGCAAACTATTAAAGTAGCAATAAGTACATACCGTCAATAATTACTTTATATGTAAATGCACTAAATTGTCCCATCAAAAGACAGTGTGGAAGAGAGCTAAGCAGATGGCAGGATAGGATCCTGAACTCATCTGGTCCAGTAGACACACTGAGATAACAGTTACATTCTATGCAGTTAATTCTCAGAATGATCTGAGGCAAACTAGGCTTTCCACAGCTAATTGCAGAAGAGATAGAGATACACTTGGGAACCAAACTCGAGGCAACCACAAGTATACAAACTGGAAGGGTATCACTAGCATGGAGAAGTAAGAGGACCAGACTCCACACCAGGCACCCCTGGCACTGAGCACCCCTACGGGACAGATGAGTCCCTGTAACATTGGGCTTTGAAAACCAGTGGAGCTTAATTTGAAAAGTGCAGGAGGGTCATGGACAATGGAGTCCCTACTCTCAAAGAGCCAGCATACAAAAATAACAATTCAAACTGCTGCTGCTTGTGCTATCTTGACAGTGTGTCTAAAATATACGTGAAGGAAGCTTAATGACGAATCTTAGAACATGTGCTAAAGCAGCAGGGATCCTTAGGAGATTTCTTCAGGAACAAAAGAGCTGGGTAGGGGAAGAGAAATGGAGAACATCAGCAGAGAAGCTGGGTGCATACAGGAACAAGTGCTAACACTCTCCATCTACCTCGCTAACACTTTGCAACCCATCAAACCCACTGTCTTGGCAGGCATTCCTCCAAAACAGCTCCTGCCACACCACATGCTGCAGGCAGCCAAGGTCAGGAACAGTACCATTTCTGAGTGACTCAGTGTTGGGGAGAGGGAGAGAGAGCCCCATACATCACCCACGCCTGCGGTTGCAGCAACTGTGTATCTTAAATAGCTGCACCGGGGGGCACCTGGGTGGCTCAGTGGGTTAAAGCCTCTGCCTTCGGCTCAGGTCATGATCTCAGGGTCCTGGGATTGAGCCCCACATCGGGCTCTCTGCTCGGCAGGGAGCCTGCTTCTCCCTCTCTCTCTCTGCCTGCTTGTGATCACTGTCTGTCAAATTAAAAAAAAAAAAAATCTTTAAATAGCTGCACAGGAAGCAAGCCCTACATTCCAACAAGCCCATGATGGCATGAGAGATGGCTCTCAAAAATATAGGAACCAAACCCACAGTAGGCAAAGTGGGTCATTGCAGACCCTTAAACTCTGAGAATCAGAAATTACCAGATAGTAGGGCTATGGGTAAATGGGTGAAACAGAGGGACGTGATCAACAAGCACAAACTTCCACTTTTACATAATAACATTGTAAAAACTTTGTTGATGGCAGAGGGTGAACACCTTTATCACTGTGAGCACTGAGTAATGTATAATATTGTTGAATCAGTATGCTGCATGCCTGGAACTAATGTAATATTGTATGCTGATTATACTTCCACAAAACACAAGACATTTAGTGGCTACATGAATAAAAACAGTAAGACACATCAATATACCATACACAAGAGACTCACCTTAGAACTAAACACACACACACACACACACACTGAAAGTGAATGACTAGAAGAAAATATTTCATACAAAGCAAAAGAAAAAGGCTCATGTAGTTATAGTCATATCAGACCATATAGATTTAAAAACAAAGACTACAATAAAAGACCAAAAGGCGTAAATCTAGCAATAAGATGTAACATTTATAAATATATGCACTCAATATAATAACACCAAAATATATTAAGACATACTAACAGTCCTAAAGTTTAAAATTGACAACAACACAATAGTAAGAATTTTAGTACTCACATCAATGGATAAATCAGAAAATAAGAACATCAGCCTTAAATAACACAATAGACTGTGGAATTAATAGATATACAAAGAATATTCCATTCAAAGGAGCAGCATATATGTTTTTCCCAAGTGCATATGATACATAGATTACATATTAGACTGCCATATAAGGTCTTAATAAATTCACAAAGATTCAAACTAGAATGGATTACAAGAGAAAACTAGAAAAACTATAAATATGTGGACATTAAACAACAGAGTACTGTATAACTAATGAGTCATAGAAAAAGAAGAATATATCTAGAGACAAATGAAAACAGAAATATGACATGTCAACCAAGTGGTAACTTTATAGCCATACAGACCTACCTCAAGAAATAAACAACAGAAATCTCCAGCGAACAATTTAACTTTATACCAAAAGGAACTAGAAAAAAAAAAGGGCAAATGAAACCAAAACTTAGTGGAAGGGGAAATAATAAAGATAACAGCAGAAACAAGTGAAATAGAGACTAATAACAATAGAAAAAGAAAAATGAAACAGAGCTCTTTGAAAAGAAAAACAGATTTTTAGCTGGAATTACTAAGAAAAGAAGGCTAAAATAAAGTCATGAATAATAGAGAAGTTACAACTAACACCACAGAGATACACTTATAAGAGACTACTACAAACAATTACATGCCAATAAATTAGGCAACATAAAATAAATGGATAAATTCCTAGAAACATGTAATCTTCAAAGACCAAATTATAAAGAAATAGAAAATTTGAAAAGACTGATTATTTGCAAAGGGATTGAACCATTATTCAAAAACCCTCAACAACACAATCTAGGACCAAATGGCTTCAGTGGTGAATTCTACCAAACATCCAAAGAAGATTTAATACATATCCTTTTCAAAGTCTTCCCAACTCATTTTATGAAGCCAGCTGATACCAAAACCAGAAAATGACACCACAAAAAAAATCAAAGTTACAGACCACTACATACAAAAATCTCAAAGAAATTTTACCAAACCACATACAGTAAATTAAAAGGATCATATACCAAAGTCAAATGAAAAGTTTAAAAAAGCCCTCCAAAAATAGTAAAAATAAATATTTCTATAAAAATCAGTCAAGTGATTCATAAAATAAAAGAATATAAAATATGACCCCATATACCTAAAACATAGGAAGGAGACAAGTAAAAAATAGGTTTAAATTTAAGTGACCATCAACTTAATAGAGACTACTGTATGCAGAAGATGTTATATACAAACCTAATGGTAACCACATGTCAAAACCATTAATAGATATGCAAAGAATAAAGAGAAAGGGATCCAAATATATTATTAAAAAGGCAAACAAACGACGAGAGCAAGAGAAGAAAGGATCAGAGAATATCTGTAGAACCAACCATATGGCAATGAATACATATCTATCAATGATTAGGTTGAATGTAATGGACTAAAGACTCCAAACTAAAGGTACAGAATGATACAGTGGAAAAAACAAACCAACCCCAAACCTATCTATAGTGCTACCTACAAGAGACTCATTTCAGGTGGAAAGAAACCTGCAGATTTAAAGTGAGGGGATGGAGAAATAAAAGAAAAGTTTTCTTGCCAAAAGAAAACTGGGGTAGCAGAATTTAGTAAGGGACTTTAACACCCCATCTACATCAATGGATGCATGTTCCAAACAGAAAATCAACAAGAAAACAGTGGCTTACAATGACACATTGAACCTTTTGGGTCTAACAAATACTGAAGCACTCTGTGCTAAAAACACAGAATACACTTCCTTTTCAAATGCACATAGAACATTCTCCAGTTAATGCATGTTAAGCCACAAAACAAATATCAAAAACTCAAATAGACTGATGTCATATCATTCTATCATGCATCTTTTCCAACCATAAAGCTGTTAAACTAGAAACCAAGCACAAGAAAAAATCTGGAAGGAACATACATGCATGGAGGTTAAATAACAGCTACTAAACAGTGAATGGGTTAGTGAGGAAAACAAGAATTTAAAAATTCATGGAAACAAATGAAAACACAATGGTCCAAAACCTTTGAGATATACCAAAAGTGGTCCTAAGAGGGAAATAAATAGCAATAAAGGCCTACCTCAAAAGCAAGAAAAATGTTGAATAAACCTAACCTTACACCTAAAGGAGCTAGAAAAAGAACAACAAAGTCTAAAGCAAGCAGAAGAAGGAAAAAAAAAAGAAGTTTAGAGTAGAAATAAATGACATAGAAACTGTTATCAATTATATCACCTATATAGTTGATATAGAAACTATATCAACTATATCAACTATAAAAAAAAATCAAATCAATGAAACCAGGAGCTGGGTCTTCAAAAAAACTACTAAATTTGATAAACCCCTAGCCAGACTTATCAAAAAGAAAAGAGAAAGGACCCAGATAAAATCACAAATGAGAGAAGAGAAATAGCAAACACCACCACCAAAATACAAACATTTGTAAGAGAATGTTATGAAAAAATATATGCCAACAAATTGGACAACCTCAAAGAAATAGATAAATTCCTAGAAACATATAAACTACCGTAACTGGAACAAGAAGAGAGAGAAAACCTGAGCAGACCTATAACCAGCAAAGAAATTGATTCAGTAGTCAAAAGACTCCCAACTAACAGAAGTCCAGAGCCAGATGGCTTCACAGGGAAATTCTACTGAGCATTTAAAGAAGAGTTAATACCCATTCTCAAACTGTTCCAAAAAATAGAAATAGAAGGAAAACTTCCATATTCTTTCTATGTGGCCAGCATTACCTTGATACCAAAACCAGGCAAAGAAGCCATTAAACAAAGCCAATATCCTTGAGAACATGGATGCAAAAATTCTCAGTAAAATACTAGCAAATGGAACCCACCAATACATTAAAAAAAATCAATCACCACAGTCAAGTAGGAATTATTCCTGGGATGCAAGGGTGGTTCAGTATTCACAAATCAATCAATGTGATATACCACATTGATAAAAGAAAGGATAAGAGCCATATGATCTTTTCAGCACATGCAGAAAAAGCATTTGACAAAGTATATCTATTCATGATTTAAAAAACCCTCAACAAAGTAGGGATAGATAAAAGGTCATATATGAAAAAACCATACCTAATATCATCAATGGGGAAAAATTGACAGCTTTTCCTCTATGATCAGGAAAAAGAAAGGAATGCCCACTCTCACCACTGTAATTTAACATAGTACTGGAAGGTCTAGCCTCAGAGTTCAGACAACAAAAAGAAAAGCCATCCCAAATCAGCAAGGAAGAAGTCAAACTTTCACTCTCTGCAGATGACATGGTACTCTATATAGAAAACACACCAAAAAAACCCACCCCAAACCTGCCAAAACTGATACATGATTCTAGCAAAGTCACAGGATAAAAAAATCAATGTACAGAAATCTTTCACATTTCTAAACAGAATGAAGCAGCAGAAAGAGAAATCAAGGAATCAATCCCATTTAAAATTGTACCAAAAACTCTAAGATACCTAGGAATAAACCTAATCAAAGAGGTAAAAGATTTGTACTCTGAAAACTATAAAACATGGATAAAAGAAATTCCAGATGACAAAAAGAAATGGAAAAACACTCCATGTTCATGGATTAGAAGAATATTTTTTTAAATGTCTATATTACCCAAAGCATTCTATACATTTAGTGGAATCCCTATCAAAATACCACCAGCATTTTTCACAGAGCTAAGAAGAAAAATCCTAAAATGTGTATGAAACCACAAAAGACTCTGAATAACTAAAGCAATTTTGGGGGAAAAAAAAAAAAAGCAAACCTGGTGGCATCACAATTCTGGACCTCAAGCTATATTACAAAGCCGTAATAATCAAGACAGCATGGTACTGGCACAAAAGTAGACACAAAGATCAATGGAACAGAATAGAAAACCCAAAAATGAACGTGGTCAATTAATCTTCAACAAAGCAGGACAAACTAAACAATGGGAAAAAGATAGTCTCTTCAACAAATTTTGTTGAGAAAATTGGACAGCAACATGCAAAAGAATAAAACCTCATCACTTTCTTACAGCATACAGAAAAATAAATTCAAAATGAATGAAAGACAAAAATATAAAAGAGGAAACCATCAAAATCCTAGAGAACAAAGGCAAGAACATATTTGACATCAGCCATATTAACTTGTAGATATGTCTACTGAGACAAGAGAAACAAAAGAAGAAATAAACTATTGGGACTTCATCAGTATAAAAAGCTTTTTCACAGTGAAGGAAACCATTAACAAAACTCAATGGCAATTTACAGAAGGGGAAAAGAAATTTGTATATGATATATCTTAAAATATAAGAAGGACTTATAAAACTCAATGCCCTAAACCAAATAATATAGTTAAGAAAGGAGCAGAAGACATGAATAGATACTTTTCCAAAGAAGACATCCAGATGGCTTATAGACCCATGAAAAGATGCTCAGCATCATATAAAAAAATGCTTAGTATCACTCATCATCAAGGAAACACAAATCAAAACCACAATGAGATATCACCTCAGTCAGAATGGCTAAAATTAACAACACAGGAAACAAAAGGTTTTTTGTTTGGTGAGGATGCCAAAAAAGGGAGACCCTCTTGTACTGTTGGTGGGAATGCAAACTGGTACAGCCATTCTGAAAGACAGTATGGAGGTTCCTCAAAAAGTTAACAGTAGAACTACCCTGTGATCCAACAATCACACTACTATTTACCCAAAGAATACAAAAACACTAATTCAAAGGGATACATGCAACCCCAATGTTTATAGCAGCTTTATCAAGAATAGCCACGGTATGGGAAGAGCCCAAATGTCCGTTGACTGGTGAATGGATAAAGAAAATGTGGTATACATATGCATAAAGAATATTACTCAGCCATAAAAAAGAATGAAATCTTGCCATTTGCAATGACATGGATGGAGCTAGGGAGTATTATTCTAAGAGAAATAAGTCAGTCAGAGAAACACAAATACCATATGATTTCACTCCTATGTGGAATTTGGAAGCAAAACAAACAAAAATAGGAGGAAAAAAGAGGAAATCTAAGAAACAGACTCTTACCTAGAGAGAACAAATTGATGGTTACTGGAGGGGAGGTGGCTGGGAAGATAGGTTAAGCAGATGATGGGAATTAAGGAGGGTACTGGTTGTGATAAACACTGGGTGTTATATGTAAGTGAGGAATCACTAAATTCTACAATGGAAATTAATATTACACTGTATGTAAACTAACTGGAATTTAAATAAAAACTTGAGAAAAATAGTCTTGCAAATGGCCAACAGACACATGAAATTATGTGCAACATCACTAACCACAATCAGGGAAATCGAAATCAAAACCACAATAAGACTTCGCCTCACACTTGTGAGGATAGCTACAGTAAGAAATACAAGAAACTCAAGGATTAACAAGTGTTGGTGATGATGTGAAGAAAAAGGAACGCTCCTTCATTGTTGGTGGGAATGCAAATTGGTGCAGCCATTGTGGAAAATAGTATGGAGGTTTCTAAAAAATTTTTTTAAAAATACAATTACCATGTAATCCAGTAATTCCACCACTGGGTATTTACCCAAAGAAAATGAAAACATCAATTCGAAAAGATATATGTACCCCTATGTTTGTTGCAGCATTATTTACAATAGCTAAGATATGGAAGTGATCCAAGTACCCATTCATAGATGAATGGATTAAGAAGAGCTGGTATATATAAACAATAGAATATTTACTCAGCCATAAAAACCTATCAGATCTTGCCATTTGCAACAACATGTATTAGTATTAGAGGGTATAATACTAAGTGAAACAAATCAGACAGAGAAAGACATTATATGATTTCACGCCTATGTGAAATTGAAGAAATGAAACAAAAAAGTGACAAATAACAGACTCAAATAACAGAGAACAAGCTGGTGGCTGCCAGAGAGGAGATGGGCAAGGAAATGTGTGAAATAGGTAAAGGGTATTATGAGTACTCTTACCAAGTCATGGGTACTAAGTAATGCATAGAGTGGTTGAATCACTGTATTTGGAAACCTGAAAATAATATAACACCGTATGTTAATTATACTCTAAGAAAAAAAGTCTTTGGGAAAGTCACATATTTATGATAAAGCAACACTGCATTATGGAGGAAAAATTCATATGTCATTAGAAAACACTAAGGAAACAAGGAATTTCAAGGAGGCTCTTTTTTATTATAAAGTCCCAAGAAACAAAATTTACTCTTTTCCATCTTGTGGGATTTAACAGTAAAAAGCTTTAAAGATAGAAATAAACCATGTTGAATTCATTAAATATATTGTACAGACATTAAAATTGTATTTAAACTGATAGGATAAGGAAAGGTCTATTAAGTATTATTTAGTCTGAATCTATTATATGCTGAGTGACATAATAGTTGTAACACATGTATTATGAGATTTGATTATAATAATTATACTATTAATTTTTACTTTTTAAATTCTATAACCCAGAGAAAGACAAGTTATGTAATTGGACCAAATTCTTTCAAATCATGAATGAGCCAGATCCTGGACCCAGCCTGTTGGTTTCTAAAAGCTGTGCTCATACCCATTGCTACAGTACTTTGATTTTTTGACTGTTAAATGGAATGGCATAATATAAAATTACATTCGTAGTGCAATCTCAACTGTGTTTATATTTCCCAAAGAATATTAAAAAATTTTATAATTTACCACGTTTATTACCAGGTGACAGAATCGTAAGTGATTTTTCTATATATATATGCCTCTATATTTGATGAATAGTATCACTTGTACAATTATAAAAATTGCTTTTTACTTTCACGGGATGTCTTCAAAATATATCTCACTTGCACACACAGTGAGCTATTCACAAATTAACTTAAAATGTTACTTTTGGGTTTTAAAGGTTTAGGCCTAATTGTGAGGAACAGGGGAAATTTTTCTTAAATCGCTTCATTCTACAGATATTTTTAGGGGTCTAAAGAAAGAAAGGATCTTAAAAATCTTCCACCTTAACAAGAACTCACTTCATTGGCTGATAAATAGCGCATGAAAATATTTTAAAATAGAATCACAGAGTATTTGGGATGGCAGATATCTTTGAGGTCATTGAACTCAGATGCTACAATGCTGTAAAGAGACCAGTATAGCAATAGCTTAGGAATATTGGCATCCACTTTCTGTTTGGACACTTCCATTAACAGGTTGCTTATGATTATCTCAGAATATAGTCCATTCCAAAGTTGATGAGTTGTAGTTACTGAGAAGTTTCTCTTTATTCTGAGTTGAAGCTTCCTATCTATTATACTCACCTGAGTATAATTGCTTTTCCAGAATGCCAGTCTATCAAATACTAGGCATCTAATACTTTTTCCTTAAGATACTTTTAGTTTTTAATTACTCAAAATATCTTCATTTGAAATAGCTTCAACATCTCAGAACTTGTTTATGCACTTGCCAGTTTCCTCTTAAATATGATACCCATAACTACAAATGATACTCCAGGTGATGTATGATTAATGCACAAAACAGTAGAACTATTTCCTTCTTTATTCTGAATTCTACATTTCTAGTAATATAACCTAATAATACATTGGCTGTCTTTTGACAGCCATGTCACACTGTTGATTTCTCACTGAAATCATTGTTATTAAAATTTCTAGGACACCTGGGTGGCTCAGTTGGTTAAGCAGCTGCCTTCAGCTCAGGTCATGATCCCAGCGTCAAGGGATGGAGTCCCACATCGGGCTCCCTGCTCAGCGGGAAGCCTGCTTCTCCCTCTGCCTGCCACTCTGCCTGCCTGTGCTCTCGCTCTCTCTGACAAATAAATAAATAAAATCTTTAAAAACAAAAAAATTCTAGCTGGTTTACCCATGGAAAGTGATTAAATCAGACTTCAAGAATGCAGAAATTCAAAGAAAAAGAATAAGAATAAACTGGGAGTTTCTCAGAAGCAGATCGGACAACCAACTCTGAATCACCCTGATAATATTTTTAAAAAGAAAGGGAGGGAAAGTAACTTCAAAGATGATAGTGGATACATCAGTAACTTTTCCTTGACATCACAGACAGGAAGGGTAGGTGTAGAGTTCTGGATAAAGTAACAATGAAAGCATGCTGTACTCCTTTGATTAGTATTAGCATGATGTATCTTTATCGATTCCTTTACTTTTAACCTGAATTTTAAGTTGATTTTTTTTTATTTTTTGGTAGAGAACTTGCTTATTCAATCCAAGAATTTCTGTCTTTTAATGGCTGCATTTAGATCATACATTTACAGTGTTTATTAAGCTAGATTAATTATCATCTTGTAACCACTTTCTATTTGTTACATTCCTACTTAGTTTCTTTTTTCAGTATCTTAGTTTTAAGTAAGAGCTTAATATAATTCAGTATTACCTGCTCTATCAGCATGCCATTTGTTTTGAATTTTTCTTATTTTCTCTTGAGTTTACAACATGCATTTTAAATGAAGTCCATTTTTAAATACACTTTATGACTTCATGTAGTACTTTATAACAGGAGTATCCCAAACCCTCCCCTCTATCTGTTAGGACATTGCCAAAATTCACTGCATTTACCCATACAATTACTTAATACATTCCAATTCTTACTGTAGAAAGTTATATTTTAAATAAAATTAATAAAGAAATAAAAGATTATATTTTACCTTCCTTTATTCTCTGACACACTTCCTTTCTTTATGTGATCCAAATTTCTTATCTATGTAATTTTCCTGAATTACTTTTTAATTTCACTGGCTACAGAATTTTAGGTTTTTCTTGTTTTATTGTTTTACTTTCAACACTTAAAGATACCACTTTATTCACTTCTTGCTTACATGATTACTGAAGAGAAGTCTGATATAATTCTTATCCTTATTCCTTAATATTTAAGATTTTTTTTTGCCTTGGTTACCTTCAAAATTATTTCTTTGTCTCAGATTTCCTGCTGCCTGAATATGCTTACTTTGTGTATGTGTGTATTTTATGTTTTGTATTTATTACAAGCTCTTCACATGTTAGAACTGAAAGTAGAGATCCACAGGTTCTGTTAACTCAAGTTCTGATGGGAATATTAAAAATAATCAAAACATTTACTATGTGCTATTACATGCTAGGCACTGACAGATGTAGTATATACATCTACATATATGTAAATATATTGATTTAATTCTTACAATAACTATTGGTAAATATTATCCCCATTTCACAAATAGAAAAAATAAAGCCTAAAGAGGTTTAACAATTTGGGGTGCCTGGGTGGCTCAGGGGTTAAGCCTCTGTCTTCGGCTCGGGTCATGGTCTCAGGGTCCTGGCATCAAGCCCCGCATTGGGCTTCCTGCTCAGTGGGGAGCCTGCTTCCCCCCACCCCCCCGCCGCCTGCCTCTCTGCCTACTTGTGATCTTTCTTTCTCTCTCTCTCTCAAATAAATAAAATCTTAAAAAAAAAAAAAAAAAAGAGGTTTAACAACTTAAGTTGCCTAAGTCCACAAAGCTAAATACTGGCAGAGTCTGAATTCAAACGTAGACAGTCAAATCTTAGAATTTACACTATGTATTCACTCTATTTTATTGCCTGTGCAGCTGAGTGCACGAGTAGTTTCTAACTCTGTACCATACGTAGAAGCTGTGGCTGAGTGCTATCCATAGGTCAGAACTTCTGAAGAATATTTGGCACAATTGGTGTAGCTGAGGTTACATTCAAAAAACAGATAATGGGTTATCAAAAAAGCTTGATAGGTGTAAAATCAAGGACAAAGACACTGGTAGCAATTAGCTGACATTCCATAACCCAAAGGGCTAAGTTTAGGCTTCAGGGTCCTTTGGAGACGAAAATTCTCCTTGTCTCTGGAAATTGGTAAAATTTAGATCCCATCAAGGTCTGTGATCTCAGATATCTTCCACTGAGGGTCATCCTGAGCAGAGAGCAAATTCTGTTAAACCTCGCTCTCTTTGTAAACACTCACACCAAGCCTGAAAACAGAGAATAAGACACTTCTGTGGTTCCAACTGCCTCCTCACTTCTCTCAGCTTTCTAGATCTCAGTAATGATAATAAATAAATGACTGAAAAAATTATTTTTCACTTAAATTTGAAGTAGTCAAGCTATACAATTCTCCTTTTTAAATACAAGCCAAAACTAGGCGAGAGTAACCTTCCTTATCCAAGGAGTCACTAATGGTGAGAAACCATTAGATTATTGAGAAAATATGACCATTTATAAAAGGCAAACCGTGAGTCAAAAACATCTTTCTAAATATAATTTTTTAAAGATTTTATTTATTGGACCCCCTCCACTGAACAAGAGCCCATCTTGACTGGATCCCGGGATTCAGGGACGATACCCTGAGCTGAAGGCAGGCGCTTAACCAACTGAGCCATCCAGCCGCCCTCTAAATATGATTTTTGCAAGAAAAAAGATAACATTTTATAAAATGCTCTATGTACATTGTTCAGGTATTTTCTGTCCAGAATAAGTTTGAGCTCATGTGTTTAAAACCTACTTAAATGATCAAATAAACTTAATAGGACAAATTATATATTCCGGCAAGAAGATAGAGAATATTATCAAATATTGACATTTCAAGGAATTGGATATAAATTAAAGCAGAATAAAAGATGGACAATTGACCAAGGAAAATAAAGAATCTGCCTGAAAATGAGTATTGGGACTAAGGGTGAAACGCAAGAACCCACCTAATATATTTTTTTAAATATAGCTTAGTTAAAAGTGCTGACTTAGTCAGTGAGTACTAAAATCTGAATTTTTGAAATCCAGCCTGTATTCTGAAAATGTGTCTCTTAGGGAGAAGGTCTTATACTAGAGGGATATTTGCCCAGGGCATCTTTTTATAACTCTGCTGAAGTTTGTTTTTCTGCTATTCCCTAAGATAAGATAATGACAGAACCCATGACCTACAGATCAGGGTGTGGGGAGCTGTAGTAAGTAAGGTAAGGCAAGGAATGGGATGCAAATATTGGATCTGATGGAATCTGTTACAATTGAACAATCTGTTTAATCTGTTAACAGCAATAAATAAATAACAGATATAGTAATCTGTTACAACTAAACAATTGTTCTACATACAATAGTCTGGAACCCTACCCAATGTACTACATACATCTTTTAGTACTATAAAAAACATTCTTGTAAACATTTGGCCTTCCTATGGATGTCTTCTGTTAAGGGCAGTTAGAATATCACTATTTAGTTTAGGCTTTTATGATAATTTTGGAAAAGAATACTTTGGAAGTATTATCCATGCCATCCTTGCTCAGTACAGACTCTAAAATCTGTAAACGGATGGAAAATCATTAGAAAATGGCCTTCTTTTCCTTTTGCCTATGCAAGACTAAGATCCTTTGTCAAAATCCACAGCAATTCCAAATTCTATGCATTCATAGACCCTTTGCTAACAGAGGGAGTAGGCTGATTCAGGGCCTAAAGAGAGGGCCTAATATATGAGATTCAAACAAATGTCTTGTGGTAAAAAGAACTTACCGAAAGAAGTAAAAACAACAACAACAACAACAACAACAAAACTTTCTTAAAATTTACACTTTTAATGTGATTCAAAACGCCATTTGCAGGGACCCCTGAGTGGCTCAGTCGGTTAAGCATCTGCCTTCAGCTCAGGTCATGATCCTAGGTCCTGGGATTGAGCCTCACATCAGGCTTCCTGTTTGGCTGGGAGCCTGTTTCTCCCTCTCCCTCTGTCTGCCACTTCCCCGGCTTGTGCTCGCTCACTCTCTCTTTCTCTCTCTCTGCCAAATACTAAAACAAAACAAAACAAAAACAAAAAAGACATTTGCAGCTCCATGGATGGAGCTAGAGAGTATTCTGCTAAGGGAAAAAGTCAGTCAGAGAAAGACAAATACGGTGATTTCACTCACACAGGCAATTTAAAACAAAAGAGGAAAAGGAAAGAAAGAGAAGCAAACCAAGAAACAGAAACAGACTCTTGGAGTGCCTAGGTGGAGTGTCTGCTTCTCCCTCTCCCTCTGCTTCTCCCCCTACTTGTTCTCTCTCTCTCTCTCTCTCTCTCTGTCAAATGAATAAATAAAAAATCTTGAAAGAAAGAAAGAAAGAAAGAAAGAAAAAAAGAAACAAAGAAACAAAGAAAGAAACAAAGAAAGAGACTCTTAACTGCTTAACTGTAGAGAACAGACAGATGGTTACCAGAGGGGGAGTGGTGGGAGGATGGGTTAAACAGGTGAAGGGCAAAAAGGAGTGCACTTTTATCAACACCAGGTGTATGAAAGTGTTGAATGCACAATGTATTCAACTAATATTAGTGTATTTAACTAACTACCTAAAAAAAAATAGTGCACCAAGAAAGGGGGGGTGGATTGCATATATATTTTTTAAAAAAGCTACAGAGAAAAAAGCAGAAAAGAGAAATAATCATACAGATGAATAATATGATTATTAAGGAAACAAATTCAATGAAGTTATGCCAACAGTACTTAATAGAAATAGTGAAGATTGACATGATAAATTATTTCAGAATATATTGAAGATAAAGAACTATGAGCATGAAAATTTCCCATGTTTACCATTTTCTAAAGAGAAATTCTCAAAAAAAGATTCTATCCTTTCAAATAAATTTAAAAATTTTAAAATAAAGTACCGTAGAAAAAATAGAAGTGGTAAGTAGAATAAGATAAAATTTGTATTAAATGTGAAAATATTACCAACTAAATTTCCAGAATTTTTCTGTTATCAGTGTAAAGATTACATGATAGTTTGTCTAATGTACTTATTTGAACTCTTGGTACATAGTAAAACATTACCAAATAATAAATTATTTTGCAATAATTACTATCATTATAATTAAGAAGAATGTTAACCATTGTCTTAAGCTTCAGACAAGGAGAAATTATTCACAACATGTGTAAGTATATATATAAAAGTATATATAAGTCTGACAATGGACTTAGGTTCAGAATATATGAAGAACACCCACAAGGCAGTAATGAAAAACAATTCATTAAAGATAAGCAAAAAGACTTCTACAAAGAGTTCTCAAAGATGTATGAATGAATGTCCAATAAGCACATAGTAGGAAGGCACTGAATACCATTAGCTGAGGGATAAATGCAAATTAGGACCACAAAGACCTAAAACTACATGTTCTCAAGAATGGATCAATTAAAAGGACGGCCAGCAACAATTTTTAGTGAAGAAAGGAAATGGTTTATATTATTGATAGGAGGGTCAAAGACGAAATTGGCTTTAGAAAAATTTTTTAAAATTTTTTACTAAATTAAACATGCATTTACTCTGACCATACAATTCTATTCCTAGTTACATTTCAAAGAGAAATAAAAAATATAGGCCTGCGAGAAAGAGTTGTAAAAGCATGTTCACAGGAATTTATTCACAATAGGAAAACCAAATAATCCCAATATCCTACAATAAACATACTTCATGTATTTGTTCAATACTACTCAACAATAAAATGGACAAAACAAAATGGATGAGTTTCAAATACCTACTGGGAAGAAAAAAAAAAAAAAACCCTGATACAAAAGAGTACATACTGTATGAATCCATTTATATGAAGTTCTAAAACATGTACATGGCTGTTGCTCTGTCAAAAGGGGCAGGATGAGGAAAATGTTTTGATAATAAGGGTGTAGTTTACACTGATGTACACATTTGTAAAATGTATCCAATTATAAGCTTAATTAAGGCAAAATGCACATACCAAAAAAATATGCTGGGAAAAAACTGAACTCCTTCGAGTAGATTTCCTTTTCATTGTAATATGTTTAAAAATTCTGAAACTAGGGGCGCCTGGGTGGCTCAGTGGGTTAAAGCCTCTGCCTTCGGCTCAGGTCATGATCTCAGGGTCCTGGCATCGAGTCCCGCATTGGGCTCTCTGCTCGGCGGGGAGCCTGCTTCCTCCTCTCTCTCTGCTTGCCTCTCTGCCTACTTGTGATCTCTCTCTGTCAAATAAATAAATAAAATCTTAATAAAAAAATTCTGAAACTATTTTTTATGTAATATCTGTTGAACTATTATGTATTAAGGATTATGGATGCCAGATTTCTCATAGTTGCAAACAAGTTACAAATATGAAAACACAGAATATTAGTATATACTCCATTGTATTTGGAATCAGAGGTGATATATTAGTATAAAATCATGGTTTTCAGTATATTCTAGCTCTGTTTGCTGGGAGAGGCTAGAGTTAATAACACACAAGTGCCACTGAATTTATTTAGCACTTGCTTTCTAAATATCACATTTTGCTAAAAATAACTAGGACTCAAAAAAACAGATTATTTCATGGCTGAGGGAGGGTAAGTACAAGAGAGCCTAGAATAATTTTTGCATGTGAAAATTGGAAAATGCTCCTGAAATGACTTAGAAATGTAGAGAGAACATAAAAGTTACCTTGAAGGGGCTTCCACTGGCTAAATTTGTGGAAATTTGATCATTAAAGTAAATAATTTCACTAATGAATGATGACCCAATATACCTGATATAAACAAATGCATGAAATATCAAGCAAATGTGAGAGAAAAAACCATTTACTTACTGTAGAACACTAGGTAACAAATATTGCAGTTGAGAACTATCAAAAGATGATAAAACTAGTGTATGATAGTTTAATGAATGAAAACACTATCTTTACATCATTTCAAAATATCTGCCCACATCAGAGAAACAAAATTGCAACAGAAACTTAACAATATCCACTTTAAGAAAATTATTAAAGTTAACATCATTATTTTATTGGGACAAACTGACGTCACGTTTCCAAATGGAAAGGTCATTTCTGTGGTATTCCTGCCAAAATATAAAACCTGAATTGAGTACTAAAGAAACGTCAGCTAAACCAAATTGAGGAGCGAGCTACAAAATAATTGGCCTGTACTCATCAAGATACCAAGGTCAGGACATCCGGGTGGCTCAGATGATTAAGCGGTAGACTCTTGATTTGGGCTCAGATCATGATTTCAGGGTCCTAGGATGGAGCCCCAGGTTGGGCTCCATGCTCCGTGGGGAGTCTGTTTCAGGCCTCTCCCTCTCTCTCTGCCCCTCTCCCCACTCACTCACTCTCCCTCTCTCTCTCTAAAATAAATAATCTTTAAAAAAGGTCAAGAAAGACACAAAGTGAAGGATATCCTAGATTAAAAGAGGCTAGAGGCATAACTAAAATGAATTTTGCATCTTTGATTCTTGCATTCTTTATCGCATCTTAGCTTTGTTTTGTTTTGTTTTTAGATGTAAAGGAAATCATTGAAACAAATGATGCCACTTGAATATTGGCTAGAGTTGTACGTAAATGGCTACTACTGTGTCAGTATCAAACTTTCTGATTTTGACAAGGGTACAATGCAAAGAGAATATCCTTGTTCTTTAGAATTACATGATGAAATATTTAGAGGTAAATAAACCCAGTGTCTCCCACCTATTCTCACAAGATTTAGAGAAACAAAATTTCCATATATACTTTGAAAGCTGGCCTCCAAAAGGGGTTCTCATGATCCCTGGTTCCAGGTATTTCGTTGACGGGACTTGGCGACTTGCTTCTATGGACCAGAATAAGACAGAGTTATAGTATATGTCATGAAGACTGGGCCACAGTGCCAGTGTGGTGCTACTGTCTCTTACATCTTCTTGGAGTTCCTCCAACCCCTTCAGACTATAGCATCAACACATAAAATGAATATAACATCTAGAGAGACCCCGAGCAGAGAATTTAATAAAAATCTAGAGGACTAAATAACCATGCTTTCAATGGAAAATTCATAGTAAAAAATCATTTTTAACAATAAGCTTTGAGTAAAAATAAAAACATAAGGAAAAACATTAATAAAATATTCAGTTAAGGAATTGACAGAAAGAACAAAAAACAAACTTAGAAAAGGAAAATAAAGAATATTTAAATGGCAAGAAGACATAATTAATGTATTTATAAAACATAACTTGTTCTTTGGGCAGAACCATAAAATTATAAACTATATATTAAGTAAATCAAGGGCAAAAAATAGTATAAAATAAAATATCCAATAACTAAACAATTACAAATAAACTATCACTGAAAATGATTTATTTTTAATACTCTCATGCATAAGTTCTAAGAAATCATGCACTGCCTTGACTTTGTTCCCTATTTTATAAAATAGGTAGTCAATAGGTAACTGTTGAATATGTACATATACCAACCCATGGGTATTTCCTTACAAACTGATTAAAGAGGAAAAACCAACATATTCATATTGATAGAGAAAAATTAGAACAATGATTCTGTATATCTCATACATTTAATTAGCAAAGTCACATTTTTAAACTAATCTTATTGTTTCGGGGTGCCTGGGTGGCTCAGTCATTAAGCATCCCATGATCCCAGGGTCCTGGAATTGAGCCCCACATCAGGCTCCCTACTCAATGGAAGCCTACTTCTCCCTCTTCCAATCCCCCTACTATTGTTCCCTCTCTCTCTGACTTTCTCTCTGTCAAATAAATAAACAAAATCTTTAAAAAAAGATTAGTTTTGAAATTTTCATGAAAATAGTCATCTCATATGTACTACTGGGAGTTTAAAGCAGTAGAAGCACTTTGGTGGGAGATGTGGAAATATTAATCTTATATGGTCACCTATTCTTTCATATCAAAATCACATTTATATGTAGTGCCTCTAGAAAATATTCAAATATGGGCACAATATGCATATAGAGACTATCCCTACAACATGGTCAATAAACCAAAGGAAGAAGAAATATTTCTGAAGACAACATCTATACCATGGACCTGGCTAAATATATTACATGACATTCATCTATGGGTGCTATATATGCAACAGTCAAAAGATGGAAGAACTCAGTGTGTTGAGGAAGATCTCCAAGATGTGTTAACCAATAAGGGGAAAAAAAAAATAGAAGTATATATTACTTTGGTAGTTCATGTATACTTTAAAATACAGACTCCTGAAATATATTACCCATACACTGACATCATATTACTTCCCTAATTACATTTAAACTAAGATGTCTAATATACTTTGGATGAAACCTCTAAATAAATAGGAAATTTGATTAGTGAAAGCCACTTCCGGACTTTTCAATATTAAAAGTTGATATAATCTATATTGTTCACTTCTCTCCATGTTGAATTTTGACCTTTTAAATAATCTTTGCCGGGGTGCCTGGGTGGCTCAGTGGGTTAAAGCCTCTGCCTTCAGCTCAGGTCAGGATCCCAGGGTCCTGGGATCCAGCCACACATCGGGCTCTCTGCTCAGTGGGGAGCCTTCTTCCTCCTCTCTCTCTCTCTGCCTACTTGTGATCTCTCTCTGTGTGTGAAATAAATAAAAAACCTTTAAAAAAATTAAACATTTTTTGCCTAAGAAAATGCTTTAAAATTACTTTTCAGCTTACATAGTTTAGATGTGAATTCTACAATAAGTAGCACTTTAGACCTGTCAAATATAAAGAATAAACTTCTATACAGTGGGCAAATTTTCTGCTTCCCAAGTTGTAAAAACTTTGTAATAATTATCTTCTCTTATCATAAAATGATTTAATGTATTTTCTTAAATATTGGCATTGAGAAGTCTTCATGAGACATGTGTACTGCATATGAAAAATGAGTTGATTTCCTTGAATTTTTTATGCAGTTTCCTTATAGGGATTTTTCTTTTCTATTTGGTTTCATTCAATTGGAGATATTTATAAACTCTTTTAATTAGCTGCCAAATTATAATCCAGTTTGAATTATCCAATGCGCATGTATATTTTAAAAACTTCTTTTGTGAAATACTATACTTAAACACAGTGTCCTCCTGAACATTGACTTAATCTTAGGATATCACGGATGTAGAAGTAAAGAATTAGGCAAACTTAAATAGTCAGAGACTGTTGAATGCTTCAATTCACCTGCAGCTAATCCACCAAGTGGGACACCCTATTTGTTGAGAAATGCTGTGCCAAGGATATCACATTTAATGGCTTTGGCAAGAAGAATGATTTTCATCAGCTGTAACAAACAAGTTCCTCATCTCCAACCCTACCATCTGTCCTCCTGGTTCCCACCCAGAACTCTATATATGGGCTCAATTGAACAGGTTTCAGACTGCCTAAGGTCACTGCACAATCAACCTTAACAGATGGCATCACAGCGAACATCTAAACTGTAGCAGTGGCCAAATGCAGAGGATAATCCTCATTGCTGAGGAAGAATGCCCTCTGTGCATGCCGCCCTGATGTTCTGATTCTACTAAACATTTCATATGAAAATAAGGCTCCATAGTCTATATTAATAGCTTAAGTGGATCAGTCTTTGTACTAATTTTCCAGTGCATTTTCTATCTTACACCTTGTTTCTCTTATTTCGATTATTTTGGTACAATTAGATAAAGATAATACTCTGTGATAATATCCACTCCTAATGACCTTTAGAATATTATATATGTGTTTAACAGGATTAGTAGGAATGCCTATTTTGTTTTAAGACATTAGTGGGTACTGAAAAACAGTACTGTCACTATTAAAATAGTCACACACAGCTTAAGATTACTATTAGTAATTAATGATAAACACAGCATCTCTTTAACTCCAAATTTAGTCCTACTTAAGTAATACCCATATGCACATACTTATTTCAGCTGACTTATATTCCTATTTTTTTAAAAAGATTTTATTATTTGAGAGAGAAAGTGTGGGGCGTGGCAGTAGGGAAAGGGACAAGCAGACTCCATACTGCTTGTCCATAGTGCAAGCCCGACTAAGGACTTGATCTCACAACCCTAAGATCATGACTTGAGCTGAAAGCAAGAGTCAGCAGCTTAACTGACTGAGCCACCCAGACATCCCTCGGTTGACTTATACTCTTACTTGATTTCTCAACATCACTTCTAATTCAACAGCAAAAGCATTCTTCTTGCTCTCAAAGTAGCTTTATCCCTAAGTTTCATTTATCTGTTATGTGTAGCTTTACTCCATCATTTGCCTACCTATGATATTTGGAGATTAAAAAATGCTGGAATTTAAAGCTTATCCAGTCTCTCCTGCCCCACCAAATTAACACTGTTAGTCACTTATTCTGTCATGTTCCAAGAATCCTGGAAGCTAAATTTATATTCTCCAAGTGGGAAATGAAGACATTCTTTCTGAAAAAGCAGACTGGCTCAAGAGAAGTACTTACAGATACTGAAATCTCCAAATTCACATTCAAATGAGTCAGAGAAAATTTTCTGTAGTAAAAACTACCATTCATAAACCCTATTATGCACATTGAAGAATAGAAGATACAGTTGAGGGAAAATATTTAAAATTAGAATAAAATTTAAATAGAGGACAGGAAGATGGCAAAAGAATAGGAAGACCTTAGGATTGTCTTATCTCACGAACACAAGCAGATAATTATTAAATCATCCTAAATACCCAAGAAATCATCCTGAAGACTACAGAACAAACTCCACAACTAAAGGGAGAGAAGGGGCCACATCAAAGAGGGTAGGATGTGTGGAGAAATGGATCATGGCGCTGCAGAGGGGAGGGAGTTGAGATGACAGAAAAGGGTGAGAGAGAGGGGAATGCACAGGAGACCATTTTTCCAAAGCCATTGGCTTGGATAAGGATGAATTTCCTGAGTTCTTCCAACCAGTAGGGCTTAAAGCCTGGAGTTTTAAGGGTTAGCGGTATTGGCTGGTATAGAGGTAGGAGGGCGTTGCACTGCTCCTGAAGAGAAGGTAGGCAGCAACCTGGGGGTAGACAGCATGGAAACAGCAATCTGAAAAACACTTGGAGTACACCGGGAGAGATTATTCTCTCTTCTCAGAGTACATCCTCAGCAGCAGCATTCCCTGAGAACAAAGGAGTGGACAAGTACCATTTTCCTTCTCCACCCTTCAGCATAAATGCAAATCTAAAGGATGCAGCTCAGTCCTGACACAGGCTGCCTGACTTGCTTCTACCAAGCCATGCCCCCTGTACTCTCACGGAACTACACTTCTCCATCAAGCTTGCCTTGGTCCCAGCATGATGGATGCCAACCCCAGAAGACGAGCACAATCCCCTGCCCACACAATGTCACGCAACCAGAGTTCTGCAGGGCCTCAGTTCTGGTGCAGTTGGTGTCAAGTCCCATTTCACAATGAGAAAACATCTAGTTAAAAGTCGCCACATTCAGGCCAGGGACCAAACACTGCCTACAGCAGGGAAAGAGAGCCTCTGCAGACACCTGGCCTGAAGGACAGAGCAGCCAGACCAGAACAGCAGAGCACGCACACCACACACTGGAGACACTCCCTGAAGTGTAAGGCACTGGGAACTACATGACTTCTTCAACCAAGCCTTTACTTACAGGAGCAGAAGACTTAAGTGGCCTTTCTAACACAAAGAAGGCAGAGACTTAGATAAAATGCCAAGATGGAGGAATTTATCCCAAATGAAAGAACAAGATAAGGCCATGGTCAGAGATCTAAGTGAAACAGATAAAAGTAACATGCCTGATGGATAATTTAAAGCAACAATCAATCATAAGGCTACTCACTGGCCTTGAGAAAAGAATAGAAAACATCAAGGACACCTTTACCACAGAGATAAATGAGTTAAAAAAAAAGAATCGCAGATGAAGAATGCAATAACTAGATTGGAAACAGGCTTGATGCAATGAACAGCAAGCTAGAAAAAGTAGACAACTGAATTAATTACCAAGAAGACAAAATAATAAAAATAATGAAGCTGAACAAAGAAAAAAGAATTATGGAACACTAGAATAGACAGGAAACTCAATGACTCCATCAAATGTAATAACATTCATATTATAAGAGCCCCAGAAGAAGAACAGAGAGAAGGGGACATAAAATTTATTTCAAGAAATAAGAGCAGATAACTCTAATCTGTGAAAGGAAATGGGAGGCAAAGAAAATATCCATCAAAATGAACAAAAGCAGGCCAGCACTAAGACATATTGTGATTAAATTTGCAAAATACAGTGATAAAGAAAAAATCTTAAAGCAACAAGTCAATATAAGTCCTTATCTTACAGGGGGAAACCCACAAAGTTTGCTGGAGATTTCTCACAAGAAATTGGGCAAACCAGAGAGAGTGGCATGACATATTCAGTGTGCCAGATGGGAAAAACCTGCAGCCAATAATACTCTATCCAGCAAGGCTGTTATTCAGAATAGAAAAACATAAAGAATTTCCCAGAAAGTCAAAAACTAAAGGAGTTTGTGACCACTAAACCAGCACTGCAAGAAATATTAAGGGGGAATCTTTAAGTGCAAAGGAGAGATCAGAAGTGACAAAGACAAAAAAGGATTAGAGAAAATCTCTAGAAACAATAACAAAGCAAGTTTAAAAATGGCAATAAATACACATCTAACAATAATTACTTTGAATGTAAATAGACTAAATGCTCCAATCCAAAAACATAGGGTGTCAGAATGGATTAAAAAAAAACAAGACCCACCTATATGCTGCCTACAAGAGACTCATTTTGGACCTAAAGACGCCAGCAGATTGAAAGTGAGGGGGTGGAGAAACATTTATCATGCGAATTGATGTCAAAAGAAAGCTGGAACAGCAATACTTGTATCTAGCAAATTAGATTTTAAACCAAAGACACTAAGAAGAGATGAAGAAGGCACTATAATAAAGGGGACTATCCAACAAGAAGATCTAACAATTTTAATTATTTATGCCCCCAACTTGAGAGCACCCAAATATATAAAACAACTAATAACAAACATAAAGGAACTAATTGATAATAATACAAAAATAGCATGGGACTTTAACATTCCGCTTATATCAATCAACAGATCATCCAAGCAGAAAATAAACAAGAGAACAATGGCTTTGAATGACAACTGGATTAGATGGACTTAACATATATTCAGAACATTCCATACTAAAGCAGCAGAATACACATTCTTTTTAAGTGCAATGGAACACTCTCCAGAATAGATCACATATTAAGTCACAAAAAAGGCCTCAAAAAATACAGAAAGATTGAGATCATACCATGCACCTTTTCTGACCAACACATTATGAAACCAGAAGTCAACCACAAGAAAAAATTTGGAAAGCCCACAAATACATGGAGGCTAAGCAACATTCTACTAACAGTGGACGGGTCAACCAGGAAATCAAAGACGATATTAAAAAAAAATACATGGAAACAAATGAACATGAAAACACAGTGGTCCAAGACCTTTGGGATGTACCAAAAATGGGTACTAAGAGGGAAGCATATAGCAATGCAAGCCTATCTTAAGAAGAAAGATGTCAAATAAACAACCTAACCTTACGCTTACAGGAACTAGGAAAAGAACACTAAACAAAGCCTCAAGCCAGCAGAAAGAAGTCAGTAATAAAGATTAGAGCAGAAATAAATAATATAGAAACTTAAAAAAAATAATAGAATGGATCAATGAAATCAGGATCTGGGTCTTTGAAAAAATTAATACAATTGATAAACCCCTAGCCATACTTATCAAAGAGAAAAGAGAAAACACCCAAGTAAGTGATATTCATAATGCGAGGATAAATAACAACCAACACCACAGAAGTATAAGCAATTATAAGATTATAAAGCAATGAAAGATGAGAGAAAAATTAAAGAAATTTAACATAATCCCAGGAATTTCAAAAGCTGTATAATAGGAAATTAAAAAAAAAAAAGAAAAACAGAAATAAAGGAGAGGAAATTATGAAGACTTTAAATAAATTTTCTAGAATTTAAGGGTATTGGTTTTCAGACTTACAAGCTTTATCAAGTGCCACTGAAGTCCTACATTGATGGCATTTCATCATGAAATTTCAGTATAGGAGGGAAATGGAGAGAAGATCATGAAAGCTGCCAGAGAGAATAGAACAGGTCACCTACAAGAATATAAAGTCAGAATTGCAGCATTGGAAGCTAGAAGACAATAGACAATACCTTCTTATATAGGGGAAAATACTTAGATATCTGAAAAGGAAAAATAATCAATGAATTGTATGAATACAACAAAGATGCTTTCTGATAAGCAAATTATCAAACATTTACCCCCAGAAGTTCTGAAGTTCTTCTCAATAAAACATAGGATATAAACCAATAAATAAAGAACGTAGGATGAAACCACTGGTCCAGATCACAGGATTGAAAGGAGGGGACAAGAAGGTTTTCAGAAAAATTAAAAACAAAAACAAAAACAAAACCTATAGAGTTCCTGATGTATTTAACCATGTGTAAGATAATATATTCAGAGAAGCTTTATAATTCTTTTCTAAATTTGTGAAGAAATTATAGAAAATTAAGCAAAAAGAGATTGTAAACTTTGGGAACAACAAGGGAAAGCATACCTTATTACATTAGTGTCTTATGATAGTCATCAACATAAAGCAAACATCACATACTGTGTTTAATCAAAAATTGCAATACATGTTACTGGGAGGAATAAGGGAAGTTAAGTAAGAACTTCACGGTGGTAGTTAAGCAAGCTAAATTCTTATCATGGCAGGAAATCAATAAAAAAAATCTAAAATTGATAAAAGTCTTTGAAGATTATAGTTTACAAATAAATAACTAGATATCAGAACAATTGAAGATTAAAAAGAAGACAGTTGAGAAGATGTAAGTATTCTATTAGTCACAGAGTATCATTTTTTCCTTAAAATCATGCTTATTTATGTAATAAAATAACTATAAATATCAATGGAAAAATAAAATATAAAGTTAATACATAACACTAGATGCTTACAGGAGATGGAAGATGAATAAAAGATGAGAAAGTAATAAAACAGATTTAAAAAGGGATTATACATGAATTCCAAATCTCACAGTGGGACATAAAAAGGACTCCACTAAATCCAATGATTTTAACCTGTGATAAGAGAGAGGAGGGGAAAGAGAAAGGGGGTGGGGTAGAGGTAGCGAGATCAAGAAAACACAAACGAAGAGAATTTTAAGTATAAATGCCCCTATAGTAGCAGACTCAGAAACCTAGGGGTAAGTTATTAGACAGAGCGGGAGTGATACGGGAGTATAAGTTCTTTCAAGAAGGAATAAAATTTTTTCTCAGTGTGAAAACTCTAACCAGTATCTCCGTAATGCACTTCTGACCACTACTGTAGGAAAGCAAAGACCGTCAAAAACAAACTTATGTGTATGAAAATAAGATCCTATGTAAGTGAGTAAAAGTTGACTTGTTTTTGCTAAAGTGGGAATGAAACCCTTAATCACTCTGTCTCTCCCATCAACCTCACTTCACCCCACTCCACACACACATTTCAAGGCAGTTATTACACTAATTTGGAACCACAGATCTTGGCACATTGAGGATGCAGAAGTAAAACCGACAATCTAAAGCAATTCAGGGCTTGTGTAAACTGAGCATGGACAATATATATGATTTATCCAAATTTATTCAGCAGAATTTAATCCAATGTTCTACTACTCAGTTCTATATTTTACCCTCAAATGTAAACATTTTGGAGAAATTTCCCTGGTTTTGTTTCTCTTTTCATTTAACTCCGTTTAATTCCGAAACTCTTTTTTACTTATTTTAGAGAGAGTAAGGCCAGGAGCAGGAGTTGCAGAGGGAGAGGGAGAGACAGTCTCAAGCAGACTCTGTGCTCAGCATGTAGCCCAACATGGGGCTCCATCTCATGACCCTTAGATCATGATCTGAGCCGAAACCAAGAAGTCAGATGTTTAACTGACTGTGCTTTCCAGGTGCCCCTGGTCTCTTAAAATACCTTCTCCCACACAAAATGTACTTTCACATCTCTCAACCAAATCCATTCATTTTTTTTTTTAAGAGTTTAAATATTTATTTGAGAGAGACAGAAAGTTGACAGAGAGCACAGGTGGGGTGGAGAGGTAGAAGCAGGCTCCCTGCTGAGCAGGGAGCAAGACATGAGGCTCAATTCAGGACCCTGGAATCCTGATCTGAGCCAAAGACAGATCCCCTTAACAGACTGAGCCACCCAGATGCCCCCAAATCTATTTTTCTAAAATACTATTTCCAACATGATATTAACCATGTTATTTTGTGTGTGTGTGTGTGCTTTGTCAAGCTCAACAATCAGGTTATAATAGCATTCATACAATTGTTTGCATGGTGCTAGTCTTCTTTTACTATTGAAAAGGTGGGTGGGATGATGGGTTAAATAGGTGATTTAGGGGACTAAGGAAGACACTTGTGATGAGCAATGGGTGTTGTATGGAAGGGTTGAAGCACTATATTGTACACCTGAAACTAGTATTTCATTGAATATTAACTGGAATTTCAATAAAAATATACAAAAAAAAAGAAATGTAATCTGTTCCTTAAAAATTTTCAAATAATTTCCTCTAAATGCAATGTACTATTTTGTACCTAACTGAATGTATTAATATTTATAGTTATTGCTTAGGTTATGTTATATTGAACTGATTAAAGGGAAAATAATGTATAGGTATTTTCTATTTTATCATCATAAAAAAGGTGTTATTTTTTATTAATGGTGCTATTATATTTTTGTAATCTTGTCATATCTATTATATTTCCTTTATTTTTCTTTTTTTGCTGTTATTTTTAATTGAATTTGCTGATATTGTTTATTAGTTTCTTTAATAGGCTTAAGATTTATTCACTAAGTTTATTCTGCTCACTAATCCCCAAGTATATATTTTCATTAAAATGAAAGTTATTTTTATTCTGTCAATGGAGTACACAATAAATTAATAAAAGATCAATGATAAATTGGAAAAAAGTAGGAAATGGCTCAAACTCCCAGAAATAACCAGGACAAATACATTGGTGTATGGTCTTCCAGTCTTTGTTTCAAGCATGTATTTATTTATTTCTGAGTGTGCATTTGTATATATGCAGAGAGAACAAGAGATAAAGAGAACCACAAACAGAAAGAGAAAAATATTACTTGTTTTACAAAGTGAAGAATCTACTCTACAACCTTTTATTTTGACTTAACATTATATCAAGGATATATTTAAAAATCCATATATATGTATGTATGTTGCCTCATAAAAAATCATAACTATATAAGAATTCACCCCTGTTATTTAACCTTGTGTTTTTGACATTTCAGTTATTTATAAGTTTCTTCTATAATTAACATTACATTAAAATTTATGCTGATAGGGGCGCCTGGGTGGCTCAGAGGGTTAAACCTCTGCCTTCGGCTCAGGTCATGATCCCAGGGTCCTGGGATGGAGCCCCCGCATCAGGCTCTCTGCTCAGCAGGTAGCCTGCTTACCCCTCTCTCTCTGCCTGCCTCTCTGCCTACTTGTGATCTCTGTCTGTTAAATAAATAAATAAAATCTTAAAAAAAAATTAATGCTGATAGATACTTGTTTGCATACACTGATAAATGTATATTTAGGATAAACTCTTAGAAGTAAAATTCCATCTAGCTACTGAACAACCAAGGTGTCAAAGAAGAAATTAAAAGTAAAATAAAATATTACCTTGAGACCAAAAAAAAAAAAAAAAAAAAAAAGGGAAACACAACATACCAAAATTTAGGGATTGCAGCAAAAGCAGTTCCAACAGGAAACTTGATAGTGGTAAGTACCTACCTTGAAAAACAAATAAAATCTCAAATAAACAACATAACTTTGCACTACAAAGAACTAAGATACAAATAAAGCCCAAAGTTAGCACAAGGGAGGAAATAACACACATAAGAGTAGATACAAGTGAAATAAAGACTACAAAGACAATAGAAAAGATCAGTGAAAATAAGAACTGGTTCTTTGAAAAGATAATCAAAATTGATTAACCCTTAAGCAGACTCATCAAGAAGACAAAGGACTCAAATCAGAAATGAAAGAGGAGAAATTGCAACAGATGCCATAGAACTACAAAGGATCATGACACTACGATGGACTTTACCTGTCAGTAAAAAATTTAATTCCTAGAAGAAGCAGATTGAGTCCTAGAAACATAAAACCTAAAAGGACTGAATCATGAAGAAATAAAAAATCGGAGCAGAACCATTATTAGTAAGGAGATTGAACCAGTAATCAAAAAGTCCCAAAAGATACAAGTCCAAGAGCAGATGGCTTCACTGGTGAATTCTATAAAACATTCAAAGAACCAATTCCATTCCTTCTCAACCTCTTTCAAAAAAATAAAAGGGGAATGAATACTTCCAAATTCATGTTATGAGTCCAGCATTAATCTTACACCAAAACATGGATGCCACAACAACTAAAAAATTACAGACCAACATCCCTGGCGAACATAAATGCCAAAATCCTCAATAAATATTAGCAAGCCAAATTCAACAACGCACTAAGAAAATATACACTACAATCAACTGGGATTTATTTCAGAAGTGCAAGAATAGTTCAATATCTAACAAATCAATGTGTTATGCCACATTAACAAAATGAAGGGTAAAAATCATACAATCATCTCAATAGAAGGAGAAAAAGCATTTGACAAAATTCAACACCCACTATAAAAACTCTCAACAGAGTGAGGATAGAGGGAACATACCTCAACACAATAAGAACCACATAAGACAAGCCCATAGTTAACATCATACTCTATGGTAAAAAGGTGAAAGCTTTTCCTCTAAGATCAAGAACAAGACAAGGATATCCACTCTCACCACTTGTATTTAACAAAGTATTGGAAGTCCTAGCCTGGGAGATTAGGCCAGAAATAGGGAGCGGGAAAAAAGCATTCAAATTGGGAAGGAAAAAGCAAAACTGTCACTGTTTGAGGATGACCTGATAATACCTATAGGAAACCTTAAAAATTCCATTAAAAATGTTACATCTAATAAATACATCCAGTAAAATTATAGGATACAAAAATCAATAGCCCAAAATCTGTTTCTATAAACTAATAATGAGCTATCAGAAAAAACAATTAAGAAAACAATCCCATATACAATTGCATGATAAAGAATGAAATACTTAAGAATAAATTCATTATGGTGAAAGACCTGCACACTGAAAATTAAGCCATTAATGAAAGAAATTGAAGGAGTCACAAATAAATAGAAATACTGTATAATCTTGGATTGGTAGAATACCGTTAAAATGTCAGTACTGCTCAAAGCAATATAAAGATTCAATTCATTCCTTATACAAGTTCCAATGACATTTTTTATGGAAATAGAACAAACAATCCTAAAATTTGGATGCAACCACAAAAGCCCCTGAATAGACAAACTAATCTTGAAAAAGAAGAACACAGTTGGAGACCTCACATTCCCTGATTTCGAACTATACTACAAAAATATAGTAAGCAATACAGTATCATATGTGCATAAAACAACAAACACAGACCAATAGAACAGAACACAGAGCCCAGAAATAAACTCATTCATATATGGTCAATTAATTTATAACAAAGGAGGCAAATATATACAATGGGGTAAAGACAGTCTCCTCTATAACTGATGTTGGGAAAACTCAATACCCACATGCAAAAGAAAGAAATTGGATTACTATCTAAAGCATCACAAGTGCATTAACTAAAATGGGTTAAAAATGTGAACCAAAGACCTGAAACAATATAATACTTCAAAGAAAACATTTATGGTAAGCTAGTTGGCATCATTCTCGGTCATCATTTTTTTAATCTGATACCAAAAATGGAGGCACAATAAAAAAATATAAATAAGTCAAACTAAAAAGCTTCTGCACAGCAAAGGGAAGCATTAACAAAATGAAAAGGCAACCTACTGAATGGGAGAAAGCATTTGCAAACCATTTATCTGATAAGGAGTTAATATCCAAAATATATACATAACTCATTCAACTGAGTAACAAAAAACAATCCAATTAAAAAATGGGCAGAAGATCTGAATAGACATTTTTTCAAATAAGACATATAGCCACAGGTCATGGAAAGATGCTCAGTGTCACTAATCATCAGGGACTTGCAAATCAAAACCACAATGAAAGTCATCTCATATCTGTTAGAATGGCTATTATAAAAGACAAGAAATTACAAGTGTTCCTGAGGATGTAGAGAAAAGGGAATCCTGGTGCACTGTTGGTGGGACTGTAAATTGGTACAATTGGTATGGAAAACAGTTTGGAGGGTCTCAAAATTAAAAATGGAATGTGATCCAGCAATATGATCCAGCAATCCACTTCTGGGTATTTATCTAAGGAAAATAAAAACACTAACTCAAAAAACCTACCCTCACATTCATTATAGCATTATTTACAATAGCCAAGATATGAAAGCAATCTAGTTTTTCATTGGTAAAGTAAATATGAAATGCACATGAGTATTATTCAGCCACAAAAAGACTAAAATCTTACCATTTGCAAAAAAAAAAAAAAAAAAAAAAAAGAATGGATCCTGAGGGCATTAAGCAGGATTAGTCAGGAAAAGACAAATACCACATGATCTCACTTATATGTGAAATCTAAAAAATAAATAAATAAATAAAATTCCAGGCTCATACATACACAGAACAGATTGGTGGTCGTCAGAGGCAAGGCGTAAGTGAGTGAAGTAGGTGGATGGGGTCAATAGGTACAAACTTCTAAAATAAATAAGTCTTGGGGAGATAATGTCTAGCATGGTGACTGTAGTTAATAATACTTTATTGCATATTTGAAAGTCACTAAGAGAGTAGATAAAAATGTTTTCATTACAAGAAAAAAATGTGTATATATGGTGATGGATGTTAACTAGACTTATTGTGACCATCTTGAAATATATTCAAATATCAAATGATTATGATATATGTCTGGAACCAATATAATGTCATATTCAATTATACCTCAATAAAAAATTCATCTATAAACTATTCTTACATAAGTACAAAATAGTCTTCTACCAATTTTAACATCAGATAATATATGTGGGTTTTCAATAAAATGAGCAAAGAAATTTTATATTTTTAACTTGCTAATTAATGAGGTTTACTATTGAGATTTGAACCTTTTTTACACAAAATATTTAAGTTTTTATTTCTTTTTCTTAAGTTTTTATTTCTTTTGTGACTTTATTCTTTTAAAAGCAGTATTCTCTTTTTAACTAATATGAAAAAGTGATTTCTATATGAAGGGCAGTCAGTATTTTCCAACTCTATTTCAAAGACTCATTTACAATTTGTTGACTTTTAAAAAAATTTTTTTCAAGATTTATTTATTTATTTGGGGGGGGAACAGGGTGGAGGAGCAGAGGGAGAGGGAGAGAGAGTCCTCAACAGTCTCCACAATGAACTTAGAGCCCCATGTGGGGCTCAATCTCACCACCCTGAGATCACAACCCGAGCCAAAGCCAAGATTGGACACTTAACCAACTGTGCCACCCAGGCACCCTGTCTTTTAGTAACAATCAAAATTCGATACACTTTCAATATTAAAGTGAAATTTATAATACAGTCAATTTCAGTGTCAGCCTACATGTCCTGTAGTTTTAATAAGATGTTTAGAAAGACCTATTTTTATGAGTCCATAAATATTTGCTTATGTTTTATTCTAATACTTTATTATTTCATCTTATCTTTCTGGCCTTAATTTTGATTTATGACTTAAAATTATTTTAACTTAATTTATCCTTATATTTTTTTCTCCAACGCCAGTGAATAAGCCATTAATTTTCTACTAATTTGCACTAAAATCCAAATTGTATACTGTTTTTCTATGATAAATTAATTAGCAAATACCATTGGCAAATGGGAGAATGATATCAATATAACATAGGAAACTCATTGGTTCATGCATTACATGAATTTTTCAGCCTATTAATGTTCTATGATATCGAATAATAGCAGCTGACCATAATATAGCTTAATATGTCATGTCACAGAGGAATACCCATTAACATTACCTATTAACCCTGTGTCCTTCATTTTGTCTCAATTTGGCCATTGTTCTGCCTTGCCAGTATAGTTCATTTGAATTGTTTTACATTTTTTCTTATCTTCACAAATTAGCAGACTTAACCCTTACATATAAATTCATTCTTATCCATTAGAAATACTTACGTGAGAGTTATAAGGAGGACATATATGGAGGCCTTATCTTTTTTTTTTTTTTTTCAAGATTTTATTTATTTGACAGAAGGCACAAGCAGGCAGAGTTATAGGCAGAGGGAGAGAGAGAAGCAGACTCCCCACTGAGCAGAGAGGTCAATGCCAGGCTCAATCCTAGGACCCTGGGATCATGACCTGAGCTAAAGACAGATGCTTAACTGACTGAGCCACCCAGACACCCCCATTCTTGAAGCCCACAGTCAAGGTTGTAGTCATGTGAGACTTGGACAGCCACACTCAAAATTCTGAGTCCAGACTCAGCATCAGGACTCCTGAGAGATGATGGTTGTATTGTTGCTACACAAACTTTGAGTTCTAGTTTGCAACTATGAGATTATATTCTCCAGGGCTACTTCATGATTTCCAGTCCTTTCCTACAATTTTGGAAGCACCAAATGTATTATAGCTGTATTGTCTCAAATATCTAGAAAGATACCTGTTTCCTGCACTGTCCAAGAATTATTTACTCATAATGAGTCACTTTAATCATCAAACCATATGGGAAAACAACAACAACAAACAATAATAACAAAAGTCTTTGGTAAATGGGTAAAGTGCACAAGACAGGAAAATAAATGGTACATCTGTTAGCTCAGAATAGAAATTATTTGGCAATGTAATCACTGCTTTGGAACATATGACCAAATGCTTATAATGGGGGTGCCTGGGTGGCTCAGTGGGTTAACGCCTCTGCCTTCAGCTCAGGTCATGATCCCAGGGTCCTGGGATCAAGCCCTGCATTGGGCTCTCTGCTCAGCAGGGAGCCTGCTTCCTCATCTCTCTCTGCCTGCCTCTCTGCCTACTTGTGATCTCTGTCTGTCAAATAAATAAAAACTTTAAGAAAATGTTTGTAATGACAATAGTAATGATGGTCATGGAATAAGAAAACTTCATGCACTGAAAGTGAAATGGAGTCCATGAGCTATTTTTTAAAAATCTTGGGGCACCTGGGTGGCTCAGTGGGTTAAGCCTCTGTCTTCTGCTCAGGGTCCTGGGATTGAGCCCTGCATCGGGCTCTTTTCTCAGCGGGGAGCCTGCTTCCCCCTCTCTCTGCCTGCCTCTCTACCTATTTGTGATCTGTCAAATAAATAAATAAAATTGTAAAAAAAAATAAAAATTAAAAAAAACTCAAGTTACTGATTCAGGGACAAAAAACCTGAGTAGCTAATGACATAGGTATAAAGTTTGGGTCCCTAAAGAGCTTCAAGAATATAAAATTCCCCCAAATCTGCCTATAATTATTAGAATAGCCTGAAGGGAGGGTATGGATTAGGATCTCTGAATTTTTTTCAATGTCTATTGTCCAAGTATAAGGAGGATAAAATTTATACTTGATACGGAAAATGCATGTACTCTTTTCTGACATATTTGTCATTCTTACCTGAAATACATTAGTGACATTAGTAAGATATTTGGTTTCTGTTATGGTATAGCCCAAAAGTCTTCTAAAGGGAAATACCTAGGAAACAAATTTAAATCCCCAAAGAAAAACATCAAAAAATTCGGGCAGCCAGTATTTTGAAGATGCTTATTATCTTATTTCAGTAATGATTGTTGATTATGGTAATTGATCATTTCAATAATTTCTTATATAGATAATTGGTAAGAGTAATTTAAGTACACTCCTATTTTAAATATTCTTAATTAGTAAAGCACATTTAAATAAATTAGCATATTATTGAAGGTCACACATAAGTATGGTTCACCAAAATTTTATAAAGTGATGGCACATTATATTCTGTGAAATTTATCTTTAAGAATAGCTGAGCAAAATATAAATCACTTTTTTTTATTAAAAAAACAATTTTTATAATAGAGCATATTTCTCAGTGTTACCACCAAAATCAAGCATATTTGGCCATCAAATTTTTTGTATTCTACTTTCGGCCAAAGATTGGTCACTTTACACAGAAAAAATAGTATTTTTTTTCTTTGTGTTTAGCTATCTACAGGAAGTTGAGAGAATGAAGATGTTGGAGAGAATACAATGATAGACAAACAAATGAACAAACAGCACTTCTCTCTCTATTCAGATTCAGATCAGTTAGCCAAGCTGATAAACTGGGAAACACATTTTTATTATATGGTATACACTTGAAGAAAAGAAGGCAGAGAGAAAAGGTGAGAAGGAAAAAATGATGGAAGAAAAAAAGTTTATTATATATGGACTATAAATAAGCCATTTTATAAGAGTATATGTAGGACATTAATAATATAACTAATATAAAATACATATATGGGCAACTAATAATTGGCAAAGAAGCCAATAACACTCAGTGGGGAAAGAATAGGCTCTTCAACAGAATGCTGAAATCCCAGACAAGTACACAAAGAAAAATCAAATTGAATCACTATCTGACACCACTCAAAACAATTATGAATTAAAATTCCAAACATAACACCTGATATAAATGAAATAATTAATTTAATTAAATGAATGAATGAGTTAAAATCCCAAACATAACACCTGATATAAAACTCCTGGAAGAACACAGAGAAGAAGCTCCTTGACATTGGTCTTAATTTTTTTTACTGTGACACCAAAGGCACACACAAAAGCAAAAATAAACAAAACTACATCAAATGAAAATGCTTCTGTACCACAAATGTATGTCATTAAAAGCTATTGTTTCCTTGTTGATTTTCTGCTTAGATGATTTGTCCATTGCTGTAAGTGGGGTGTTAAAGTCCCCTAATATTATTGTATTATTATCAGTGAGTTCCTTTATGTTTGTTAGTAATTGTTTTATATATTTGGATGTTCCCAAGTTGGGGGCATAAATGTTTACAATTGTTAGATCTTCTTGTTGGATAGACCCCTTTATTATCATATAGGGCCTTTCTTCATCTCTTGTTACAGTCTTTGCTTTAGCATCTAGAATATCTGATATAAGTATAACTACATTGGCTTTCTTTTGATGTCCATTAGTATGATAAATGGTTCTCCATCCCCTCACTTTCAATCTGCATTTCTCTGGGTCTAAAATGAATCTCTTGTAGGCAGCATATAGATGTTTTTGTTTTGTTTCTGTTTTTGTTTTATCCATGTGACTTCTGTTGGGAGCATTTATTTCATTTACATTCAAAGTGATTATCAGTAGATACGAATTTAGTAGCACTGTATTACTGGTTAAGTGGTTGTTTCTGAAGATTTTTTAGGTTCCTCTCTTATCTTTTTCACTTTTGGTCTTTCTCATTCAAAAAAGTCCCCTTTATTATTTCTTGCATGGCTGGTTTAGTGGTTACAAACTCCTGTTTTTGTCTATCTCTCCTTCCATTCTGAATGATAGCCTTGCTAGATAGAGCATTCTTGGCTGCGGATTTTTCCCATTCAGCACATTGAATATATCAGCAACTCCCTTCTGGCCTGCCATGTTTTTGTGGAGCAATCTGCTGCTAATCTTATTTGTCTTCCCTTGTAAGTTACAGATTTCCTTTCCCTTGATGCTTTTAGGATTTTTTTTTTCCTTATCTCTATTTTGCAAATTTTACAATTTGTGTTGATATTGGCCTCCTTTTTTTAATTTTGATAGGAATTCTCTTGTCCTCCTGGATTCGGATGTCTGTTTCCTTCCCCAAATTAGGGAAATTTTCAGCTATAATTTCTTCAAATAAACCTTTTGTCCCTTTTTCCTTTTCTTCTTCCAGGATTCCTATGATACAAATGTTATGCTTTATGGAGTCACTGGGTTCCCTAAGTCTATATATGTGATCCAATATTTTTCTTCCCCTCTTCTTTTCAACTTCATTATGTTCTATAATTTCATCTTCTATATTACTTATTCATTTCTCTTCTTCTTCCATCCTTGTGGTCTTTACATCTAGTTAGTTTCACATCTCAGTTATAGCATTTTTTTATTTCAGCCTAACTAGGGTTTAGGTCTTTTATATCTGCAACTGAGGGACTCCCTGGTGTCTTCTATGCTTTTCTGGAGCCCAACTAATATTCTTATGATTATTTAATTTCTGGATCAGACATATTACTTTTATCTATTTTAATTAGATCCCTAGCTGTTAACTTTTCTTATTCTTTCTTTTGTTATGAATTTCTCCCATCTTGCTATATTATCTAGGTCTTCATCTTCTATGCTTTAGGAAAGCCTCTTAGGTTTCCTGCTCCTGAGAGTAATGGCTTTATTAAGAGGTCATATAGTGTCCAGGGCCTGGCATTTCAGGAAGTATTGCTGGTGTGTGCTGTGTACACTCTGCTGTTCTGTCTTTCTCTCAGGTCAGTTCTTTGTAGAGTTTCTCCTTGCCAGCAGTGGGATGGTTTTGACCTCGTCCAAAATGTGGCAAGTTTTAACTAGGTGTGCTTTGGTCTGCTTGTTAAAAGAGGCCTGATGTTATTTCTACTAGAGCTGAAGTTCTGAAGCACACTATGATCAGTAGATTTGGTGCATGTGGGGAGTCTGTGCTGGTCTTCTGGGGGAGGGACCTGCTCCTATGGTTCTCAGGCACACTTACTCTAGTGAAGAAGCACCTTCAGAGCACAGAGGGGTGGGACTTGGTGTAGGCTGCTCAGACCTCCACTGTTCCCACTGTGCTGCTCACTGTAGTCAGTCCATGCTGAAGGGTGGGAGAGAAAAATGGTACCAGCCCTCTCCCTCATCCCCTGAGAAGGGAGTTTGTGTCCATTCCTACCAGTAGCATTTCTATATGGTAGAAATTAGCATTTTGAGATGATTTTAAGTGATAATTTTTTAAAAGATTTTATTTATTTATTTGTCAGAGAGAGAGAGCACAAGCAGAGGGAACAGCAGGCAGAGGAGAGGCAGGCTCCTGACCAAGCAAGGAGTCCAATGTGGGATTCGATCCCAGGACTCTGGGATCATGACCTGAGCTGTAGGCAGACACTTAACCAACTGAGCCACCCAGGCTTCCCATAAGTGATAATTTATAACATAAAATTTCAACACTCTTCAGCAACTAACAAAATATGTGAAAGACTTGTATATTTAAAGTCCTAAATCATTGTTGAGAAAAGTTAAAGACAACCTAGAGAGAATCTAAGTATTCAATTTTGTTAAGTTAGCCCATTCTCCCCATTCTGATCAACAAATTTAACACAATTCTGATCAAAATAACAGCAAACATGTTGTAAATATTGGCACTATTAGAAAAATTTATATAGATATATAAATGATAAGAATAGCCCAAACACTTCTGAACAAGAAGAGAGTTGGCAGACTTGAATGCTCTGATTTTACTATGGTGTTCAAGACTAAATTACTGACATGAGTATAAATGTTTAGATAAGTGAAAAAGTCCAGAAGTAGGTCCATAAATTCATAATCAAATAGTCTTGTCAAATTTATGTAGTAAATTTATAAATTTATGGAGAAACAAAGATACTCTTTTTCAAACAACTGTTCTGTAACAGATAATCAAATGAGAAAGAATGAGTCTCAATCTCACACTTTATACAAAAATTAACCTCAAATGGATCTTCTTTTTAGTAAATGCAACTTTTTTTTTTAGTAAAAAAATTCTAGGATCTCAATAAAATGGCATATTACCCAGCTAGAAAAAGGAATGAACTGATATATGCAACAGTGTGTGGTCTTATGCCAAGTGAAAAAAGATAGACCCAAGAGATTATATACTTTATAGTTCCATTTCTTTGACACTTTATAGAGAACATACTTGTAAGGGAGAAAAAGAGACTGAAGCTTCTCAAGGATTATGATTTGGGAAAGAGTATTGACTCTAAAATAGCATGAGTTTGCTATTTAATTTAATGAAACTATTCCCTATTTTCATTCTGAGGATGGTTTCACAATTGTGTATGTTTATCAAAGCTAATTCAAATTGTACACCTTAAAAGGGTGAACTCTACTTCAAAAAATACGACTTTTAAGAATATACGTATTTGCCATTAATAATAGAACTAATGAATGTTTTCACTAGAATTAGAGACATATGTACTAAAATGTTTCTACAAAAAACTGTATTTTATTCCCTAGGATTATATTTTTAAATATCAAATTATATGTGTATTTAAAATGAAACTTCAAAATTTCCTCATATATATATTTCCAACAACCAAGGTGACCAAAATTGGTAAAGTTTTGGTATGAATGGTATATAGTATAGGTATAAGAACCAAAACCACTATTTTCAAACTTCTATTTTTAATGCCTTATAAGTTATTTTTTAAGTTTTCAAGAAACAGATTATATCTGCTACTGATTTATTTATTGTGATATTACAAAAAACTAAATTGCTTTTAAATGTAATACCTTTTGAAATGAAGAGATTTATCATTATGAGGATCAGTTTCTTTTTACAATATGAGTTTTTTAAAGTAAAATAATGAAGGACTATATCTTGCTTATATATCAGAAGAAAGAATTTACCCTCAAGTTTTAGCTCAAATTATCCAATTAATATCAATAAATATTCAACAAGCATGGAGATGATATATTCTTCAATAACAATGATTTATATTATTTTGGAGAGGTAGCACCTCAATAATGGGGTTTACAAATTAGAATAGTATTTCCTTAACATGAAAGCTAACATTATAAAAAAATACAGTACACAATGTTTATGTTAAAATGTTAAACATCTTCATAGGTTATAAATTATTCTTAGATTCATATATTATGTTTCTAACTAAAATATTCCAGCTATATTAAAAGAATAAATCATTAAACTCTATATATAACTTACAAATCTTTTGAAAGAATAAAGTCCTAGATATTGTTAAAAATACAATTTAGAGTCTCAAAAAACTATAATGACATTTAATGAAAAAATAAAGGAAGGAAATAGTTAGCTTGGTAGCCTCCAAGGAAATCAGTGGTGCTGATAACTAAATAATTAGAATTGGGATTTTGTGAACATCTTTATTAACCTTATATTAATTTGTAAAGTGAGGATAAAAAATAGAGAAAGCCCGATTCCCTGAAGTTACATTGAGCAATGCACAAAATAAATAGGAATCATAATAAAAGTGATGCTCATATAATGCACAACAAAATGAAACTTTATAGTTTCTTATAATCAAACTTCTAAAATGGGATTTTTTTAATACAGAATATGAATCTTGTAAATTTCTACTTTGTAAGTTGAACAGATTGTTTGATATAATAACAGTCAATATGGTGGGAGAAAAATACATGTACATAAGCATATGTATAAATTTATGCCTAAATATTATGTCAGAATATATACACCATGTCTCTAGGACCATGATAAATCTCTAACTTACTGCTATTCATCTTTCTTAGGGATTTGAATGATGAATCAAAGTGACATACATGTTTTAAACAAAGCCACATGGTCATTATGTAGCTATAGGCTTGCAAAAATACTTAACATAGTTGGAATGAAAAGGCATAATAAAATTTCTAGAGAGTTCAGAGTGACATTATCATGTATTTCATGGAAGTTTTTTTCTTCTTATGTTTAATTTCTTTGCTTTCCATAAATAGAGAGATGAACACTAGAATATACATTCAACAGAATCACCTACTACTACCTACTACTACAAATTTTGCAGTCAACGTTAAGAAACCTAAATGTTTCCCTAAATGTGCAGCCTCATGAAGAGTGGCTATCATTACCACTGCTTTCCTCATGTATTTATGAAGTAATTTTATTAAAACTGAGTAATTCTAAAAATATGATCTTTGGAAATAAGAAATTAAAATCTGGTTAGTTATCAACTAAAACATATCCAGTCAACCTTGCTATCCACAAATCAGGATTTGAGGATCATTAATACCACATTTACTAAAAATATTATAGTTGTCCAATCTTCTATAATCTATAGATAACTTGCAAACTTCATTTACATCAATGCTATCTGAAAGAATGAGTAGGTCTGTTTTTATTTATCTTATACTGTGGACAGAAAAAACGATGGCAAAAGTCATGGCTGATGGAATCAGCGTATTGTCATTATCATAATGTATATTTTGAAACATGTCTTCTAAGTTTCATGAACTATTTTTTTTAAATGCTTCATATGCATTATCCCTTTTAACCCTCAAAACCTATGCAATGGGAAATATTATTAATCACATTTCACAAATAAAGAACGTGGGGCTTAAACAGGTATGTTAAGTCACTTGTTTGAAGTTAATTAAATTAAAGACAGGTCTAGAATATCTTGGCACCTCTTAGTCCAAAACCTGTGTTCCTAATAACTGTGAATGTTAATAGTGAAAAAGACCTTAGATATTATCTTACCATTTTACAGATAAAGAAATTGAATCCCTGATGTTTTATAACTTGTCTAAAGTCAGGTAGAAAGAGAACTAAATTAGATTCTAAATCAAGTGATTTCTTAGACTATGGCTATTTCTTATACAATGATTTATTTTGAGCACATTTTGTCATCAAGATATTTTTATCTAGAAAAGTAAATTAAAGAAACATTATTTAGAAATTGAGTAGACTAATTAAAATCTGCTAATTTTCCCCTTAAAGTAAAAAAGTAAATCCTTTACTCTCAAATTTATTCACTTATTCTCCCAAATTAAATTTATGCTACTGGGAAAATTGTCATTTTTATTTAATCCAGTTGAAACTATGAAAAGGAGGACATTTAGAAGATAAATAGCATTTCCACAGTTAGACTATATAGTCCAAAATCTGTGGACTCTCAAAGTATTTACCATTCTGCCCTTTTCACAAAATAAAGACAAAATTAAAATCAGGCAATATGCTAAGAACTTTATATAACTTTAATCCCCATACTACTATAAGGCATAGAATTTATCTTCATTCTATAGATAAGGAAACTGAATTTTAGAGAGGGTTAAGTCACATATGAAAATCATATAGCTAAAACAGAAGAAATAACTGTCAACCCCAAATTCCAGTTCCTTTTTTTGATCAACATTATTTCTTATGTCAGGAAGAATGATACAAAGGAATAATGTATTTTTGTAATAGAGATATAACATTTCACCTTTTAAAAGGGTATTGGTTAAACTACCAAGAGAATGCATATATAATTATGAAAACATAGCTTAATTATGTTATCTCATTAATGAGTTCCAAAAGGTCAGTAAGGTGCTTCTACATGCTACCACCAAGAGACACCTCAAATCAGACTACTGATCACAATTTAATAACTATGAAAACTCAAAATGTACATTAACATAAATATACTTTAAACCTTTAGAGTTCTCTGCTGTGTCAATACTACAATGAATTAAAAATTTAGGTTTTTTTATATTCTTCTGCCTCATGGGGTATAACTATGTAATATAAAATGGTTTAATTATAAACAGAACCACATCTTTTTTTTTTTTTAAGATTTTTATTTATTTATTTGACAGACAGAGATCACAAGTAGGCAGAGAGGCAGGCAGAGAGAGAGGAGGAAGCAGGCTCCCTGCTGAGCAGAGAGCCCGATGCGGGGCTCGCTCCCTGGACCCCGAGATCATGACCTGAGCCGAAAGCAGAGGCTTTAACCCACTGAGCCACCCAGGCGCCCCCAGAACCACATCTTCTGTGTGAGGCATAGAGTCTTATTATCACAGTTTCCCTGATTTTCACCACACACACAAAAAACTATTTCCTTAAATGATCACTCACCTTATTACTGCTGTTATGACAACATTGTTTACAAAATATGTAATGTATCTTCAAAAATCAACACTTTTAAAACATTCAAATGAAAGAAGTATTTTTTTAAATTTGAAAGAAGGAAATTTTCAAAAATAGTGAGAAGACAGATGATCGTTAGATTAAATGCACTATATAGTTTTGGAAGGCAACTTCTTTGAAACTATCAATATACAGACATATGATTGCTGATATTTACTTTTTAAAACCTAGTACTTTTAGTACAGTCATAAATCAGATATTCAAGTTATTTACAATCAATTTTTTAATGCCCCAACTGTCTAACAAGCTCAATACTGACCCCCTGGAAAGATCTAGAAATAGTCTGGTTATTCCTGATTTCTTCCCCCAGATTCATTCTCTACTTTTCTCTGCCTCCTCCATAACCAGGAGGATTGTATCACCCATATTAAGTTTTTCATTAGGTTCTGTGAATGCAAGTCACCAGGTGAAAATCAGACTAAGAAGTAGATAGTGGCTGGCATATTTTTCTGCATACCCCTGCTCTGCCCCATCAGATCTCTGCAAGTATCTAAGGCTCCAGTTGAGCAGACCTCCATACCTCTTACTGCCATGCTGCTTCAGTTATATCATTTCCTCCCCTCTGTCCCTTCAACCCTATGGACAGAAACTTCTTCCCACAAGGGTGCCTCACCATCCCTTACTGGTTCTCTTAATGTGTTTTAGCCACTATAGATCATCTTCAGATTAACCTTTCTGAGTGTGTCATCTGTTTCTAGTGCATGACTCATATGTATGAAAACAGAAAATATACAAATATACGTTTATATGGTATATTTAACAAATATTTTATATTTAACATATATAAATATATGTATAAATAATATATATACATATAATTCTGTAGCACAACTTCCTAGGTAAATAGACATGAAAAAAAAAAACCCACATAAAATGCCTGTCCTAATGGAATTCACATTCTGATTGAGGAGACAATCATCAAACTTACAGTAAGCAGGATGGTAATAGTACACAGGAGATATATAATATAAGGAAGGGGCATAGGAAATGTCAGAGGTTAGACATTGCTATGTTAGGTGAGTTGTCCAGATGAGTTGCCTCACTGAGAATTTGACAGCTGAGAAAATACTTAAAGGAAGTTGTGCAGATATCTGGAATAAGAACTACAGACGTTCTGTAGTATTTCTTGTAAAGCAAATTTGTGTGTAACAAATTCAGTCTTTGTTTAACTTTGTTTAACTGCATTTTCTCTTCATTTCTGAAGAACAGTTTTATTATATATAGAATTCTAGAATGGTGTTTTTTCAGCAATTTGAATGTATTGCCCCACTGACATTAGGCCTTCATTAATTCTGAAATGTTTTGCTATTGCAGCTTTCAAGATTTTCTCTTTCCTCTAACAGCTGAGTGTGATGACCTACATGTGGATCTCTCTATTTTTATTTTCCTTTGAGTTTATTATACTTTTTGCATCTGTGGACTGTTTTTTAATCAAAATTGGAACATTTGCAACCATTATGTCCTTAGTTTTTTTTTCTCCCTTTCCTCTCTTTTATTGGATTCCTAATATGTGTATGTTGGCCATGTTTCATGGTCTCTGAGGCTTGTTCATTTTTCTTTTTCTATTCACTAGATAATTATTACTGATTTATCTTCAATTTATTTCATATTCTACCTCAAATATGCTGTTTAAACACATCTGAATTTTTTATTTCATTTGTTCTATTTTCACATACAAAATTGTCATTTTTTTCAAAGCTTTCAATCTCGTCATTGAAGTTCTCTTTTTGTTCAGTCAGTGTCATCATGCTTTCCTATAAATGAAGTTTCCTTTACTTCACAAATAAATAATAGCTTCTTTGGAAGTCTTTGGAAGTATGGGCCAATTCAAAGACTATATGCTGACTACTTTTTTTTCTGAGTATGGATCATCCTTTCATATTTATTTTTATGTATTGTAATTTTTTTTATGTCTTGTAATTTTTTAAGAGGATACTTTATTTGATATACTTTAACATCTCTACATTCTTATTCCTTTCAATGCCTTAAGGATTGTTTTTGCTGCTTTTTGTTTGCTGCTTTAGAAATGTGTCAGGACCGATTCTGCTGAGTCTATCTCCTCTGCTTTAAGTCTGGATTCCTAGAATTTGTCCCTCTGTATATAAAGCTTCAGAGTCAGCAAACGATTGATGAGTTGTTATTCCTAAATATGTCAAGCCAATGAAGATTCTACTATTTGTTAATGGATCTCTGTTTAGATTGTGTCCATCTCCCATGTCTGTGTGTGCAGCCAGTTAGTCAACTAAAGATATATGGACAGCTTTGTTCCCCTCCTTTCTTCCCTGCACATGCATGCAGAAGGTAGTCATGTATATGTAGAAAGTTTATCATGGTCTATAAAGCTGTCATATACCCAGGATATTCTTCTTAAATACCTAGTTAGTCTGATGGTTTATTGCTTGCCTCAAATGATAATGCAACCTCAGGCCAGCATAACCGTTGCCTTCCTTATTTGCTTGCCACCGAGATTTCTACCTTTTCTGACAAAGCCACCACACATGGCTTTTTCACAGTTTGCCCTTAGTTCCAAACTGAGATCCTTTTAGCAATGAAGTTGCTTCAACATGATAGAATTACACCCTACCAGCTGGTAAGAAAGTCACATATATTCACTATTCTTAGCTGGAGATCAGTTTCTCATAAATAAATGCTTCTAAATTTCTTGTTGACTTTGGTCAATCTCCAGAGACCCAAAGTGACTTTTTATTTTGACAGTTTTGTCCAGTTTTAGTTATCTGTGGAGTATTTTCCAAGCTGCTCAGTATACCATACCAGAATCCTACCTCCCAATAAAGGGTTTTGACTAGAGGATGGCATGATCTGGCCTGTGTTTTAAATAATTACTATTAATACTTTTATCTTAGGTGAGAGAGAGAGAGAGAGAGAAAGAAAGAAAGGAAGAAAGAAAGATGCAATCATTCTAAAGCTGGTTTGGATGGTGGGGATGGTTGTACAACAATGTATGTTTAATGCCACTGAACAGCACACTTTAAAATAGTTAAAATGGAAAATATTTTATGTTATATATTTCACCACAATAAATTAAACACACATATACTCAACAACAAAAAAGAAAGTATTGGAGAAAGCATGACCAGGACTTAAAATTTTTGAGGAATAAGAAAAACTGATCTTTTCCATTATCAGAGGCAACTTTAAAAAAATGGCATTCTACACTAAATTAAGTTTAATAACCTGGAAGTTATAGAAACATAATTATATGACCATAGCATGATAACTCTAAGAATTTGAGGAATTGCTTTACAGATCTTAATTTTCTTAAGCTGGAAAAAATGTGATTTTCTGAGAGTGCTAAAGGGAAGTACTGGCAGATTTAGTAACCAACTTGAAAGTAGAGAAATTTTCAAGTCACTCTTTGAAGAATGTAGGAATGAGCTAACCAACAGATATGTCTATTGCAATCAAGATTCTCCTGTTTGAGCTTTAATGAGCTATATTAGCACTAATCTACTGTGTGCTATCATTTTTTTAGCAGTACCAAACACCATGGGTATATGAAATATATGACAAATATATGAATTAAAGAAAACATAACATAATCAGTGAAATGATGGTGTACATCCTACATGTGTTCTCTTTCACATACACCTACAATATTCTGCATTCCATTTCCTTTATATATTACTCTGGAAACTCACTTAACATAGTCCCTCTTTTCAGGGGGTCCTGAATAGAGCACAAAGATTCTTAAGAATTGCATCTAGATCTAGTACTGTGCTTTAATTTAGTAACACATGTGTAGGTACACTTGCAGATGTATACACATGCATGTACGTGTGCAAATTGCCTTGAGTTAAGTACACTGCACATGAAAGGCACTCACCAAATGTTTGTGGGATATATGTTGAATGAATACGAAGGTAAAAGAGGAAACCAAGAAATGAGATCTTACAACTTTGGGTACAGTTCTCTTTTCATTACGTGCCATGATTTTCCCTGAGGCAATTATATAATTAACAACTAGGCTAAATGTATGCTGTCTAAATGGGTCCAAACATACTATGATACTAATTCCCCATTGTAAAAAAAGTTAGTTTCAGTTATACTCTGTTACTTATACTAATATTCAAAATTAATTTACATATTTTTCATAAATTAGAAGTATATAATGGAGTTCAAATTGTTCATCTTAAAAATGAACTAGAAAATTTATACAACTAAAATTATATCAATTTAATTAAAAAGAGATAAAAACTGTTTTTTTGAATTTTGTTCAAAATTATTTTTTCAACTTCAACTCTGTTTTCAGTTCACAACTAACTGGATTCATAGTTCACAGTACTTGTGACTAGACGGAACAGGTAAGAATCCTAAATGCATTTATGTTGCGGACAAATCTCCATTTTCATCCTTTGAGGCTAACAAACAAAAAGGAATGATGGTTTTGTAATTGAAGCCATACTGAATACTAATCTACCAAGCTGAAGTAAAATCCTCCGAGTTCAGTGGCTGAATGTATCTATCTCTTTGCCAATCATTGTTTTTGTTAACTGGATAATTAGCATTTTTATCACATTAAAACAGCTTTAATTATATTAGTCCATAGTTTAGAGTATAGGGAAGAATATGAATACCATTCATTTCAGAACTGAAGAGTAGGTTTGTACACTTGAGAATATTTTCCTTCCAAATTAAATTAAGATATGAAACTCAAAGAAACCAGTAAACAAGGTCAATTGAAGGCTGACACTTTAACATTATGGTATTTAAAAGCACATTAAATTGATGTGTGTAAAATTTTTAAAGTTAAAATATATCAACATTACTTCTGTCACTCTCATATACATGTGTTTCTCTTTTTATATATACCCATAAACAGAAAAGAAACATGAACAGTATATGTAATACAATACCAATCATATACATAAGACAGAAATCTTTAATCTATTTGAATATACTTTAAGTTATTTGTGACAGTGAAGCTTCAATTATGCCATATGTCAAAAGCCAAAGATATGCTCCTTGTAGCACTGCATGCATTTCAGTGTGGCCCATCAAACAGAAGCAGTATGCTCTTTACATAAGAAATCTTAACATCTTCACTCACTGTTCTCTTCTGACATGTCTAGGTACACATAAACTTGAATGTCTTGTATTTCTGTTAAACGGCTTTCCCAGCAACATGTCCTTCAGAACTACAATGTGTCACCTGCTTCACTTAGGTATTCATAGGACTTCACAAGTCATCAAAGTTGCTTGTTAACTCCAATTGTATTTAACAACAAGAAAGAAACAAACGGCATAAAATTTTAAAACAAAAACTTCTTGGGTTACTTGAATATACTGTATCATCTGCTTGCCTTCTCTTTCTGGAATAATCTAAACAAATTAAATCAGGTAGCTCAAAGGTTCCTCTGCTCTAATGTTTGACTTCCATTCTGGCACAGTGACACTGGACTCTCCACTGATTTCTAAATTGCTTTATTGTGTAATTTGGGAGGACTAGAGGAATAGAATCTACAATCAGAGGCAGCTGGTCGAAACAGGTGTTGCAGAAAATTATAATCCTACTTTGATTAATCCTGTTTTTTACAGCCGCCCTCCAGTTATGCATGACAGGTATCCAAATAATCAAACATACAGTCTTCATTGCAACAATCTGAGTTACTGTCAGGAGAAACATCAGGAATTACCGAAGCATTGATGCCAAAGTAATGCGTGTTTCGTGAAATTGGCTTTTGTTATTCCATCATTTCTTGAATTTTCTGGGGAAAATGTGTGTGTGTGTGTGTGTGTGTGTGTGCATGTCATTGTAAAGCTGTGCATTTTTCTGTTCATAATGGTGGTTTTCAATAACTCACAAAATTTGCTTTTTCAAAAGCATTCTAAAATGCAGCTTCGTGTTAACATGTCCATGGTAATTATTATATGCAGCATCTGGAATTACAAATGCATCTGTAACAAGGCATTGACAATATTAAGAATCTCTATATAGTTATTAAAACACTGTATTATTTTCGTGTGTGTGTCAATATGCTGTAAAAGCATTCCTTCTCCTGATCTGATTTCCTAACACATAGCAATCACATCCTAACATGCATGGCTCACTGGATCTGTCCACCATTCAGTCTTTTAGGAATGGTGGTGTTAGTATATTTGGTGTGAGGATTAGCTCATAAGTGAGTTCACATGATTGAAGTTAATCCCCTCAGTACAGCCAAGGAATGGAAAAAAATTTCCCTGCCTCATTTTATAAATCAACTCTAGTTAAGTAAATGAATCATTAAGATAAAAACAGTGTAGTTAAAATATGCACAAACAACTATGTATTTATTAGACTTAGCTAGTGAAGTACCTTAGTCCTTTCTAAATCTTTGACCCAGCTTTCTTTGGTGAAAACAAGTAAATGAAAATTATAATGTATCTTGACAAATATGATATGAGGTGTTCACTAACACATATTATTGATATATTATTAATATATTTCACACATATATTTTTAATGCAAAATTTAGAGATTCCATACTAATGTCTCAAAATTGTTATGATTACTTTTAATATTTCACAGAATGTTTTAACTTTCAACTTTACTTATATAGAATATATCAATACCATGATACTGGGAGCAGTATCATATTTTGCATCTGAAAAGGAGATACCCTTGATTTGACCAATATCATAAGGATTGTATTAGAACTCTGATTTCAGCTCTTCAGCAACCAATGGAAAGTTTCAAATAATGAAATAAAGAAGCTTGGCATTTGAAATGCTTTTGAAATATCCATCTAATTGTTTTTGAGTCACTAGTTTTTTAAAAGTTGTATTTATTTATTTGAGAGAGAGAGAGAGAGAGAGAATGAGAGCAGAAGCTGGGGGGGGGTGGTGGCAGGTAGAGGCAGAGGGAGAAGCTGACTCCCCACTGAGCAGGAAGCCCGACCCGACCCAGTGCTTGATCCCAGGATTCTGGGTTCATGACCTGAGTCCAAGGCATAGACTTAAGTGACTAAGGCATAGACTTAAGCATATGCTTAAGTGACTGAGCCACCCAGGTTCCCACTTGAATCACTATTTTTTTAAACAAAGATTTGAGATATATAAAATGGATATGTCATTGAAATTAAATATCATTGTCACATCTGATATGTGTCACATATGCCACTGGCTATATTTGCTAAATTCAATTATTGATTGTTTGGTGTTTACCTATTTTCACTTTATTCTTCTCCTTCCACTACTACAATGGTCAACCTATCAAAGTTATATCTAAATTGTGAATTGGACCAAGATAAACCTCATATCTGTTATAATCTATTTTAGTAAAAACACTTTTTCAGGGGTCCCTGGGTTGCTCAGTCAGTTAAGTGTCTGCCTTCAACCCAGGTCATGATCTCGAGGTCCTGGGATCAAGTCCCACACAGGGTTCCTGCTCAGCGGGGAATCTGCTTCTCCCTCTGCCTTTCCCCCTGTTATGTGTTCTCTCTCTCTCTCTCTAATAAATAAAAATCTTTAAAAAATGCTTTTTCAATAGGGGTTCAAGTTAACCATCAACCTTAAACGTAAGTGTAAGAATTCATCAAATCTTCCTACTTAGTGAGTTTGGAATCACTATTTAGATTAGTGTTTTCATTAAATATGAAGGATCATTTATCTGCAATCTAATTCCTAGAGCATATTTTTAGAAAGCTCTTAAAATACTTGGAGATTTTTTTTTTACTGTTTTTGAGAGAAATAATCATGTTAATGTGACATTCTAGGTAACAAATATGTAAATAGTAAATGTAGACATTTCTGTACTCACAGTCTAATTCTTTTCCTACTTTCTTTTGAATCCTATTTCATCAGGAATTTGGCCCACACTAATCCACAGAAACAGCTCCTAATCTAGGTCAGCAGTGACTCCCACAATCGAGTGGTTATCATTGTACATACATGACCTACCAGTAACTGAACAGAGCAGCTTTTCCTTCCTGGATGTGCATTCTTCACTTGGATTCAAGCATTCTATTCCCTCTGCATTCCCTCCTATTAGACTTTTTGTCTTAGTCTCCTCTCCTGGTTCTTCTTCTAATCCCCAGCATCTTAACTTAAATGTACCCAGGGACTAAGCATTAAAACATTTTGTCTTTACTCATGCTAATTCTCTTGGTCAGCACATTCAACACCAACCTTTTAAAGGACATTTATGTATTTTTAAAAACCTGGAATATAGATCTTGAATCTGGAACTCTCCCCTGAAATATACATTGTAGGCTACTCTACAATTTATACAATTCCAACCAGAAGTATAATGACCATTTCAGATGTAACATGTTCAAGATTAACTTTAAAATATTCCTTCAAGGGACGCCTGGGTGGCTCAGTTGGTTAAGCAGCTGCCTTCGGCTCAGGTCATGATCCCAGGGTTCTGGGATCGAGTCCCATATCGGGCTCCTTGCTCAGCAGGGAGCCTGCTTCTCCTTCTGCCTCTGCCTGCCTCTCTGTCTGCCTGTGCTCACTCTCTCCAACAAATAAATAAATAAAAATCTTTATAAAAAAATAAAAAATAAAATAAAATATTCCTTCAAAATCCTATTCATTCCCATAGACTTCTCTGTCTTGGTGAATGCCAATTCTTTATTTTTTATTCCTTCAGCCAAAAATATTGACATTATCCTTTGCTTCTTGTTTTCTTTTGCAATCCACTTTCTGTCCAAAAACTACTTCTGTTGGCTCTATCTTATATATATTGAATGAATATGTATATATTCATTCAATGAATATGTATATATTCATTCAATATATATACAAGATCTGGCTGCTTTTCATGACCTACATCAGTACCACCACTTCCAAAGTATCATCTCTCATCTGGATTACTTTAATAGTCTCCTAATTGGTTTTCTCACCTCCTCTTGCCTCTCTATACTCTATTATAACCAGAATAGTCAGAAGAATACTTAAAATATGAAGCCGGGTTATCCCTTTGCTCATTTGTTTTGTTTCTTAAATCCCATATTTGAGTGAAATAATTTATTTGTCTTCCTTTGATGGACTTACTTCATTTACCATAATAGTCTGTAGCTCCATTCACATCATTGCAAGTAGCAAGATTTTATTCCTTTTCGTGGATGTGTAATATTGTGTGTGTGTGTGTATGTACACACACATATATATACCACATATATATATATACCATTCATCAGTCAATGGATGGGTTAAATAGGTGATAGGGATTGAGAAGGGCACTTGTGGTGGTGAGCACTGGGTGTTGTATAGGAGGGTTGAATCACTGTATTGTATACTTGAACCTAATATTACACTGTATGCTAACTAACTTAATTTAAATAAAAACTTAAGGGGTGCCTGGGTGGCTCAGTCACTTAGGCATCTCACTCTTGATTTCGGCTCAGGTCATGATCTCAGGGTCATGAGATTGAGCCCTGCCTCAGGCTCTGTGTTCAGTGGGGTGTCTGCATGAAATTCTCTCTCTCCCTTTCCCTATGCTCCTTCCCCCACTCATGCTCTTATTCTCTCTAAAAATAAATCTTTAAAATTATATATGTGTGTATATGTATACACACACATATATATATAAAGTCTGATTATATTGCTTTTCTGCGCAAAGCCCTCTACTGGCCTGCTATTTCCCAAGGTAAAATTCCTCACCCCCACCCAGAAAAACCCAAACCATTTCCTATAAGGCTTTATATGATCTGTTCCACACTCATTCATGAGTATGTTTAATATTGTTCTCCCCCTTCTAACTTCACTCCAGAGAGAAAGATCTCCTCGTTGCTTTTCTGACATTTATCTCTTCCCATATCTCCACAGGACCTATTCCTTTCCACAAAAAAGTCCTTATGCAAATCCCACCTTCATGGTAAGTACTTCCCTAATTTCTCTATTTAATACTACATCTCATATTGCTTTTCTCCCACCAATACTTTAAATATTTTCATTCATGTTACTTTGAGATAATTTCAGAATTACAAAAAGTTGCAAAGGGAGCACAGAGATCTTTCATATTCTTCATTCAGATTCCTCTGTTAACAATATATATAACCATAGTATATTTCCATAGTATATTTCCCAAAATTAAAAGGAAATAACATTGGTACTATAGTCCTAGCTGAATAACATTAAAACAGTACTATTAAATAAATACAGTCATTTAGGTACTGCCAGGTTTTCAACTACTAATGGTTCTTACTGTTTCAGAATCTAATTCAGGATACCACAATGTATTTAGACATCATGCAGACATGCATCAGTTTCACTGATGTCCTCTTCTCTGTGGTCATTTCTCAGTTTTTCCATGTTTTTCATGACCTTGACACTCTTGAGGAATACCAATCAGGTACTTCGTAAACAATCCCTCAGTTTGATTTGACTGAAGTTTTCTCACTCTTAGACTGAGGTTATGGAGTTCTGTTTTTAAATTTTGGGGGTAAGAAGAGGTGAAAATTATCCATGTATATTATTTGGACTTCCTCTAACAGGAATGTTTATCTCTTCTTCCTCATTTGTTCCTTTAATCATTTATCATTTAATCAGTATGCATTTATTGATATTTTATTATTTGGTATAAAATACTGCCTTTGTTTTGTTGATTAAATTGTTCCAGATTTTGCCAGTGGAAGGTCTTCAAGGTCGGCTCTGTGTCTTTTTTTGTTTTTGTATTTGTTTTTGCACTACCTTACTTTTTGGCAATGCAAGATACTTTAGTCTCATTTTGTATTTTTGCTTCCACGGTACTAAACTCAACCATTTCTGCAAGAAATTGTTGATTCTAGGCTTGCTCAGTTGAGAGATCTAGGAAATATATGGTATCTACTAACCCGTGAATACACATCTAGATTTATATCTAGATGTGTATACACATCTAGATTTATATCTGTATTTGTACATCTGTATAAATATTAAAGTGAACATAAGCTCATATTTGTATCTCCAACATTAATTCCACTAGAAGCACAGGGTTCATTCTAGCTTTTCTTCCTTCCTCTGAAGATGAGAAACCTGATTTCCATTAAAGACAATTTATTAACTTATTTATTCAATCCTAGTATACACATAAAGTAATTTTGGAAATGCTTTGAGAATAAATGAGCATATGGTATTTGTTTAATCTTTTGCATCTGGTCTTAAAACAGTCAGTTAAAACACTGCAAAGTTACTTACATCATCTTTTTTTCTGCCCTCTTAAGATCATAGTTTATATTTGTAACATTCATTTGGCAAAATCTGCATTCCATCCTGTGTACCCTAAAATCAAACTGTAATTATGTTATTATTGTTGCTGTTTTCCCTATCTGTGGTGTATGATTTTTTTTTAGAAAAGGATGGAATCATGTGTCTACCAACCTAGTACTGTGTAGAAGTCTTCTATCACTCTAAAAATTACTTTTTGAACCCTCTTTGTAATCAGTCCCTTACCTGTCCTCCAATCCCTGTAGTGGTGAAGGATATTATTCTCTCAGGGGCCTTGGATGGAACATGAGATAAGGCAGTTAATTGGCTGTTTACAGGGTTCTTCATCACATCATCTCATTTTAGCCTAAGTCCCTACTTACTGAGGTACACAGTACAAGGATTTTGCTTCATAAAATGAGCTCCTCTTTTGGATTTCCCCTCTTCTCTTTTTAACTGTGTGTGTGTGTATGTGTGTATTTTTAAATTTAAATCCAATTAGCCAGCGTATGGTACAGCAGGTTTTTGATATGCTGTTCAATGACTCTAATGAATCATTGGACTTTCCTTCTTCCATTGTCCTGCAGCCTTAAGTTTTAGATTTCTCCAGTTTTCTCTACTTAAACTCATGTTATTTTAACCTCACTCTCCTTGCTATTACTCCAAGTTACATCCCCCCTCCCTTTTTTTTTTTTTTGAGTATATTTCCTTACTAATATTTTTCTGGACTTTGAGAAGGAAACAAAGCTATATGTGTGTGTTTAATCCATCATATTTATATATATTTTTAAAAGATTTTATTTATTTATTTGACAGACAGAGATCACAAGTAGGCAGAGAGGCAGGCAGAGAGAGAGAGGAGGAAGCAGGCTCCCTGATGAGCAGAGAGCCCAATGCGGGGCTCGATCCCAGGATCCTGGGATCATGACCTGAGCCAAAGGCAGGGGCTTTGACCCACTGAGCCACCCAGGCGCCCCTAATCCATCATATTTAACTAGAAGACTACAACATGGACAGATTTTGAAGATGTAGTTGAGTGAAAAAATCAAGTTCCCAAATGCACATTACACTACAACTTATGTATGTGTATGTGTATATATATATATATATATATATATATATATATATTCAAGTCAATTGATAAATATGTTCAGTTCAATTGATATTTGTCAACTCAATATATATAATTCAAGTGATACATATATTCAATTGTGTGTGTGTGTGTGTGTGTGTGTGTGTGTGTGTTTATTTATTTATTTTTTAGGACTGGATGAGTATATACAAGTATAAACATTTTCTTCCAAGAATGGTGAGGAAGATGCCTGAGGAGAGGAACAGAAAGACTTCAATGTTTAGTGCAATGTCCTGTTTCTTTGTTTAAAAACTCCTGAGTTAAAAAATTATGTTTCATTTAGGATAGTGAGTATATAGATACTTGTCATATCATTGCTTATGACTTTTTATATGTTTTAGGTTTTCCATAATTTTTGAAACTAAAATTTACCTACACATGAAACTAATATTACACTGTTAACTAACTGGAATTTAAATAAAAACTTGGAGAAAAATTTAAAAAAATAAAATAAGAGTAAAATTTACCATTGTTTTCTTAATGGTCAATAACATGTTTTATTCACTAATGATTATATATCTATTACAAAACAACTTCCAGGAATTTTTACTATCAGATAAGAGAAAATACCATACTTCTAACTTTTGTCCACTATTCTTTAATTTCCAAAGTTAAAAATGTCATTATTTAATACATAGAGGAAATCAAATTTAAGATAACATTTTCTTGGGGTGCCTGGGTGGCTCAGTGGGTTAAAGCCTCTGCCTTCAGCTCAGGTGATGATCCCAGGGTCCTGTGATCCAGCCGCATGGAGCTCTCTGCTCAGCAGGGAGCCTGCTTCCCTTCCTCTCTCTCTGCCTGCCCCTCTGCCTACTTGTGATCTCTGTCAAATAAATAAAATCTTAAAAATAAAAAGGATAACATTTTCTTAAAGACTGATCTGAGACAACATTTGTATCAAGACGGTAAATGACGGTGATAAGATTAAGTATGCAACCCAATAGCAAAATGAACAAAGTATCCAGCCTTTCAGACAGATAGTCAACAGAAATATACTTCCAGATCTTTCTTCATTAAGGATTCTATGAAAACCTAGGGTTATTTTGCTATTATAAATACATAGAAAGAAGGCTAGAAACTTCTATCTACTTAGTTTTTCCTATATGGAATACCAAATTTTTCACAGGTTTTAAAGTTTACCTATGTCCTCGAGATCTTTGGCAGTTGCAAAATGGAACAGGAAAAAAAAAAAGATGCATAACAAACTTTTTTGACTCCAGGAATATCTTAGAGATACAGAACACATATGCCCATGATTTTAATCACTGTAGCTAGTAAGTTTTCATTGTCACTGGCCAGGTGGCAGATCTGTTCACATTCCAAAAATTTACTTTTGAAGACCCCCACAAAGGGCTCCCCTTGGCATTAGTCAACAGCAGAGGATGCCTGCTTTAATGTGAACACTTGGTCTCAACATCTGTCATTTTCTTTGCTGCTCTCACCCTGCATCCATGCTTTTTCTCTTTGTTTCCAAACATTTGCTATCTATATTATGTTGCCTTGCTTTCATCTTTTCATGCATTTTAGAAGCTATTTATTTCAATAACAGTATCTTTAATTTTTCTACTATAAATGTAATCAATGCTGATTAAAACATTCAAATAATACAAACATTTATAAAATTGAATATAAAATTTTCTTGAGCAATTTTTATTGGCTGAAACCATTTGATGAATATACTACATGCTATCTACAAAAGATTCACTTTAATTTCAATGCACAAATAGGCTGAAAGTACAAGGATGGAAAAAAATTATGCTATACAAACAGTAGCTAAAAGAGAACTGCTATTGCTATACCAATATCAAACAGAAGAGATTTCAAGACAAAAACCGTTAGGAGAAAAAAGAAGGACATTATGTAATGATAAAAGGACAAATAGATTGAAAGGAGAATAATTATAAACATATGCACCTAACAAGAGAGCCCCAAAATACATTAAACAGCTGATAGATTTGAGAGAAGAAATAGCAAGTTTACCAATACTAGTTGAAGACATCACTATCCCACTTTCAATAGTGGATAGAAAAATTAGGTAAAAGATGAGATAGGAATTAGAAGAAATGAGGAATAGTTTAAAGCAACTGGAACTACAAGATACCTATGTAACACTCCACCCAACAATAGCAAAATACACAGTCTAATCAAGTATGCATGGAAAACTCACCAGAACAGACCATATGATATGTTACAAAACTAATCTCAGGAAATTTTAAAGGACTGAAATAATTAAAAGCATGTTCTGTGAACAAATGGAATTAAATTAAAAATTAGTAAGAGAATTTGAAAAATGCACAAATGTGGAAATTATGATCGAACGATCCTACTGCTGGGTGAGAATCCAAAGTAAATGAAATTAGACTCTCTAACAGATACCTGCACTACCATGTTCATTAGCATATGGGAATTATAGCCAAGATATGGAAACAACTGAACTGTCTTCCAATGAATGAAGAAAGAAAATGTGGTCTATATACGAAATGGAATATTAGTTATAAGAAAAAGAAGAAATTTGAGAGGACATGGGTGAACCTGGAGGATGATATGCTAAGTAGATTAAGCCAGACAAAGACAAATACTGTATGTGAAATACATGTGAAATAATAATAATAATAAATATTAATAATAGCCAATTTCTTAGAAACAGAAAATAGAATGATGGTTGCCAGGAGCTGAGGGAGGAGGAAATGGGGAAAAGCAGGAAAAGGGTACTACACACATACAGGCAAGCATTCATAGACATAGACATAGACATAGACACATACACACACACACACACACGAGTTAACTATGCGAGGGGTTGGATTTATTATTTTGATCTTAATTATTTTATAGTATTTATGCCTATCAAATCATCACACTTTAAATATGTACAGTTATTTTTATCAATTTTTCCTCAATGAAGTTGTAAACATAAATGAACAACACACTCTGTATTAGTTTTTATGGCTGCTGTAACAGAGTGTCACAAACTTAAAACGATAGATGTTTATTGTGTCACAGTCCAGGGACTACAAGTCCGAAATCAAGGTGTTGGCACAGCCATACTCCTTGTGAAACCAGCAGGGAAATCCTTCCTTGCCTCTCCCTAATTAATGACCCTTTTCTGACAATCTTTGGTTTTGCTTGAATTGTAGCCACATATTTCCAATCAATGCTTTACTATTACAAGGCATTGTCCTTATGAGTCTTTGGGGAGTTTTGTTTTTGTTTTTTAAAGATTTTATTTGTTTTTGGTGAGAGAAAGTGAGTGTACAAGCAGGGGGAGTGGCAGAGGAAGAGCGAGAAGCAGGCCCCACACTGATCAGGGAGCCCTATGCTGGGCTAGATCCCAGGACCCCGGAATCGTGACCTGAGTTGAAGGCAGATGTTTAACCAAATGAGCCACCCAGTAGCCCTTGGTTTTTGTTGTTGTTGTTTTAAGGCTTATTTATTTGAGAGACAGAAAGCGAGAGTGGAGGGAGAAGGGGCAAACAGAGAGGGAGAGAGAATTCCAAGCTGACTCCTTGCTGAGTGCAGAGCTTGACTGGGGCTCCATCTGTTGACCCCAAGATCATAACGTGAGCTGAAATCAAGGATGCTTAACCAACTGAGCCACCCAGGTGCCCCATGATGAGTCTGTTTTCACGACTGTCTTCTCATGAAGATACTGGCCATAGACTAGGGGCCCACCCTTATTCCTCTACGATCTTAATTTAATTAATTACCTCTGCAACAACTCTATTTCCTAATAAGGTCATATTCTGAGATAGTGGATTTTAGGATTTCAACTTTTTTTTTTTTTTTTGGAGGGGTGGGAAGATATTACTTATTCCAATAACACACTCCAGAGTAACGAATGGGTCAAAGAAGAAATCTCAGAAGAAGTTAGGAAAAATAACAACTAAGATAGATGAATATCCCTTATGAATACTGATATAAAAATCCTTAAAACATGAGTAAACTGAATCCCACAGCATATTGAAAAGATTAGATACTATGACCTTCTGGGATTTATTCCAGTTTTCAAGGTCAACTCAACATACGAAAAACATTCAATGCAATAACCATATTAATAGAATAAAAGAAGTAAAAACTGTCATATCAATTGATATAGAAGAGTGCTTGAAAAAATACACCACCATTCCATTATAAAAAACACTTAACATGTTAGGAACAGAAGGGAACTTCCCCAGCCTGATAAAGAACATCTATTTAAAAAAAAAAACAAAAACAAACAAACTACAAGTAACATCACACTTAATGAAAAATGATGGAAAAATTTCCCTGAGATGAGAAACCAGACCTGATATCTGTTGTTCTTTCTTTTATATAACATATTAATTGAAAAAAAATGCTCATTTTCAGAAGTACCCTGACATATGAAGTGAAAAGTTAAATCCCTGGGTTTGTACAACCACTCTAGCTTCCAAAAACAGTTTTATATATGAATTTAAAATCTTCTGTTTCGTATATAATAATCTAACCTATCTATTAACATTGTATTAAAACATGTTTCCACATTATTCCTAACATTGTGTTTTGTTAAGAATGTAATGTTTTCCAATATTATCAGTGAAACAGTATGTTACTACTTTGGTTTGCATTTTTTGTCATTTGTGTGGCATGATACTTTTGTATATTTATTATTATTTGCATTTTTTTGAATAACTTTCTCATAGCTTTTGTCCATATTTCATAGCCTTTGTCCCTATTTCTATCTGGTTAATTATCTATGTCTTCATTTACAGGACTCCTTAAATAGAATAGCAATTAATCATTCTTCTGTTTATATGTGATAATTATTTTATCCCAGTTTTATATTTATCTTTTGACCATGTTCATTATATATTTTTTCAGATGATTTATTTAAATGTTTTTGGAACAAAATCTGGCAATATTTTTTTCTATATAGCTAATGAGTTTTAAATCTGTCTAAAACCATTATCTTTTCCCAAGACTATGAAAAGACTGTCCTATATTTTTTATTAGTTTGTAGTATATTATTAATATTTTGAGGCTTATTGCTTCTGGAACTTGTTTTATATATTCTGAATCATGTTCCTAACTAAAAATGTCTTCAAATGGACATTATAGCATCTTTAATAAATATTAAAAGTATTTTAAAACATCATTGTAGACATTTTCACCATTTTAATATAACTGTATGTCATTTACACAGTAATTTATTTAAATCAGCTTTAACTTAATTTCCTTAATATATCCGTGTGTTAAATTATAATGCTTATGATTTTGGGGGGGTTGATGAGTTGAGGTACTTGTTATATAAATTTCTTATATCAGTTAAAATAACAAATGGTTTTTAAAATTTGTATTATTCTCAAAAAAATGTATATTATTCTCTAAGCCACATAAAATAATCTTGTTTACTTTTGCTGTTACATAAGTCATACTTTGGGGAATGCTGACATTTCTCAAAGAATTCAAAATGCTGTCTTTCCTAGATACCAGATTTTCAACTATGCATGCTGTTTTTGATATTTCTTTGTCATTTTCACACTGTATTCTTATACTAAAATCTTTGGGGGTTTTTTGTGTTTTTTTTTGTGTGTAGAGTTTGTTATTTTAAACTATAGCTTTATTGATACTTTATTGATTTCTTTAATTAGTCTTTCCTTTCACTTAGATAGTTTTGATAAATTACAGATGAACTTTAAATCAACTTGTCAAGATATACAAAAAAATCTTTATATTGAATTGACCATATGGAATCATCAATCACAAATTGATTTATTTTCACAATATTGACTTCATACGATTTTTTTCAATATAATGGTAGGGCTCTATCTGTATTTTCCATAAAATCCTTTTACAGATGTACATATTTATCAAATGGTTCTGTTACATTTATTATAAAGTTTGTTTCTAACTGTTTTATGGGTTTTTTTTTCCTGTAATGCTTAGCCTTTTCATCCAATTAATAGTGTTGGCTTATTTCTGATATGCAGCAAAGCTATTAATTTGTATGTTTTTACATGTTTAAAAAATCTTTTGTCTGTTTGTACTGATCTTATCATTTCTAGTAACTTTTCATTTGATTCTCATTTAAAAAATAATATATCAACAAAATAAATTAATACTTTATTTTTTCCGACAATTAGAGACAACTTTGTTTTTGTCCTTATTAGGATAAGCAAAGATTTCCAAAAGAAATTGTAATAATAAAAAATGGCAGCAGCAACAGTGGCAGCATTGGCAGCATATTTGTCTTGTTTTTAATTTTAATGGCAATAACTGCCTTTACTTTTTATCACTGTGCATATTCAATACATTTGAAGCCTTTTGTTCTCTCTTCAGGAAACAGTATTTTAAGCACCATTTACACTCTCCCCTTCACTTCTGTATCCTTTTTGTTATGTAATTGTGTTTTGATATTACGAAAAACTTTCCTGTACTATGCCTTTGATTTAAAAATTGATCACTTAACAAACTGGTTGTTACCAGGTTGGTGGGGGATGGGTGAAATAGGTGATGGGGATTAAGGAGAGCACTTGTGATGAGCACTGGGTGTTGCATGTAAGTGTTGAATCACTACATTGTACACATAAAACTAATATTATGCTATATTTTAACTAACTAGAATTTAAAGTTAAAAAAATAAAAAATTGATCTCTTAATCATCAGTTTTACCTTTACACCTCTTTTATTAAAACACTGTGTGATAGTTTTGTTGCTCATTTATCTTTCAGAATACTGTTGCCTTAGCATTTCATTCTTCCCTTTTATTCATTCAGTTGGAGTAGTCCTCAGTTTTATTCTCAGAGATAGTACACATTTACATATATTTCTCTGGACTTTGCATATCAGTATTTTTCATGTATCTTCAAACAAAAATTAAGTGTATATAAATTCTATACTCATAATTCATCTCAGAAAGCTAGTTTTCAAGAATTTATGCTGCTGAGATCAAAACTGTATTGTTAGTCTGCCATTCATCTGTGTAATTTTTTTGCCTAATAACTTATAGAATTATACTAACTTACAACAGTTAAAGTATTTTTTATAACTGCATATTAAAATTTCAACAGTGGGTAAATTTTGGAGGACAAAAACCAAATTAATATGGGCATGCTAATGAGAATAAAGATAAAATTGGAGCTATGAGGGTCTCAACTCACGGACATTTTCCTCCTGATGACATTTGTGGAATTGTGTAGGAAGGCTGAAAACTAAGTGGACATACTTCAGAAAGAAAAAATATTGAGCTTTTGGTAATCATGCAATGTCAGAAAACAAGGATTTTCCAACGAACACACCAGGATTTTAGTTGAAAGTCTTATGGAGCTATGTCTTTGAACAGTTTTAAACCAGGAATAATTTGAACTTTACTAAAAACTGCAAGCCAGTTCTACCTCTAGGTGGATTAAGTAATCAGTCTCTATCTCCTTAGCAGAGAAAAGGACAGATACTCTTTAGCAATATTTTTTTTAAATCATCTGAAACCTCTGCAACTTTTTCTTATATACAACATATATCTGCCATCAATCAAAAATTAGTTGGCTGTCAAGAGATAGGACCAAACAAAGACAAATAAACAAGCATAAAATCAGACCACAGGATGGGGCGCCTGGCTGGTGCAGTCAGTTTAAACACCTCAATCATGGTCTTGGCTCAGGTCCAGATCTCATGGTCCTGAGATCAAGCTCAGCATCTGCTCTCGGCTTAGTGCAGAGTCTCCTTAAAATTATCTCTCTCTCCCTCTGGCCCTATCTCCACTCGTGCTCTATCTCTAAAATAAACAAATCTTTAAAAAAAAAACAGACTACAGGTAATCGATATATAGATATGAGCAGACAAAAATTTCTTTAAAGATTTTATTTATTTATTTGACAGAGAGAGTGAGCACAAGTAGTCAGAGTGGCAGGCAGAAGAAGAGGGAGAAGCAGACTCCTCTCTAAGCAGAGAGCCAGAAGCAGGGCTCGATCCCAGGACCCTGGGATTATGACCTGAGCTAAAAGCAGGCACTTAACCAACTGAGCCACCCAGGCACCCCGAGCAGACAAAAATTTTAATAAACTCCATTAAAGCGAAATGGACAATATGCAGGAAAAGATGGAGAATTTCACAAGGTAGCCACATCTAAAAAAATAACAGAAATCATCTATCTTAATCCATGTCAAAACAGATGCAGAGAAAAGGGCATAAAAGATGATAGTATTCTATAACTTGATGGTTTACATGGATGTGTGGATTTTTCAAAGTTGATTTAACTGTATATTAAGATCTGTGCATTTCACTGTATGTAAATTATAATGCAATAAAAATATTGGATTCAGAAACACCATATGGATATTGTATAATAAGAAAAAAATATATGAAATGAGAAAATGACTGGATATGTGGAAGAGTGGATCTCACAACTAGAAGATAGATCAATAGAAAATATCCAAACTGAAACAAAGAACACATTTAGAATATTCAGAAAATGTATATAAAACATGAGTTTTAACAAATGCTACTCAGAGTTTCAGAGGGGGAAGACAGAACTAGGCAAAATAAATATTAGATAAAACAGTATTTGCCAAAAAGTTCCTGAAGTTGAGTAAAACATCCTTCAGATCCAAGAAGTAAACCCCAGGAATAAAGAATCATACATATTGACTTTTCAACCATTGGAAGCCCAAAGATAAAGGAAAATTGTAAAACTATCAGAGAAAAGTCATATGATGTATAGGGAACCACCTCTAGATATAATGATTAAATTCTTAAAAAAAATGCAAGCCATAAGACAAACAGGTAATATATTTTGAGTGCTAAAAGAAAACAAAATATTTCTACTCAGAATTCTATAGCCAGCAAAAAGATTCTTCAAAAATGAGGATGTAAACTGATATAAGCCATTGGTGACAGGCATACACTATAAGACATACAAAAGGAAGTTCATCAGTCTGAAGAGAAATGATACTAGATTCAATCTCAGATGTACAGAAGGGAATTAAGAACAACAAACATGGGGGGGGTGCCTGGCTGACTCAGTCAGTAGGACAGGCAGTTGTTTATCTCCAGGTCATGAATTTGAGCCCCACATTGGGCAGAGAGATTGCTTAAATAAATAAACTTAAAAAAAAAAAACAAAAAAAACTAACATGGTAAATACATAGGTAACTATAAAAGGATATCTTCACTTTTATTTTTCCCTTTTAAGTTCTTCAATAAACAACTGACTATTTAAAGCAATCTTAGACATATATTATGAATCTCACAATAGTCTAAGCAAACATATTTGACATTAACAAAAAATGAGGTTAAAATAGTTTATTTTTATAGGTTCCTTCATTATATATGTAGCCTAATACTAGCTTTAAGTAGAATGTGCTAGAATTCATATGGTAATCACTAGTGTAACCCACTAAAAGAATAATACAGATAGGTACTGCTGTAAAGACAATAGATGAAATTAAAAAAAAAAAACATATAATGTTAATACAAACAGGTCAGGAAATGAGAGCAGAAGAAAAAACACATACAGAAAAATAGAAAACAATAGCAGGATAGTAGTCTTATTCTGAGTGATAAATAATCACATCAATATACTAGACTGAATGTTTCTATTTTAAGATATATCAGGCTAATGATAAAAAGCCAATTTATCATAAAGATATAGATCTAAATATGTATGCAACTAAAAAAAAAGACCTGCAAAAAGCATGAAGCAAAAACGAGAGAAACAAAAGAAGGAATAGAAGATCCACAATCATAGTTGGAGATTTTGGCAGTACTTTCTCAGTAATAGATGGAATATGCATAACTAAGGACATACAAGATTTGAACAACACTATCAACCAACTAGACCTAATTGATACTTTTTAGTACACTAAAACCAAAATATGCAAAATACTTCTCAAGTGCACATAGACTTTCATCAAAACATAACAAATGGTAGGCCAACATCTCTCAATGTATTAAAAACATTGCTATCACACAGAGATCTCTGATCACAAAGGGTTAAGTGATCAATAATAGCAAGATATTAAGGAAATCCCAAAATGTTAAAAAATAAACAATAGTCTTCTAATCAATCCATGGATAAAAGAATACCTTTGTGCAATTAGAAAATGTATCAATTTGGCGGAGAAGTAGCTTGAGATGACATCACGTAGCAGGAGATCAGCTAGACAGCTTATCAAACCATTCTGAACACCTACAAATCCAACAGGAGATCAAAGATAAGAAGAGCAACAATTCTAGAAACAGATAATCGACCACTTTCTGAAAGGTAGGAGCGGCAGAGAAGTGAATCCAAAGTGACAGGAAAATAGACCGCGGGGGGAGGGGCCGGCTCCCGGCAAATGGTGGAGCAATGGAGCACAAAATCTGAACTTTTAAAAGTCTACTCCACTGAGGGACATCACTCCAGAGGCTAAACTGGGGTGAAGCCCACGCGGGGACAGCGTGTCCTCAGGTCCTGCGGGGTCACAGAAGGATCAGGGGTGTCTGAGTGTCACTGAGCTTGCAGATATTAGAGCGGGGAAGCTGGCTGCAGAGACAGAGCTGAGGAGTGAGCTCTCAATGTGGGGTTACCTTGAACTGTAATCTGTGGCGCAGGCCACTGCTCTGTGAGTGGGGTCCCCACAAGATCCAGGGAGACTGCCCCCAGAAGAGCTCAGGGATCTGTGGGGTTTGGAGACTCCAGGCAGAGCTGTGTGCCAGAGACAGAGACAGTTGGTCACAGGCTGGGTGAGCTCGGAGCGCAGCTGGAGGCCAGGGAGACTGGAGTGACTGAGCGCTTTTATCCAAGCGTGGCCAGAGGCTGGGGAGACGGGAGTGATTGAGCGCTTTTCTCTGAGGGCAAACTGAGGAGTGGGTCCCCGAGCTCTCGGCTCCTCCAGGCCAGAGATTGGGAGGCTGCCATTTTCATTCCCATCCTCAGGAACTCTATGGAAAGCATTCAGGGAACAAAAGCTCTCAAAAGTGAACCTGAGCAGATTACTGAGCCTGGCCCCTGGTAAGGGCGGTGCAATTCCACCTCGGGCAAAGACACTTGAGAATCACTACAATAGGCCCCTCCCCCAGAAGATCAACAAGAAATCCAGCCAAGACCAAGTTCACTTACTGAGGAGAACAGCAGAATTCTAGAGGAAGAAAAAGCAAAGCATGGAATTCATGGCTTTCTCCCCGTGATTCTTTAGTCTTGCAAAGTTAATTAATTTTTTAAATTTTTTTTTCCTGCTAATTTTTTTTAACTTTTACCCTTTCATCTTTTAACGTTTTTTAACTAGTTTATCTTAACAATACCTTTAATGAAAAAAAATAATCTTTTTTGAACCTTCATTATTATAGTCATATTTTATCCTTCATTGTATCTAACTTTTTTTTTTTGTATACACGTAGGGTTTTTTCTTCTAAAAAATTTGGGGTACAACTTCTTCTAATAGATCAAAATACACCCTAAATCTAGCACCAGGCTTGTTCTAGTCTCCAGCCTGAGCAAATTCTCTCCACCTTCTTTTTCTTTATTCTCCCAACCAACTTAGCTATCAACTTTTTTTTTAGAAATTAAAAAAAATTTTTTTTCATCTTTATAGTCATATTCCATCCCTTCACTGTGTTTACTCTTATATACATTTTTCATTCTTTAAAATTTTGGGAGGTAGTTTCTTCTAAGAGACCAAAATACTCCCAAAATTAACTGGGTGACCTTGTTCTAGTCACCAGTCTAATATATATATATATATTTTTTCTTTTTTATATTTTTTCTTTATTTATATTCTTTTTAAATTTTTTTTTCTGAACTTCTTTTTACCCCCTTTCTCCCCCCAATGATTTGGGGTCTCTTCTGATTTGCTAAAAGCATATTTTCCTGGGGTCTTTGCCACCCTTTTGGTATTTTATTTGCTCCTTCATATATTCTTATCTGGACAAAATGACAAGATGGAAAAACTCACCACAAAAAAAAAAGAACAAGAGGAAGTACCAAAGGCTAGGGATGTAATCAATATGGACATTGGTAATATGTCAGATCTAGAGTTCAGAATGATGATTCTCAAGGTTCTAGCTGGACTCAAAAAAGGCATGGAAGATATTAGAGAAACCCTGTCTGGAGAAATAAAAGCCCTTTCTGGAGAAATAAAAGAACTAAAATCTAACCAAGTTGAAATCATAAAAGCTATTAATGAGGTGCAATCAAAAATAGAGGTTCTTACTGCTAGGATAAATGAGGCAGAAGAAAGAATTAGTGATATAGAAGACCAAATGACAGAGAATAAAGAAGCTGAGCAAAAGAGAGACAAACAACTACTGGACCACGAGGGGAGAATTCTAGAGATAAGCGATACCATGAGACAAAACAACATTAGAATAATTGGGATTCCAGAAGAAGAAGAAAGAGAGGGGAGCAGAAGGTATATCGGAGAATTATTGTAGAGAATTTCCCTAATATGGCAAAGGGTACAAGCATCAAAATCCAGGAGGTGCAGAGAACCCCCCTCAAAATCAGTAAGAATAGGTCCACACCCCGTCATCTAATAGTAAAATTTACAAGTCTTAGCAATAAAGAAAAAATCCTGAAAGCAGCCCAGGAAAAAAAGTCTGTAACATACAATGGTAAAAATATTAGATTGACAGTGGACTTATCCACAAAGACCTGGCAGGCCAGAAACAACTGGCATGAACTATTCAGAGCACTAAACAAGAAAAACATGCAGCCAAGAATACTATATCTGGCTAGGCTATCATTGAAAATAGAAGGAGAGATAAAAAGCTTCCAGGACAAACAAAAACTAAAAGAATTTGTAAACACCAAACCAGCTCTACAGGAAATATTAAAAGGGGTCCTCTAAGCAAAGAGTGAGCCTAAAAGTAGTAGATCAGAAAGGAACAGAGACAATATACAGTAATAGCCACCTTACAGGCAATACAATGGCACTAAATTCATATCTTTCAATAGTTACCCTGAATGTAAATGGGCTAAATGCCCCAATGAAAAGACACACGGTATCAGAATGGATAAAAAAAAAAAAAAAAAAACCATCAATATGCTCTCAACAATAAACTCATTTTTGACCCAAAGACACCTCCAGATTTAAAGTGAGGGGGTGGAAAACAATTTACCATACTAATGGATATCAAAAGAAAGCCAGGGTGACAATTCTTATATCACGTAAATTAGATTTTAAGACAAAGACTATAAGAGATGAGGAAGGACACTATATCATACTCAAAGGGTCTGTCCAACAAGAAGATATACCAATTTTAAATATCTATGCCCCTAACATGGGAGCAGCCAACTATATAAACCAATCAATAATAAAATCAAAGAAACACATTGACAATAATACAATAATACAATCAAGGGGACTTTAACACCCCCCTCACTGAAATGGACAGATCATCCAAGCAAAAGATCAACAAGGAAATGAAGGCCTTAAATGACACACTGGACCAGATGGACACCACAGATATATTCAGAACATTCTATCCCAAAGCAACAGAATACACATTCTTCTCTAGTGCACATGGAACATTCTCCAGAATAGATCATATCCTGGGTCATAAATCAAGTCTCAACTTGTACCAAAAGATTGGGATCATTCCCTGCATATTTTCAGACCACAATGCTCTGAAGCTAGAACTCAATCACAAGAGGAAAGTTGGAAAGAACCCAAATACATGGAGACTAAACAGCATCCTTCTAAAGAATGAATGGGTCAGCCAGGAAATTAAAGAAGAATTGAAAAAATTCATGGAAACAAATGATAATGAAAACATATTGGTTCAAAACCTGCAAAGGCAGTCCTGAGAGGAAAATATCTAGCGATACAAGCCTTTCTCAAGAAACAAGAAACAAGAAAGGTCTCAAATACACAACCTAACCCTACACCTAAAAGAGCTGGAGAAAGAACAGTAAAGAAAGCCTAATTCCAGCAGGAGAAGAGAAATAATAAAGATCAAAGCATAAATCAATGAAATAGAAACCAAAAAAACAGTAGAACAAATCAACAAAACTAGGAGCTGTTCTTTGAGAGAATTAATAAGATTGATAAACCCCTGGCCAGACTTATCAAAAAGTAAAGAGAAAGGGCCCAAATAAATAAAATCATGAATGAAAGACAAGAGATCACAACCAACACCAAAGAAATACAAACAATTATAAGAACATAGCAACTCTACGCCAACAAATTTGACAATCTGGAAGAAATGGATGCATTCCTAGAGACATATAAACTACCAAAACTGAACCAGGAAGAAATAGAAAACCTGAACAGACCCATAACCAGTAAGGAGATTGAAGTAGTCATCAAAAATCTCCCAATAAATAAGAGCCCAGGGCCAGACAGCTTCCCAGGGGAATTCTACCAAACATTTAAAGAAGAATTAATTCCTATTCTCCTGAAACTGTTCCAAAAAATAGAAATGGAAGGAAACCTGCCAAACTCATTTTATGAGGCCATTAACTTGATCCCAAAACCAGACAAGGATCCCATCAAAAAAGAGAATTACAGACCAATATCCTTGATGAACACAGATGCGAAAATTCTCACCAAAATACTGGCCAATAGGATCCAACAGTACATTAAAAGGATTATTCACCACGACCAAGTGGGATTTATTCCAGGGCTGCAAGGTTGGTTCAACATCCGCAAATCCATCAATGTGATACAATACATTAATAAAAGAAAGAGTAAGAACCATATGATACTCTCAATAGATTCTGAAAAAGCATTTGACAAAGTACAGCTTCCTTTCCTGATCAAAATTCTTCAAAGTGTAGGGATAGAGGGTACATACCTCAATATCATCAAAGCCATCTATGAAAAACCCACCGTGAATATAATTCTCAATGGAGAAAAACTGAGAGCTTTTCTGCTAAGGTCAGGAACACGGCAGGGATGTCCATTATCACCACTGCTATAATATCACCACAACTACAATGTCCCTTAGCAGGTTAATGTTCAACAGTGTCACATCCGTATCATGAATCCTACTCAGCAATGAAAAAGAGTGAGCTATTCATAAGTGCAACAACTTGGATGTATCCACAGAATAATGCTTGGTAATAAAAGCCAATCCCAAAAGATTATATGCTCCATAATTATATGATTGCATTTATATAACATTCTTGAAATAAAATCACAGTGATGGAAACAGATGAAGTGATGAGGTGGATGTGGGTATAGAGATAGCATGAGAAAAATCTCTGTGTGGATGCTTGGGTTTCTTGATCCAGGTGCTAATGCAGAGATATATTCTTTTTGTGAAAAATCTTAGATTTTTATACTTTGAGTTATATACTTTTCTCTATGGCATCTACTTAATAAAAGTTTTCTTAAAATTGATCCTAGTCTGCTGTGATGGGAAAAGCAAATTTATGATAGACAGAAAACTATAAAATAATGTAATCGGATAAATTCCATTGTGGCTCATTGCCTTCAGTTTCGTTACTCCACAATTATAAGATGAATAATACAACAGTCAAAAAGTTAATCTCCTATATTTATTAATGATAAATGAGTCTTTTTATGTTCTTAATATTCACTTTTCAAAAGAAACAATGCTAATTTAAAAAATTACCCTGCCTGTTTTTTACAGTAGATCTTGCTAAAGTAATCAGACCTATCAGTAAGAGTCCTTTAATTTGAAACACCCAATCTTTCTTTCATTTAGAAATATTTTATTACTAATTCAGATTTAATTATCCTATTTCTGTAGTTCCATCCAGCAGAAGTTGTGTGATAATGGAAGCACTCCAGTAAAATGACTCCTAGTCCTATGTGGCACTGGGTACTTAAAATGTGACTATTTCTACTAGTCACTGAATTTTTAAGTTCATTCAGCATAATCTAATGCAAATTGAAAAAGTCACATGCAGCTTTTGACTACCATATTGGACAATATAGATCTAGAGCTTCTGTTAAAAAATATATTTGATATTCTAAAGCTGTGTTTTAATATTTTCTTTTCCTTCTTGGTATTTTGTTACATATATGAAAAAAACAGAACAAACAGAAAGAAAAATCTCCCTTGAATTGGTGTTTGGAATTCCTAATTCAGTTTTCAAAAGTACTTTTACAACAAGTCACTGACATTACTTTTTTTAATGTTATCATTGGGTGCACACCTTTACTAATGAATTGCTGTTACAGGGTTTCTGAAACTCTGGCTTGTGAAGCTCCTGATTCATAGGAGCTTCCACAGAACAACATGTGTAGATTTTTTTTTTTTTTTTTTTTTTTAATGTATAGTTTCTGGAGAGCCCCATCTAGATCACCAAATGAGAATTTTGGCAATGGTATCTTGAAGTTTGCACTTTTAACTGTCTCCCCAGTGATTCTAATGCAAACCAATATTTAAAAGACTCTAATCTACAACATTCACTATTTTAACTGATGCTGTGTTTTAGTACCTGTAATGTCAGTTTACTACAGCATTCACGTAATAAATGGGAATAGTGTCTTTCCCGAAAGACACAAGATGGACATCTAGCCAGAAGTTTTTTTTCTTAAGTATGTGATTTACTACAGGCAAGGGGATGGCTTACACAAATGTTCACTATTTTTACAAAACCCAAAGATCCCCAAAAGTGTGTAGAATATTCATCTCTGTGTAAGCTTCACGGGTTAAATAATATGGATGGAAACTTTAGAGTGCAGGAGTCAGGCCACATTAAGATTTCAAATGATTTTCAAGAACTATATTTCCTTAGTTCAGTGGTTTTTAAACCTTGGTGAGTATTAGGATGACCTGTCAAACGTGGTGAAAATGCATAGATCCACTCCCCATCCTACTTCAATGAACCTCATCTCTGTGTTCTTTACTGTAAGGTAACTGATAATTTTGAGAACTCTAACTTTTGAGAATTTCTGTTCTAGCTGTCAGACCCAAAAGGCAAATCGGTTCTTTTGAGTATACTTATCTAAGATATAAATTACTTTTATATACAAGGTATATTAAAAAATATTTTTGTCTTCTCACCACCACATAATAGTACCACTCTTCTTATACATTGTCTTTATCACAGTACTCTATATTGTCATTTAAAAACACAGAATGACTCAAATACTGCTTTTCCTCTTATATGAGTGATTAACTCTATCGTGAAATAGCCAATAGTGGTCCCTAATATCATAATTGCATTAAATACTATTTTAGTTATGAAAACTTTCAGCCTTTCTCAGTATCCTATTGTCATGTTGTATTTTTGTTCCCTGCCCAATTATTTTTTTCTATTTATCAATCTATAAATAAGAAGGGTTGCCCTTTGCCTTACTCTCATAAAGTTGTGAAAATGGACTTTTCTACTCAGATTAATGGCCAGAAGAGAAATGGATATATACAGCTCCTCATCCACTTCCATATACAACTATGTTTTACTTGGTGTTTCTTCTCTTTCACTCATGTTTGGTTTTCTCATACACTGAATGCACTGTGCTCATAAAATACTTCAATTCCCAGCTTCAATAACTACTGCTGTTCTTCTGAATTCTGACTTGTGATGATTTATTTGTAAAGTTAAAATTTCCAAAATATAATGAGCCATTGCCAAATCCTACCTCACCCCCATTCCCTGTTCAATTGTTTTCCGGGAATTACTATTTCTGATTGGCATTAAAGATAACTAGCAGAACTTTAAAAATGTCCTAATAAAACAATCAGTAAATAGCAAAAAACAAACAAACAAACAAACAAAAAAACGGTAAAAGACTGGACGGAGAATATCAACAGGCAAAAAAGGAAATACAAATAACAAGATGCTTAACTTTACTAAAAACTGACAAAAATAAATGAAACATTATTGCTTTCAGATGGCAAAAGTTCAAAAAAATAATCAAAAATTTTATTTTGGCAAGAATATAGATAAATGCATACTCTCATTCATTTCTGGCATGAAGTCAGATTGACAACACAGCTTAATGGTATCTTTCCTAGAGAAATATTCATTCACATGAACAAATGCTTGCCTTGGGCACTATAATTAAATAAATAGGAACACCTTCAAGTTTTCATGTAAACAAGGAAGTGGTTAACAAAACCACAAGATATCAATATTACAGACTGCAGTGCAGAAGTTCTTTTCACTGACAAAAAAGATGGCCTAGGACACATGTATATGTTATTCATAAAAAATGTAACAACCAAGAGATTCCAAGTGATACATACTGCATGGTTTTATTTGTGACAACAAAGAATGTTTGTGTATGTGTGTATATAAACACAAAGACATACTTTTATGCTTGTATATATACACATAATTATATGTATGCAAAGGCACAGTAAAACAATCTACAACGGCATACCAAATCAGTAATAGGGGCACTCTCACAGAGGAGAGTGTGACTGAACAGAATACAAGAGAGTCTTTTCCCTTTATTAGTCAGTGTACTGTGAATTCACAAGTCAAAATATATCTTTCCTATTACTAATGCAATTAAGAATAAGTATTGAGCAGGGAAGGCCCTGCTCATCAGGCTGCCCCAGAAACTGGTTCCTGGGGGGCATAAGTACAGTTGCCCAATATTCTAGTTGATAAAGACACTGAGTCAGAATGTAGGGAACAGAGGGCTGTTCTGATGTCTGTCTTTTCTCAGGTCATCTGAACATGCTTTTCTCAATCTGGTTTCACCTACACTCCATGTATTTTATATTTCTCCCAGATTTTAGCCTTAGGTAAACTGTCAGGGTTAGGGTTGGGAATATTGATCTCTTTTCTCTTCTTATGTATTCTAATGGGAAGCTAAGAAGCCAGCATCAGGAGCTGCAAAGCCAGATATCACATAAAATCACAAGTCAAATAAAATATTTATAAGATGCATTTGAATTTGCTGAAATATTCCCCTTGGAATTTCATCCTGAGAGCCCCCTTTGATACTAGACTAATACAAAAATATTAAACAAGATAAAAAACACAGTACACCAAGAATCAGTATGTTGCCTGCTAGAAGCTGAAAGTGGTGCCTAGTGTGGGAAGGGGGACAGGTTTGAGGGAGAAAGTATGACAAAGACCCTCCAGGATCAGTATCTGAATGCCACCAGGAAAGACTCCGAGTACCCCAAGCCAAGAACAACTTGTCACAAGGCAAGTGGGCTTCCTTGTCCTGGAAGAACTTAGAAAAAGACTTACAGAATTAAGCTGCCAGATCAGGAAGAACTCTACAGAGTACCATAAAAAAAAAACTTTTTTTCGCCAGATTTTATAAATGAACTCTCCTTCCTACCTGAATAAGAACAAAGTTGAGATTTTGTATAATCTTATTTCCCATTCTACATATGATACATTAAGAAAAGAGCTACCAAATATGGAAAACTGTTACTGCCCCTTAAATTTTTATTGAGAATTATACTTGCCCTATATAAATTTTAATCTCCTTCATAGTCCCTGAAGGACCAACTTAAAAACTAACCTCCAGATGTGCCATGACTATGAAATCTCTCCAATCAACATAATGACCAGCAATGCTCTATTATTTTCTTTGTTTCTTTACTTTAAGCTCTGCTTAGCTTTTCTTTTTCTGACAAATGTTTAACCAAGTCTCTTAGCAATGGATTCAGTTCCTTAAAGACCTACAACTCATCACAAACTGGGAAATCTCCAGTTTGCATCAGATATTAGTAGTATCCAGTGGAATATCTCTGTGCATTTAAGACGGAGCAAGGAAATGTTTAATGGGAAGTGGTTTCATTATAATAAGCTGCTGAATTATTTACACCAATAAAAATTTATCTGCTGGAGTCGCCTGAAAAAAAATTATCCTCTTGATATACAGAATTGTTGTCTGCAGTGAAATAAGGATGCACAGCACTGCCATCCTACAAGCACCACAGGAACATTTAAATTATTCTCCTAGCTCTCATTGTCTTTTTGTGTTTGGTAAAGGGAATTTAAGGAAATTAATGCCTAGTTGGACTGAAAATAATGACCACAAAGCATTATCATTATCTCTAGAAGATTTTGCAGATTATATCATTTTAACAAATAGTTAAAACTCCCAGGTCTCAGTATGTGTGTGTATAGACACACATGCACACACTCATATATATACATATCTATATATCTATATATATATACACACACACACACACCATATATATACGGCTTGAAATAACCGTGACAGTGCATAGGGCTCCTATCCATTAGAAAAAACACACCATGGAAAAAATATCCATTAGAAAAAAAATATTCCATGAATTGTTCTCATCTACATCAGATAATAGAATAGGAAAAAAAAAAAAAAAGAATTTAGATTGCCATTAAGTTAAGAATAAATTCTTATAGAGTTGGGATTTAAAAACGTTATAAATTCTTCTTTCATTTTAGTTGTATTGATTTCCTCCTTTAGATTCATGGAAAGTTTCTACAGAAATATTAGTTGGAAAATAGGCCAGGTAAGGAATATTGTCCATTCGAGAACTTCATTATCAAAACTGTTAGTTTCAGGGTGCCTGGGTGGCTCAGTGGGTTAAAACCTCTGCCTTCGGCCCAGGTCATGATCCCAGGATCCTGGGATCTAGCCCTGCATCAGGCTCTCGGCTCAGTGGGGAGCCTGCTTCCCCACCCCCACCCCCTTGCCTCTCTGCCTACTTGTGATCTTTGTCAAATAAATAAATAAAATCTTTTTTTAAAAAAAGGAAAAAAAAAAAAAACCTGTTAGTTTCTGCACCAAGATGGCGATATAAGTAAGCTCCTGAATTTTTTTCCCTCCCATAGATGCACCAAATGAACAGCTATACATGGGGCAATTTCCTCTGAAATTCAGAAACTAGCTGAGTAACTCCTATACACAGGGCAAATGAGAAAATATCCACACTGACATGGGTAGAAAAGGCTAAGATATACTCATCATAAGCCCCACCCCCAGCACAGCACCATAAAATAAAAGGTGAAAGGTTTAGACCATACATTTGGCACTTCAATTTTTAAGGCTCCCAGCAAAGGAATGAGTCCCCGAAACACTTCGATATAAAAGCCAGCAGGGTTTATGTTACTGATTCCACAGGACTATACCAAACAAAAAAGCAGTTATTAATGGGAGCATGAGCACTCACCTTGGCTATCCACCCAGGGCTGAGGACTGAGAGAGAAGGTAAGAGTGCCTATCTCCCAATCTTTTTCTGGAAGGGGTTTGGCTGCATATTTTTAAAGTTGCAGCCTAAGGGTGCAGCTGCTAATTGGCAAGCATCTAGGTGCTCACTGTGATCCTCCCAAGAGCCCCGAAGAGTCCTAAGTCACTTTCCCTGCCTTCTCCCTATGGCTCACTTCAGTAATAAAAACAGGATGGCAGTATCCCCCCAGAAGGAGCAGATTCACACATCTAGAACTTTATCATTTGTATGATAAATACATCCGAGGGACAGTCTCCAAAATTACCTAGCTTTGATAACCAACAAGGTTTGCATTCCTGAGTGGAAGGCAGATGCTTAACTGCCTGAGCCACCCAGGCATCCCAAGGAAGTGGTTATTAAATGAGCACAGGAGAACTACCCCAGGCTATACACATGAGCCCAACAAAGGGGAAACTCAAAAGACCAAATACTAATAAGGATGCTTAATCAGTTATCAAAAAGCTCTTAAAAAAAAAAGTCCAGGATATGAATTCTATCAACCATTCAAAGAATTAGTACCAATTCTTATAAAGTTCTTCCCAAAAAATAGGAGGTGAAGGAACACTTCCAAAGTTATTATACAAAAGCCAGCATTACACTGACACCAAAGCCTGATAAGGACACTACAAGAAAAAAAAAAAAAATTATAGGCCAATATCCCTGATGAACGTAAATGCAAAAATCTTCAAGAAAATACCAGCAAACCAAATTTAGCAAGACATGAAAAGGATCATACGTCACAATCAAGTAGCATTTATTTCTAAGATAGCAAGGATGGTTCAATATATGCAATTCAGTAAGTGTGGTACACCATACTAACAAAATGAAAGACTGAAATCATATGATCATTTCAATAAATGCAGAAAAAATATTTGACAGAATTCAATCATATTTCATGATTTAAAAAAAAAAAAAAACTTGTGACAGACATTAAGGAGGGCATGTGATGTAATGAGCACTGGGTGTTATATAAGAGTGATGAATCATTGACCTCTACCTCTGAAACCAAAAATACATTGTATTTTAATTAATTGAATTTAAATTTTAAAAATGGAAAAATAAAAACAAAAATAAATGGATAAACAAAAAAACACACATGGCTATTTTAATTAAATTATAATGAATTGTAATCTATTTTTGATGTACCTAGCAAAGTCTCAAAGTTCCTTTTGATAAAGTTTTCATAGTGAAACCTAGAAGCACTATAACTATTGTGATGAGGTCATCTAAGTTAAAAAAATGCTTTTAAGTGTTGTTGTTTTTTTTTAATATTTTATTTATTTATTTGACAGATCACAAGTAGGCAGAGAGGCAGGCAGAGAAAGAAGGGAGGAAGCAGGCTCCCTGCTGAGCAGAGAGCCCCATGCGGGGCTCGATTCCAGGACGCTGGGATCATGACCTGAGCCGAAGGCAGCAGCCTTAACCCACTGAGCCACCCAGGCGCCCTTAAGTGTTTAATTTTAATTTAAAAAAGTATGTGGTTTTTTGCATCATTTTGCAGTAAATGTACATGTACCAATTATAAATACCCATGCCTTATTTCATGTTCTGTTGACAGTTCCATTACATTTCTGATGGTTACAAGAACTGTCTTATCTCTGGAACTCTAATGTTTTCTGTGACCTACCATGCTTCTTACAAAATGCTTATTTTTAAGGAAAAAAACAAAAACAAAAAACCAGAAATAGCTCTCAACAAAGTAGGAATGGAAGAAGTTACCTCAGCACAATAAAGACCATATATGAAAAGTCCACAGCTAATATCATTCTCCATGGTGAAAAGCTAAAAGCTTTTCCTCTAGGATCAGGAACAAAACAAGTTGCCCAATATCATTACTTTCTTTCAACATAGTACAACATAGGAAGCCCTCGTCAGAGCATTGAGGCAAGAAAAAGAAGTAAAGCATCCGAATTGGAAAGCAAGAGGTTAAACTGCTTCTGTTTGCAGATAACACAATTTACATACTGAAATCTTAAAAACTCTGCTAAAATTTTTTAGAACAAAGAATTCAGTAAATGTACAGGATACCAAATCAATATACAAAATCAGTTGTATATATTTCTACATACTAACAGTGAACTACTGGAAAAAGAAATTAATAATCGCATTTATAGTAGTATCAAAAAGAATAAAATACTTAGCAGTAAAGTTAACCAAGAAGGTAAAATGCTGAAAACTGTAAAACAATGATGAAAGAAATGGAAGAAAACATAAATAAATGGAAATATTTTCCACGTTCATGGATTGTAAGAATTTATATTGTTAATACACACTTTCCAAAGTGATCTACAGATTCAGTGAAATCCCCATCAAAATTCCAATGGCACTTTTCACAGAAATAGGAAAAAGCATGGAACCACAAAAGCCCTGAAGAGCAGAGAGCGGTTTTCAGTAAAAACAGGCAAAGGTGGAGGCATTATACTTCCTGTTTTCAAACTATATTACAAAGTTAGAATACCTAAAACAGCTGGTACTGACATAAAAACAGACACACAGATCAACGGAATAGAAGGGAAAGTTCAGAAATAAATCCATGCATTTATGATCATTTATGGGAAAAGAACCAAGAATACACAATGGGAAAAAAGACAGTTCCTTCAATAAATGGTGCTGTGAAAATTAGATGTCCACATGTAAAGGAATAAAATTAGACCACTATGGGGCGCCTGGGTGGCCCCATATCTGGCTCCTCCCTGAGAGCTCTCCCACTCCCCCTGCTTGTGTTCCCTCTCTAGCTGTCTCTCTCTCTCTCTCTCTGTGTCAAATAAATAAGTGAACGCTGAGTGGGGAGCCAGATGCAGGACTGGATCCCAGGACCCTGGGATCATGACCTGAGCCGAGGGCAGATGCTTAACCATCTGAGCCACCCAGGCGCCCCAATAAGTGAAATCTTTAAAAAAAAATTAGACCGCTATCTTATGCCACACACAACGATCAACTCAAAATGGATTAAAGACTTGAATATACTTGAACACATAAAATTCTGGTAAGAAAAGATAAGCCAGAAGCAACTTGACTGCACAGCAAAAGAAATCATCAAGATATAAAGCAACCTGGGGAATGGGAGAAACTATTTGCAAACCACAAATCTGATAAGGGGCTTTAATATCCAAAATATACAATGAATTCATGCAATGCAAGAGCAAAAAATAATAACCCAATTTAAGAAATGGGCAAAGGATCTGAAGAGACATTTTTTCAAAGAAAACATACAAATGGCCAACATGAACATGAAAAGGTGCTCAAAATCACGAATCATCGTGAAAAGGTAAATCAAAACCACAAAGAGATATCACCTCACCCCTGTTAGAAGGGCAAAGAGGAAGAAAAGAAATAAATGCTTGCAAGGATGTGGAGAAGGAATCCTTATATTGTGTTGGTGGGGCTGTAAACTGATGCCACCACTATTGAAAACAGTATGAAGCTCCTCAAAAAATTAAAAGTAGAATTACCATAAGATCCATCAATTTTACCTTTGCATACACAGTATATTGCAAAAAACAAATCACTCCCTTGAAGATCTATCAGTACTCCTGTGATACAGCATCATTCACCATAGCCAGGTATTACATATCCTCAGATGTTATTTATCTGAGGATATAAGGTTGAACATGGTTACTATGGTTGATAAGACTGTGATGGATATGTTCATTGAAACGTTGGAATTCTTTCAAAAATCTGTATCTCAAACTAGAAAGTGGTACACTTGAAATACATTACAACTTTATCAATTATACCTCAATAAGGTGAAAAAATAAACTGGATTATTGGCAAAAAACAAAATGCAGAAAACAGAACTGTCAAAACTTTAATCTCTTTCTGATTTAAAGACAATGATGAGATACTAAGTACTTTAGTTGACTCCTAGAAATTGAGGCCTCCTGCTTACAATCAGAAAGAGTTCCAAGAAATGGTTTAGATATGCCCTTGTCAGGGCAGGTGATAGATGATAAGTTTCTAAAAATAAGCCATTATCAAAATAGTGTATCCTTAGAACAATGGTTTTCAAATGGGAAGGATTTTACCCCTGGGCGGTGGGGGGCGGGGATTGGCAATTTCAGCAGACGTTTTTTGGTTGTTACAACTTTGGGTAGGAAGTTTCTAGTGCCTTGAGGCCAAGAATATAGCTGAACCTAAAATGCACAGGAAAACCCTGTACAAAAAAGAATCATCAGTCCAAAATGTCAGTAATGCCAGAGGAGAAAAATCTTGCTTTAGAGTCCTTCCTTCTTTAACTCCTTTATCTATTTATCTATTATAGTCTAAACCTAAAATAGAGTCTACTTACTTAAGAATTCTCAAACTCTAAACCCTAGGGCATTAAATTTATGAATACCAAGACTTCCTATCATTCTTTGGCCTATGAAAAAAATAACGACCTATAGTTCAAACTAATCCTACCAAAAAAAAAAAAAAAAAAAAAAACCCACACCAAAAAAAAAAACCAAAAAACAAAACAAAAAACCCCCACAAACCTCTGGTATTTAATATTCTTTTAAAATTATACTCTGAACATTTTTTTTAAAGATTTTATTTATTTATTTGACAGACAGAGATCACAAGTAGGCAGAGAGACAGGCAGAGAGAGGGGAGGAGGCAGGCTCCCCGCTGAGCAGAGAGCCTGAAGCGGGGCTTGATCCCAGGACCCTGAGATCATGACCTGAGCTGAAGGCAGAGGCTTTAACCCACTGAGCCACCCAGGTGCCCCTGAACATCTTTTATTTGTAGAAAGAGAAATTGCTTATTAGGGATTAAGAGAATGAGGAGAAAAGCTACAGACTGGTATAAAATATTAATAAAGGACATAGTTGATATCCAAAATATGAAAAGAACTCTTTAAAACTCAACAATAAGAAAATGAAAAACCTGATTTTTAAAAAGTTGAAAATCTGACCAGATGCCTCACCAAAGAAGATATGCAGATGGCAGATAAGCCTATGAAAAGATATTTACCATCATAGTTCACTAGAGTAATACAAATTAAAATAATGATACCACTACAGGCCTATGAGAATGCCAAAAATCCAGAACAGTAACACCAGATGCTAGCAAGAAAGTGGGGCAAGAGGAACACTCATTCACTGCAGCTGGGAATGCAAAATGGTACATGCACTTTCGAAGACAGTGTGGTTATTCTTTAGAAAACTAAACATAGTCCTAACACACAATCCAGCAATTGAGCTCCTTGGTATTTACCCCAATGAGTTGAAAACTAAGCCTCCACAAAAACTTGCACACAGATATTTACAATAGCCATATGCACAATTTCCAAAACTTAGAAGCAACCAAGATGTTCTTCAGTAGATGAATGGATAATAAACTGTGGTACACCTATGCAATGGAATTACTCAGCATGAAAAAGAAATGAGCAATCGGTTCATGAAAAGACATGGAAGAAACCTAAATGCATATTATAAGCGAAAGCAGCCAATCTGAAAGGCTATACATACTGTATGATTTCAGTACTGTGATATTCTGGAAAAGGCAAACTAGAGAGACAGTAAAAAGATCATGGATATCCAGGCGTTAGGAGGTGAGGGAAGACTGAGTCAGTAGAACTCAGAAAATTTAGGGGGAGAGTGAAACTACTCTTTATGATACTATAATGGGGTATATGTCATTATACATGTTCCAAAATCCATAGAATGTACACTCTCAAGAGTAAACCCTAATGTAAACTATAAACCTTGGGTCATAGTGACTTGTAGGTTTATCAGTTGTAACCAATTTATTGCTCTGGGGCAGGCTGTTCATGATATGGGAGGCTATGCCTGTGGAGAGTCAAGGAGTATATGGGCACTCTGTATTTCCTGATTATTATTGTGAATCTCTACTCTGAAAGTAAAGTTTATTGCATAAATAATTAGTAGTACCATAAATCAGGATAAATCATTCAAGTTTGTTTTCTACTCTTTTCCTTTTAGGTATCTCTTTGGAAAAGGAAAGCTTTTCTTTTCCATGCATATGCATAGAAGCATAATTTAGAGTTAGAATATGTTTATTAGACAAGTAACTCCTGAGTCTGAAGCTCATATTGCCCCCACAAACAAATTTCTAGGTGGCAAGAGCCAAGAGTATCTATGTGGCATTACAAAGTTTGCTAGAATTCACATGCTTTAGGATTTAAGACTATCTCTTCCAAATGTTCCTTCAGTTTCTCCTAATTGCCTGGGGTGGTGCTTGTCCTCTGGCTCTTGAAGACAGAAGAGAAGTTCCTGATTTGCAACACTTGCCAATCCTCATGATGGGCATATTCTCACCATGGCCTATGTCAAGGTACAAACTATACAAGGCTCACAAAACTTTTCATCCTATTTTTATCTCCTGTTGCATTTCACCCAACTCCTTTGTCTTCTCTTTGTTTCTATACTTAAGTTTAAAAAAATAGCCACTGTTCCTGAAGCTGATTTTCAAAGCGATAAGGAGATTTCAATATTCAGAAGTAACTAGAATAGTTTGTTGGATCTCCTTACCTGGCCAAACTGTTGGAATTTAAAGTATGTATGTAACTTAAGAGTTAAGAAAGAAAATAATCATTTAAAATATTTTGGTCCTAATCACATTTTTCAGGAAAGTGAAATAAAGCACAGAGAAAATAATGCACATTTAAGGAGCACAGTCATATGACAGATAAGGAGTTACCATTTCCCCCCTGCCATGATGCAGAAGATGGATGAGGTTTCTATGTGGCTCATTTTGGCGTACATTTCAGGGACCTCTAGCATTTAACTACTCTACCTTCTAAATAACGTATGTGAATAAGCAGAAGTGATAATATCCAATGATTATCTCGAGTCTACTCTCATTTGTATAAAACCATTTGCAAATTTAAGAACATTAATAAGTAATGGTGTGACAACTCATAATAGATTGCCATGATCTGATTTGTTTTAAAACAGGTCTTTAAAGAAGATGTTATTATGTCCATATGACTTGATAAGAAAAATAACATCGAGAAAGATAAAACACTGAATTTTTTAAAAAGATTTTATTTATTTATTTGACAGAAAGAGTACAAGGAGCTGGAGCAGCAGGCAAAGGGAGAGGGAAAAGCAGATTCTCTGCTGAGCAGGGAGCCCAATGCAGGGCTTGATCCCAGGACCCTGGGGATCATGACTTGAGCTGAAGGCAGATGCTTAACTGATTGAGCCACTCAGGCGCCCAATACTAAGTGGTTTTAGGTTATTTTTTTTTTTAAGTGATTTTTTACCCAAGGTCACAGAGCTAATGAACAATAGAACAAAAATCCGGTCACTCATTCAACAGAAATTTATTCAGTGCTAACATTATCACATATAAAAAGGTCTCTGTTCTATTCAGCTTACAGTCTGAGGGACAAATAATATTAATTCATGATCACAACACAGTAATAAATGCTGCGGTACAAGTATGCGTAGAATACTCTTGGAACACATAAGTGGACACCTAAATAACACTGAGGACAAGAGAAGGAAGTGAAACATAAGCTGAAATTTAAAGAACTATTAGAAGTTAGGTAGATAAATAATGTTAGGAAGGACATGCCCAGAGGTAACAACACACTGAAAGGCAGTGAAAAAATACGGTCAATTTGAATAACTTCCCTGACTTCAGTGTGACTGGATGAGAGAATGCATAAATCTGAATGGTGAGAAAAACAGTTCGAGAGGTAGGCAGAGGCCAACAATGTAAGTAACTTCATCTTTTATTTTTTGCCCAAAATATCTCACTTGAAAAATAGGCATTCCACTCAGTGCCTGCATCTATTACAGCAACGATTCTAAATTGATAATATGAAAGGAGGACATCTCAGACAATGCAGAGTTTCTGACTGTTAAAATCCTCTCAGAAAGCTAAATGGGACCTATTGATGAATTTTGAGCAGGGAAATGACAGTCAAATATGAAATTTAGAAAAGGTATTTCAGCAGCAGCACAGAGGACTGAAGGAGCAGATAGTAGAATTATTGGTCAGAATACATTTGCAATAATTCAAATGAAAAGTACTGATAATTTTAGTTAAGACTGTGATGAGGGGAATGTAGTAGAAGATTCAAATATTAATCTGTACATGTTGATACCTGATAGACATAGAGATTTAGTAATGTAGAGTAAAATGGCTCTCTGTTTCTGATTTCTATAACACCACTATTCTAAATATTTTAGGGGTCACAGACTTGTTTAAGAATCTGACTAACCCCTGTCCTATGACTAAGAAAAACTCATACTAGTTCATGAGTTCCATGAATCCACCTAAAATACCAGGCTAAATAATACTACACTGGATTAATCTATGAAAATATGAATATACAAAAATAGTTTGGAGAGGAGGATCATTCATCCTAGATATAGTAATGTGCTTAAAGAACATCCTAAACAAGATATTAAGAACTTGGTTAAATTAGTCTGAAAGACAGAAGAGAAGTTGCTGGTGAAAATACAGCATTAGATATCTCATCTGAAGACACTGTAGAGTGAACACAGTGATATTAAAGGGTTTGAGTTCTTCAACCATGATCATCTAAGGCGTGATCAAAGGAGAGAGATACACATGGGAAGGAAAAACAAAAAGAGAAATCTGGGCATCAGAGTCAGAGATTTCAATTATCACAGTCAGAATTTAGAGATTAAACTCAATACCATATGTGGATTTATAGATGTCTCCAAAATTTTGGCCCAACAGAGATTTTAGTAATGTTTAATGTTCTGGGTGTTACTTTATACATGTTATATGTGTATGTTTCCTAAAATTTTAACTATTAACTTATACTTGATATGTGAGAAAGAGTGTGTGTGTGTGTATAGCTACTTAATCTCTAAGTGCCCTATTTTTTTTTAAAAGACTTTATTTATTTGACAGAGAGAGATCACAAGTAGGCAGAGAGGCAGGCAGAGAGAGAGGGAAGCAGGGTCTCTGCTGAGCAGAGAGCCCGATGTGGGGCTCGATCCCAGGACCCTGAGATCATGACCGGAGCTGAAGGCAGAGGCTTTAACCCACTGAGCCACCCAGGTGCCCCTCCAAGTGCCCTATTTTATAAGTAAAGATAATGAAGCTTATGGTCAAACCTGGGTATGGTTCCAGCCTAAGGAATCTTTCCATTTTATCACAAGATAGAAAGATAAATGTAATTGGTTTAGAGTCTATTTAACATTGCTAATTATTGCTGTGTAATGGTGGGTGAATCACTGTTTAATATGTTGTATAGTGTTAAAAAACAATTAAGAGAAGTGAGGTCCAAGAAAGTTTCCTCTCCACCCCTCCTGTTTTACAGAACTAGACAATAGTCTTCTTGTATACATGGGTAGGAAGCTAATATCATGTAAAAAAAAAAAAAAAGTAATACAATGAATGGTAGCATCCAAGATATAGGTAATGATTTTGTAATATAAAGTGTTCAGACATTTTAGATTCTGATAATTTCTCTTGTCAAGTTCAAAATACATTGAAACCTTTCCTCAAGATCTATGCAATAGTGATTTTTTTATAAAAATATGGATAACAATAATGTATACTGATATACTTTGTTTTCAAGTCAACACACACTTATCGCTTGATACTTAGAATTCCTTGAGCTATATAGCTAATACTCCTGATGAAAATGGAAGCCTAAGAGAACGACATAGCAATATAAATTTATGAAGAGCTAGAACCCAGCCCATCAGACTTTAGTCTACTACACTTATCTTTGAGTCTCTCTGACTTTCTAATACTGTAGATGACATTACTGTGTTTTGTCATTGGTTCTATTCAGGGAACTTTCCTTTGAAGTTCAGCTCAGAACATTATTTTGAGTTCTGCTTAACTGTGGCCATATAACAAAGTTTCAGTAAAATGCACAAAAATGGTAGTTTAGCATAACAAATGGTGGACCATTAACTCCAGTATACCTAGGTAAAGTGTCTAAAAAGAAAAGAAACTCGGTAATTTTTGTTATGTTTATAAAGTCATTATGGTGACATTTTAAAATTTTAATTCTGTGCATGGATCACTGGGTGTTATATACAAACAATGAATCATGGGACCACTACATCAAAAACTAATGATTTACTGTATGGTGACTAACGTAATAAAAAAATAAAATAAAAATTTTAATTCTGTCAAATGATAACAATGGCATTAAAGTGTCATTATTTCAAAGAATGAATAATGACACACAACTTAGAAGGAAAACAAATAGGACGTAATATTTGGTTTATCTTTCAGTTGGGTCTACATCACTACTTCACTCCACTGAAGTTAAAACAGGTCTCCTCACTTGGTATATTCCTCAGGCTAGCATATGAAATAGATCTGCTGAGTACTTCAAAATGGCCCTATGGAGAAAGTGAATGTGTATGCAAGTACCTGGTCAGAGAAAAATTGGGGTCTCCAACAGAAACAGCAAATCTAATTTTAGAAATCTGAAGATGACTTATCTTGAGCTCTGATAGTTGATGTTATATTTCCTTAAAGTTTCTAAAGAGATCTGTTTCTGCCCGTCTCCCAAAGTCACAAGGTCAAAGTTAGACCAGCGAAGAAAGATGAATACCCTGTTGACAAGAACTTGACTACATCACAAGTCCATTCTCAGTGGCTTCGTTCCACCAAGGAAATTGTTCTGTGACAATAAGGTGTCTTCTACAAACACCTCCTCCTACCAGACCACATCATGTGAAAGGAAGAGGGGCAGAATAATTGATTTAAGAATTTTAGGTCCAGAGGGGCATTTTGAGAGCCTAAATATGGCTGAGCATTACCATTAATATTTTAAAAAGTTTTTGTTGCTCTTGTTATTGGGGACCTATCAAAAACATCTTTTAGTCAGTTGTCTATAACAAGACTGTGCATAAGAAGACTTCAAAAGCCACTTCTATCATCTATCTCAAGGACAGTACATATCATATACTTAGTAAAGATTTTGTGAACACCAGTTTTCAAATTTTTCCATACACTGATCTCCTACAGCATTTGCTTCACCTTACTTGTAAGAACTCAGTTGTAAATTCCTTGGTATTTTTCTTCATTTTTCCTATTTTTAAATAATGTCATAACTTTTTAAGGTCACTAAAAAAATCATTTTTGTACATCTATTATGCTTCCCAAAGTAGCTAACTGGTGTTACAAAAATGTATTTTTAAACTACATAACTTTAAAATGTCAGATATAATTATCAGCCATAAACCTTTAAAAATTCTTGAAAGGAAATTTCAGTATTTCTTGAAAATGGAATCTAATAACTCAAAATTCAGAAAGGGATTTTTTTTTTCCTAATGAAAACTACTCATTATGTCATGAAATATTTTCAGTGAAATTAAATACCGTACATTTTACTCTCTAGGCTACATCATATATACTACTTCCTTTTCATAAGACCCTTTATCTAATTCAGTAATTATTTCCTTTAACACATCTGATCTTTTTCCACGTTTGACTTTCTTTTTCAAATTGCAGGGGCCTTTATTAGAATGCAATGTGAATTTCATGAATTGAGGACTACAACCTGTTCAGTTTTAAGTTCCTTATAATGTATCCACTGTGCTTTCAACATTAGAGAAGCTCACAGCATTTTATACATAAATGAATCATGCCTTCATAATATATTGCTAATAACTATTTTATAAGCAGCATAATAAATAAGTTTGCCCCACCTTAATGTTTTGATGGAAATGATTACAAATTATTGAAGGTAGACAATAATAGACACTGCTATGTTCTCAAGAGGGAAATCTATTCAATCATCTAATTTTTCTGGTTGTATAACAACATGTTACAATCTATAGAGTTAAAGAACAAATATGGAAGTAATAATCTTTAACCCACTCACACTTTGTGGATGGTCATTTCATGTTTTAAAATGTTACACTTTGACAATAGAAAGGAGAGTGGGAGAGAAATAGGAAAAGGAGAAAAGAAGAGAGGGAAGGGAGGGGAGAGACAGAGGGAGATGGGGGAGGAGAGACGAGGAGGAGGGGAAAAAGAAATTAAGTGAAGCCTAAATGAATATTATAGGACTAAACACTTTCAATTATAGTATCTGATATTGGTAAGGTAAATAATTTAATGTATAGATATACCACACAGCGTTCTGTACAATTTAAGCTCTTCAACTAACTGTGAAGAAGGTCAAAGTGCCACACAGTTAACCAAAATCTAGTCTCTCATCAATCTGTCAAAAAAAAAATCTGTCCACAATAAAGAAGAATTCATTTCCAAGTGAATTACAAACATTTTCAACATTGCAAAATAAGCTAAACTCATTTAGGCATTTAACTCAATTAGAAATAATATATTGTTGATTATGTATGTGCAGTTTATTCATTCATTTAAATGTCTAGCACTCACAACTGATTAAATCAGATTGTGCACTCTGAATATTAAACACATTAGATAATATTTCAAGATTTTACTTCTGTAAATTAAGGAACTCAATTTCATTTAAATGCAGGTAACAATTAAAATGAAGTTTTAAGATAATGTATCACAATCCACAGAAAATTGGTTTTTATATGTAGTCTTCTGATAATTTCTTTAGATCTCAATTCTACAGTAATGTCATCAAATACATTAGACAAAAATCCAGGAGGGGAATAAAAATGCAATGGGGATGATAAAATGTAATAATCCTGGCCCAGTAAAGAATTAAATTTGATGAGATCACAAACCCTTTCCTCATTTCTTACATTTGTTCCAACTTAGCTGCTTAGAGATTGACAGCTGAAAATAATAAAAGTCCAATTATTTTGATGAGTGCTGCATACAATGTTTGGTGTCTGGAACCAAATTCAGGAAAAGAAATTTTGGTCCATTCTCCATACTACCTAATATCCCCAAATTCATATGATTCACATCTATAGGGCTATCGTACTGTGAGATTAAGGAGACTCAAGACATTATAATATAACGTAAAAGACAAGGTCAGTGGAGTCAGATGATTTAAAATCAAGGCTTATGACATTAGTTTTATGAAAAAAATGTTTTTTAGATTCTCTGGACTTCTGATTCATTCAACATAAAATGTCAATGACAACATTTATCTGCTGTGTTTCTTCACAGAGCTAATTCACAAGTTATATTAAATAATGTCAATGAAAATTATTTTTAAAATATTAGACTTCAGTAAAATGTGGACAGTAGTAAGGGCAATACAAACTGTAATAAAAAAAATAAAATGATAAAGTCAAAGAAGGAGAAGAAAGAGAAATAGAGATTTCTGGAACTCAGTTAAATTCTTCAAACTTGATAATTTAAGAAAGCAACACTCTCTATAACAATTGAGGAATAAAATACCCTGCCATATAAACAAGTAGCAGTACTTTCTACAGCAGTAATTATATTTTATTTTCATGGACAAGTGAATTTACCTATTAGGCTTATGTACATGTTAAAGCTGATCTTTAATTTGTCTTATAACTTTCACCAAATACCTACACCAAAAAAGGCCCCTTACCTCACCTTCCCACTCTTGGTCAAGTGCTCCTTCATGTGCTTCAATAGCATATATGGTATAATATCTTAAGCCATTCACAAATTCTGTCACAATATATAATCATGGATTTCTCAATCCAAGCTTCTTGGATTAGGAACTTGGGTTAGGAACTGGTACTTTGTACCTTGGAAGTCTCCGACTCCCAGTAAGAACCTATCAAGTAATCCAAAGGGTGTTGGTCAGTACATTGGTTAAATAAGAATATGCTGCCAGATATAACAAACAAAATACAGGACATCCAGTTAATTTGAATTTCAGATATACAACACAAATTTGGGACATACTTATATGAAATATTTATTCATTGTTTATCTGAAATTCAAATATATCTAGGTGTCCTATATTTTATCTGACAATGCTAAATGAGAAGGGAAAATGTTTGATGGCTTCAAGGCAATTGAATTCAGATAACTACATCAAGAAATCATTTAAATTCAACTTTAAGTTAGAAATAGTGCATGTAAGGAATAACAAAATCTGCAAAGTTAAAAAGTGAATTTACTGCTCAAAGAAGCACAAAACTTTCTTGTATACTAATCTAACAAGAAAGGAAACAACAAAGAAGTAGCCCTTCAAATTAGGATATCAATTTTGCCATCGTTGTAGATTATATTATTGTTTAGCAAATACATCTCCATTTCTTGGAAGGTGGACTTGAGCAATTAATTTGCTTTGGTTGATTCCCCACGTGTGTAAGCAATAGTGTGTCAATTTCAAGCCTAGGTCTTAAAAAGTTGAAAGCGTTTTTGCTTATTCTTCTGGGAGTGCAACCTCTACTATGAAGAGAATAGGGCCCAGATAGCTGTTGCCTTTTTAGCCTACCTTCTGGAGCAAAACAGAGAGAGAGCCAAACTCGGAGACCTATAGCTTGAGACAGAGTGACTCCAGCTGACCAGCAACAAGTCTGTGATTAAGGAACATGTGTGTAATGTTGAATGCCACTAAAATTTTGTTGAGGTTTATTATGCAGAATTCCTACAACGATCTGTACAACAAGAAGCAATTGATACAGCCATAGTTTTTAACAACAACAGTCTTCCTCCCTTAGTCCCAGGCATATCTGGACAGTTGGTACCCTCATCACAGCTAAAGGATGTGTTTAAAGCATTTTCCCCCCATTTTCCTATGTCAGAGGGCAGAAAAACTCACTTCTTTGATTGTTCATTATGCTGTCTATCAAAGTAATAGTGTAACCTTGGGGCATATTTGTAAAACAGTACTTGTTTAGATCTTGCACCTAATGTGAATTAACTTTTAAAAAATGCATTTTATGTAATGAAGAATCAGAGATGTCAAAAAAAAAGTGATAGCATCACACCTTATACTCTAAAAATCTTATTGGCAGAAAAAGAATCATAATCCCAGTATTCATGTTTTTCATACAGAAATGAGAAAATCCTAAGACAGAGAATATGTTTATATTTCCAGGAGATAATTTTCTTTTTCTTTAGAGGAACTCCTAGGGAATATCTGATTTTATTCCTAAGTATTTGAAGTTGTACAAATGATAGGAAATTACTCAGAGACTATTATGCACATAGTCTGTATTTGTTAGGAAATCAAAGGATATAAATGTTGCATTTCTTCAGGCATTTTGCAGAGCTCCAACTGAGTGCAACATACTGTATTAAAAACCATGTCAAATTACAGAAGATGTAGAAACCATCTCCCCCAAAATAGAGAACTGATATAATAAAGCAAGTGAACTCTTGCTTTTTAAACAAATTATGGTGAGAATTCATAAATGGAGTATTCTTTTTTACCTATCTGTACACTGAGTTGGTCCTTTCATACTGAGTTTTTGTAATATACAATATCTTTGTCTACCATGTGGGTTTCCAGTAATGTTATGAACTGAATGCATCTTCCCCAAATTCAAGTCTGTAACCTCTAATATGATAGTATTAGGAGGTAGAGACTTTGGGAGGTAGTTAGGTGTAGATGAGATCATGAGGTTGGAGTACTCATGGAGGGATAGATACCCTTATAAGAAGAGAAAGACACACCAGAGCTTCATGTGAGATTATAGCAAAAAGGAAACCACCTGTAAGCCAGAAAGAGAGTCTCACCAAGAACTGAACCTATGGACACCTTGAGCTTGGACTTTCTGTCCTCCAGAAATAAGAGAAGTCAATATGTAATGTTTTAGCCACTCAGCCATTAGTATTTATAGAAGCCCAAACAAAGACATGTAATAACTGGGAGGACACAAATAAAAATGGTTATTACACAGGAAAATAGACTTTTTGATGTTTCATTGTGTATTAGCTATTAATCTGGAAGACCAACTTATTTCATCTCTGCATCCTTATTATCAAGAATATTGCATAATAGATGAAAGCTCCTGGGTAAGAATATGTGGGATGAATATTCTATAGCAATCTCCAAGGACCAATCCTGACATGAAAGTATAGCTATTTAAGATGCTTTAGCTGTACATCCTAGAAATTAGTGTCAAATATTAAACTAATCTCAAACTTGAATTCAAATCTCAATAATTTGCTATCTACTTTTGGTTTAATTGTTAACTTATTTGCTACTCCAAGACCACTACCACTTTCGGGACCCACAGCAGCACTTAGACTAGTTCTGCTAATAGTTCTTCTACCAATGGTCCCAGGGTTTGCACCTGGACTCCTGTTCCTGTGGGACAGCTGTGAAACAGAGGCCCTGAGATTTTCTTGCCAGTTTCTTTCTGAGGGATGGAAATCTTGTCTCTGACTCTTGATTTGGTATTTGGAGCCCCACTACATATAGCAAGCTTTCCTGATGAGAAGAGCCTACTTAGGCCAATTTTTAATTTGGGTGACCCATGTAATAATTGCTCTGTTGTTCTCTTGTGATCTCCCTTGGTGACCTGTATTATTAAATACATACCTAACAGACCCTACTGCAATTCAAATAACAAATTCTACCTATAAAAGAGAATTGTTTCCATATCTAGTAAATGTGGTGATTTCCACGTGCAGATCCCTCCCCGTTTGGCTGCCCACTCAAAATATTCTCCCTTCTAATTTCTGATTCATATGCTCACATATAAATAATTTTAAGTAACTTGTTGGTCAGCATAAATATATTTTTTAAGGTTTTATTTATTTATTTGTCAGCGAGAGAGAGCACAAGCAGGGAGAGCAGCAGGCAGAAGGAGAGGAAGAAGCAGACTTCCCGCTGAGCAGGGAGCCTGATGCGGGGCTCAGTCCCAGGACCCTGGGATCCTGACCTGAGCTGAAGGCAGATGCTTAACTGTTTAACCGACCGAACCACCCAGGCGCCCCCATAAATATCTTTGCAACAAAATATTCAGGGCAAATTTCATTATAATAGACTTATTACATGCAAACTGATCTATGTTAATTCATCTTAGTTTTAAAATAGGGTATTGTACACATTGCAATTTTTCTAAAAATGTTTGTTTCTATGATTTGGAGGAACACTCTTTGAGGGAAAGAATCAAACAGAATTACCCATCAGGTCATTTCTGAAAAGGAAAGATTAGGTTTTCATATCATTGAAGAAAAACTGTACACTGATAGTGGATGTCCTCATATTTCCTACCTACCATTTTCGTGATTTGTCTGTTCCTCAAACATGAGAGTACTTTGTTTTTCTCTTTTCCTTTCTGAAACAAACTAATATTCTCTGTAAAAATAATTTTTAAACTCCCTATTAAGTCTTTCTACATTCTGTCTAATTTCCCCAATATCCATCTTATTTCCTAATCATTATTTTAGCATTTTGAGTAAAAAATATATGTCCTCCATTAGGCATTTTCTAATTAAGCTAGAACTGCATTTTCCTTTTGTCTTCTTAGAACAAGCAACTTTTTCAAACTTGCTCTGGATATTTCTCACAGACATTATTAGTACTCACATATATTTACATATATGTTCCTCCTCTTACCAAATTCATGGAAAGAACCTTTATATTGATATCCAGATACCTAAGGGACCTCCTACTTCATTGTTTTCCAACTTAAGTACTTATTTGTTTACAGTTGGTACCTGTCTTCTCCACTGGAAGATAAGTTTTATTACGGCAGTGATGTTCCCTGTCTTGTCCTCAGTTTACTCTTGGCATCTGGTTATGTTCCTGGCATATATAGGTTTAGCAAATATTGGTTTTTCAGCAAATATTGGTTTTGCCTCTATTGCCTACAGTGAATGCAGGCAGCAATAGATAGACCACTACTCCCTTATAATTTATTATATCCTTGGGTGCACCACAGATTTCAAGTAAGACTTTTTAAAACACAAATTACCAAGTAGTCATTTATGCATATGTGAAATTCACGTGAAGATAGACTTTTGATGAAGTAGTTTTAAATGAAAGTATTGTTCTTCTAAAAGCAGTAGTCCAAGCCATGACCATCACATTACTAGATAAAATATAGAAGGATTTTTCTCATAGTAGGTACTCAAAACAGACTTATTTTCATGATATATAGTAAATAATCATAAGACTAAATAACTTTTCATTAAACTGACTCACATTAAACTGATTCACATGGAGGAATCTAGTAGCTGTTACAAATGCAATTTGACTCAAGGATAAAAGAGTCAAATGAGAACTTCTTAGTTTTACTTAATAATCAATATAGTATAATAATTTATAGGGATAGAGGGAACATTCCTCAACTTCATAAAATCTATTTATGAAAACCCACAGCAAATATCATTCAGTGGTGAAAAACTGACAGCCTGCCCACTGAGATCAGCAACACAACAAGGATGCCCATTCTCGCCACTGTTGTTCAACATAGTACCAGAAGTCCTAGCAATAGCAATCAGACAACAAAAAGCAATAAAATGTATTCAAATTAACAAAGAAGTCAAACTCTCTCTCTTTGCAGATGACATGATACTTTATATGGAAAACTCAAAAGACTCCACACTGAAACTACAAAGAACAAACAATAACATGCAGATATTTCAGACCTGCATTTTTTTTTTTTTTGTAGTAAACATTTGGAAGGCCTAACACGTAAGTAAATGGACTTGGGTAAGCCAGTAAATCTGCTCATGGAAATTAAGACTAGGAGTCATTATAGGAAGCCAAGAAATTGCTATTGTCAGAAAAAGAACACACATGCATGTTATTTTTGTCTGTGAGACTATTTTAACAGTTCATGCATAATTATAAGAATAAAGAGGTGGTGGGGCATCTTTGAGATGCTAGTATAACTTTATGATAAAATATACTTAAATTGCTGTTTTTGGAGTTAATTATGATGCTTGACTCTAGCAGTGTCAATATAAACATTTTTTGTGCCTTCAGTAAAATATTAGATGTGAATAATTTCTCACCGCCAAAATCTCTCAGGCAAGAAAGAATTATCATGGGATTAAAAAGAATTACATGGGGGTGCCTGGGTGGCTCAGTTGGTTAAGCGACTGCCTTCAGCTCAGGTCATGATCCTGGAGTCCCGGGATCGAGTTCCGCATCGGGCTCCCAGCTCCAAGGGGAGTCTGCTTCTCTCTCTGACCTTCTCCTCGCTCATACTCTCTCTCACTGTCTCTCTCTCAAATAAATAAATAAAATATTTTTAAAAAATAAATAAACAAACAAATAAATAAAAAGAATTACATGGGATTGTTTGGCAACTTGTCAGAAAAACAAAACAAAAAAGTTTTATTCATTTATTTTATGCACAATTCTAAGTATTATATTAGATATTATTAAGAGTAATTCTGAAGTTTCATATATGTCAGCATAATTATTTGTTCCCATTAAAGACAAGTCTCATATTCAAAACTAACGTAGGATCTTTGTAAAATAACTGTGGATTAGAACATCTTTAATAATATGTTGCAAAGTTGCTGTCATATACAATTGATGAATAAATTCCACAGAGAGTGGAACATTTCATGAATATAGTACAGTCCTAATTTTCCTTTAATCCATTTAACATATTTAAGATAAACTAGTGTGGAAGAACAGTTGAGTCAGAGGGGTGTTCGTAATGTGAAATAAAATGCTTGTTTCTTGAAATGAGAACATTCCCTTAGACTAAGTTCTAAGATTCAAGTTTAGTGCTATGATACATTATTGAGCCATCACAATAAGAGACCACCAAAATAGGTGACATCAGTTCATGTAAAGAAATGATTATCCATAGATTTTTAAAAAATATATGTAATGCTTTTGGCTGAAGAGTTTTAATCTAGTAACAACCTGTCATAGTAAAGTTCAGGGGAATATAAGTCTATGGAATGATTTCCCAGAGAATCAAAATATGAGTGAATTATTCTATTCTCCAGAATCTACTTATATAAATTTTATCCTTTGCAGTTGAAATTTTCAACCAAACCATCTGTCAGGATAAGTAGGATAAGGTTTTAATTACTTACAGCAATGCAATTATACCATTAATGTTCAGCTAAAATTGAACCCATTCAATTTAATTAGGAATGCAGCTGTGAGTAGAAAGAGATGAGTACTTTCAGATAGCCAACACAAGAGGTTATAAAAGCTTTTTTCTTTCTTCTTTGTTGTTTGTTTGTTTTTAATTTGCCAGGACTTTGTTCTGGCACAATCCCTATTCAGCTGTACTACTTTTTGAATAGGTATATGTGTGTGTACATAGTGTATGGTAGAGATATTTATATATGCCTTTTCTGACAGTGTGTGTGTATAGATCACACACACACACACACACAGATATAAATTACATACATAATAACCAAATAATTCCATATGCACATATAATACCTTTAGAAAAGCAAGTCATCTCCTATATGTGGCCATGACTTTATATCTGCCCCACATATGCCATTGAAATGGAATTAATTCAACTCACTGAGAAACAATCTTCCTTTCAATTAAAATTAATGTTTTGGTTAACACATTCTCATTACAATAACCACACTAGTCATGGGCTAAGGTGAAAATAAAAGATAAGCATAAAATTTATCTAATCATCTGAAAACGCCTACAATCTATTTGAAGAGATGAGACATTCATGTATACAGCAATTAAATAAAAATGCAAGAAACACACTTGTAAGATACAAGATAACGGAACAAAACAAACACTATGTTTCCTAATATTTCATAGAGAAAAAATAATGTAGGCTTGGGAAGAATAAAATTGAGAGTTTTTCTGAACTTCAAGAAATGGTTTAGATATTAATAAGAATGTGTATAAGGGAAAGAATACTTCAGGTTGAAACAGTGTCTGGTGGATGGCCTAAGACATAGTGAGAAAGATGAGTCCGAAGGGAAATCAAGAGCCAGGCCTTCCTGGATAGAAGGCTCATGTTGGGAAATGAGGGTAGGTACCCTGGATTAGAGAGCCCTGAAAGCATTCTAAGGGGAGCCATTATAAAATTTGCTTCTTCCAAGAAGCTTTTGTAAAATAACTAAATTCCTGAAAGTGAAGCAACTAATTCTTATTCTTTGATCTTGCTAGCACTTATGTTTTCTAAATGGAAATATTTTTAAAATGTTAACACCATGAACATAAGGAAGGAATTAACAGGGTCAGATTTGTGTAGTTTCTCCTATCACATACCTCGCAGTTGCTATAGCAATGTTTTCATAGGCAAAGCCAGACGAGAGAAAACTGGCATTTTTGGAAAAATTGACCAGAATTGTTTCAATTCAAGATAGAAATAAATTAAAAGGCAGCATAGTGATGTATTAAGAGCATGGACTCTGGGTCTACTAAGCCTGAGTTCAAATCCTGCTAATACATAGCTATGTCTGCTGAGAGCTAATTGGTTAAGTCTTCTATACTTTTTATTGTCCTCATCTATGAAATAACTAATAATACTTCATAGGGTTGTTGAAATAATACTATTTAAGACGAAGCTCTTATAATGGTGGCTGACAAATAATTACTATATATCAGCTATTATAAAAATCAATTTCACAAATAACATTTAATAAATAAATTCCTAAATAATTCTAATAACAACTAGAAAATTTTTTAACTGTGCATATATCATGTTTAACAAGAATCACTTTCAGATTCTAATTCTATGAATAACTATGTCAGTTATACCTTAAGTTCCACCACTAGGTTCTACGTAATAAGTTGGGTCAAGTTTTAAAAAGCAGAATCTAAATGTATAATCTCCTAACTTCACACTTTCTGGATAAAAAAGTGAATTCTTACAGTCCCATTATATTGACTTAAATGCTTTACAGTTCAGATACTTAGTAAATATATGAAGCTGCAGGAACACAAGCAATAGGGAAGCTCAAGGGCTGTGGCTGATGAAGAGAATGTCCCTACTAGAAGGCAGTGGGATTTGGCTATACAAATTATGTTTGTAGGCTGAATTTGGCTATCAGATCATTCGGATTACAACCCCAGTAAATGCAAAACTTAACTCAAGAAGGAAGAGCTTCCCTAGTATTTGATTAAACATTGTTGCAGGCAACACCTTTCTTCAGGAAAGGAAGAAAGCATTGATTTTTGTGTATTCTTCCATTCTTTTCTCAGAGAGTAGAAACACTGTCAGTGTCAAGGAAAAATAATTTTTCTCCCTCATATTTGTTTTCCTCTGCTTTACTAAATAAGTGGAGAAGCGTTCTTTCAGCAATCATCTATGCAGATGTGATCATGATGAAGAATGCCCAACAAATTCTGAAGGTTTTACTTTAGATTACTCATCCACTAGATATATTGAATATATAAATGTTAAAACAATCAAGGATTATACAAACATTCTTTGCTGAATTTCATTAGTCATCAATCCAAGATGAAATAAACCATATAGATAAACCCACTAGAGATGACCTCATCCACCCATTGCTTTACAAGCAACTAAATGAGTTTTGAATCAAACTAGTGACTAAAATTTGCTGGAATAAGTAATCATTACAAAGACCAAGAGCAACCCAATAGTTCATCTGTTCATCATTAAGAGATGAATCAAGTAAACTAGGAAACATCTATAAAGTAGAGTATTTTGCACCTGTAAAGGAAATAAACATTTCTGGTTATGGCTATGTATTGCCTCTGGGATATGTAAGTGAAATACATCAAAGTGGAGGAAAATGAATCTAGTATGTTAAAATAAGCTGCCACTTACATGAGAAAGTATGGAGATACATAAACACTGAAGTAAAAATTTTACCAGTGGAGATGGGAAATATAGGTGTAGGTATTGGGTGACAGGCATAAAAAGTTAGAATTCTTTTGAATTTTAACTTATACTGTAGATTTAAATATACAAATGTATACATATGAAATATATATATACACATCTGTCTATACATAAAATGCATTAAAATTAAAAATAAATTAAAAACATAATAGTATATGTAGCTGGTAGACAAATTACACAGAGTAGTTGTGGTAAGACAGTAAAATTTCTTAAGTTCAAAAACTTTAAATACCTTATATTATTCATTAATTACATCAGTTTTGGTAATAATATTGTATTGAGATAACAAATTATGTTAATGCCATTAGAAACAAAGATTTTCAGATAAGGGAAAAGAATACAATGGGAAAAAAAATCAAAGAAATTAATCAAAAGCCCTGTAAATGTTGAGTTTGAAGTTAAAATATCTGTAGGAACTCATATTTTCCTTTAAAAAAAAATACAGATTGCTTAGTCAACTAATCTTTGACAAAGCAGGAGAAAATATCCAATGGAAAAAAGATAGACTTCAGTAAATGGTTTGGGAAAATTGGACAACCACATGCAGAGGAATGAAACCGTACCACTTTCTTATACCATACACTAAAATAAATTCAAAATGGATGAAATACCTAAATGTGAGATAGGAAACCATCAAAATCCTAGAGGAAAACACAGGCAGCAACCTCTTTGACACAGGCCAAACCAACTTCTTCTTACAGACATGTCTCTGCATGCAAGAGAAACAAAAGCGAAAAAGAATTATTGGGACTTCTAAAAGGCAAACTTTGAGATGAGAGAAGACATTTGCAAGTGACATATCGGATATAGGGATAGCATCTAATATCTAATATCTAAATAAATTTATCAAATTCAACACCCAACAAACAAAAAATTCGGTTAAGAAATGGGCGGAAGATGTGAATAGGTATGTTTCCAAAGAAGACATCCAGATGGCTAACAGGCATATGAAGAGACGCCCAACATCACTCATCATCAGGGAAATACAAATCAAAACTACAATTAGACATACCTCTTACCAGCCAGAATGGCTAAAATTAACAACACAGGAAACAACAGATGTTGATGAGGATGCAGAGGAAGAGAAACCCTCTTACACCATTGGTGGGAATCCAAACTGGTGCAGCCACCCTGGGAAACAATATGGAGGTTTCTCAAAGTTAGGAACAGAACCACCTTACTATCCAGCAATTGCACTAGTAGGTATTTAACCAAAGTATAAAAAATACTAATGCAAAGGTGCATGTCCTCCCCAATGTTTATAGCAGCATTATCAACAATAGCCAAATTATGGATAAAGCCCAACTGTCCATCAAGTGATGAATAGATAAAGAAGATAAAGTATACATATGACAGAATATTAATCATAAAAAAGAAAGAAATCGTGTTATTTACTGAGTAATCTTGTTATGCATGGAGCTAGAGTATATTGTGCTAAGTGAAATCAGTCAAAGACAGATACCATAGATTTTCACTGCTGTGTGAAATTTAAGAAACTAAACAGATGAACATAGGGGGAAAATGAGAGAAACAAACTATAAAAGAAACAAAGAGACTCTTAACTATAGAGAACAAATTGAAGATGATGGAGGGAAGGTGGGGGGACGGAGGGATGGGCTAAATGGTTGATGGGTATTAAGGAGGGCACAGGTGATGAGCACTGGATGTTATAAGTAAGTGATAAATCACTAAATGCTACTCCTGAAACTAAGATTACACCTATGTTAACTAACTAGAATTTAAATAGAAACTTGAAACACTGAAAGAAATAGTTCAAAAAGCTGAAAAAAAAAAAAAACAGATTTCTCAATCAAAAGGTCAAGACATGATAAATCCACCCACAAAGATCATTTCCATTCCCAAGATTGTATCTCTAAATACCATTCTTCACTATAAGGAACCAGAATTTCTTGGAGAAAAGGGCTAAAACCCAGGTTGGTGGCACAAGTCTGTAGTATGAGCTTGGACTAGTTTCTGTACATGAAACGAAGGAAGTTCTGACAGACTACTGTTTTTCTAGTTGAGGGACTTTTGGTTTTTAACTTGAGAAGCTTTCGTAAGTCCAGATTAGAACATTTGATCATCATTAAAGACATGCCTATAATGGACTGAAATATATTTATATTTATAAGCCTATGAGCTTCTAATACTTTCAAATATTAATAAATCAACTTATTATTTTAAAATGGGTAAAATTGGTAAATAAGAAAAATCAACACTAAAACGTTCTCTCTGCTTTTGAAATATTTCATAAAAAAAGCAAATTTCTGCTGAAAAAAAATCTTGTTACAAAATTATAATAGTTGATATACCAAGTAATATTTTACTCAAAAGTTACAATATCCGATTTTGACACCTCTCTGGAAAATGGATACTCAGAAATATAAGAGATAAAGACAGATACAGAGAACCTGATAGAAAATATCTAGCAACCTGCCTAGCCCTTAAACCAAAGTAAAGCTTTTATGAGAAGTTTGAAGAAATGTTAATAAATGTGACACATTTATACTGAAACCCAATTGGTCTTCTGAGTTCCATTTTTAGAAAACATGATGCAGGGACGCCTGGGTGGCTCAGTCCATTAAGCCGCTGCCTTTGGCTTAGGTCATGATCTCAGGGTCCTGGGATTGAGTCCCGCATCCCGTAGTCTGTGGAGCAAGGAGCCTGCTTCTCTCTCTGCCTCTGCCTGCTGCTCCCCCTGCTTGTGCTCGCTCGCACGCTCTCTCGCTCTCTGACAAATTTATAAATAAATAAATAAATAAATAAATAAATAAAATCTTTTTTAAAAAAAGGAAAAAAGAAAACGATGCAATTTTATCATGACTAGAACTTATTTTACTAGTTTAAGAGAAAATTCATCAGTATTGCCCTAATTCCCTCAGACTTATCACTGAAGAAAAGATGGTATAGTAAAGTCAGAACAACTGTTGTCATTAGATGGTCTAGAAATTGCATCCAGTCCTCCCTCACCCTCTGGCATAGAATGAAGTTTAACTTAGATGTGCTTCATTTTACTATATGATGAGTATAACAAATTCTAGTTCAGAGACGACTGTTTGTAATGAAATTATGTAGATTCACCTTTTACCTCAGTGACGGGCACATAGTAGATGTTCTCCTGTGAACTCCCTTCTCCAGAACAAGACCTATAGTCGCTGTTCACAGAGAAGTTTGAAGAGTGACAGTTGGGAGTAGCTTTGCAGATAATTCTTAACTTCCAATGAGTTGGAATAACTCAATTATTTAATGTTAACTCTATTTCAAGCCTGCTGCCTCCTGAACCAACATATGTTAGAAAATGGAAATAGAGGGTAAAGTACACACGATGGCCCCATTTAAGTTTGTGTGTGCCAGCCTCTCCTTTGTTGCCTTTTGATTTGTTATTTGCACATCTGGTGCCATTGACATTTATAAAGTGACCTCTTTTTTCCTTTCTTCCACATGCACACACCCTGTGCAGGGAGTTGAACAGTCATACATGCAATGAACACAGTATTTCATGGTTAATGTACCATCCTTTATGAGAATATGCTAGCATAATGATAGAGGACTGAAGCATGTAATCTATAATTAATACAAAGTGAACTGTCATGTAGGGCAAAATGGGCCTTTCTGCAGAAGTATAAGTGCAGTCATGGAAACGGCTATAGCTCCTTGATTGTAATTATTCAGCCTCACTAGGGGTCTGCAGCTAGCTATTAAAGTGCTAGTGGTCCCTCATGGAGTAGTCTACTATCCAATTAAACTTTCACAAGTCTATTCAGGAGGCACACTTCAGGCTGTCAAGACATTGTGGGACACCACTGTGTTCCATTAAATAGTGTCAAGCACCTGCATTTCTAATAGAACATAATGTTTTTGGTTACCTTTTGCATATAGAATTTGATCAGAGGATTTTCTTTGTCTGATTTGAACAATTTGAATCTCTAGACAGATAAAACATTTGTAATTGGAATAAATGTCTTTAGTATCTGATCCTTAGCAGGACTGTACTAATTTACCATTTTCTTTCCACTACAAAAGAAAAGCATATGCAGAAGTCAGTGAGAAACAAAGAAAAGTTAAATGTTTGGGATAATTGGCAAAATAAATGCAGTTTAAGCTAAAAATCAATAAATGTAATATTTCAGTGCATATTTAAAAGTTTGTACGGCCATATGAGATACAAATCCCAAAATCTAGGAAAAATATACAATGACAACACCAAAACATTCTATGGTTTCATGAGTTAAGGACTTCCATTAAAACTATTGCAAATTCTACTGCAAACTTCAAAACAAAAATGGGCTGAATTGCCAATATGTGAAGTGAAAATATTTCTGAAAAACCCTGTAGATGCAGCCTAATATATTGGAAAACAGTCTTGATTGACAAGTAGGCTACTCATATATTTATATATTTAATCATCCATGATGATAATCAGATACTTATCATACATGATTTAAAATCTTCTCAGCCTTACTTTCTACTCCCAGCAATGGTTTATCATCGTCTGTTATACACAGTTTTTCACCAGCTTCTGGCACAGAAACCAAGTCTATGTTTCACCTCTGCATGAGCTTCCCACTTTTTACATTCTTCTCAGGAACCTCTCTGACTCCTTGGCCTGAGACATCAATATGAAAATATTTGGTACTCATGATATGCACCACAGAAACATCCAGGACATAACTTCTTGTGGCCACATTTGACCACTAGGGTATAAAGGAAGGCCGGTGGATAAATACTGGTCCCATTTGTCCCTGAGTAGACAGGCTCAAAAATTAGTCTTCTGTAGCAGTTGCCAACTGGGCAACAGAATGTTCCATGGCTTTCTACCTCTACCCTGTAACTACCCAATCCTCAGTCCTCTCCCATGGAATCACCTCCCAAATAAACTAGTCTCACATAAGCCTCTTTCTCTGACCTTTCTTTTGGGGAAACTAGGCTAAGAAAATATGGTTCCCAGCTCTACTCCTTACTAATTCTATAGTCCCATATAACTAACTTCATCTCTCTATGCCACCATTTTCTTTTTCTTTTTTTTTTAATTTTTATTCTTATCAACATATAATGTATTATTAGCCCCAGGGGTACAGGTCTGTGAATTGCCAGGTTTACACACTTCACAGCACTCACCATAGCACATACCCTCCCCAATATCCATAATCTAACCACCCTCTCCCTACCCACCTACCCCCAGCAACCCTCAGTTTGTTTCCTGAGATTAAGAGTCTCTCCTGGTTTGTCTCCCTCCCAATCCCATCTTGTTTCATTTTTTCCTTCCCTACCCCCCACAACCCCCCACCCTCCTTTTCAAATTCCTCATATCAGAGAGATCATATGATAATTGTCTTTCTCTGATTGACTTATTTCACTCAGCTTAATACCCTCTAGTTCCATCCATGTTGTTGCAAATGCCTATGCCACCATTTTCTAATTTAACTGAGGTACTTAGACAAAACAAGTTTTAAAACTCTGAAACAATGACTTTATTAAAATGGAGCAGCCAATCTTGAAAATATGTAACTTCAGTAAGAGTAAGCAGATTTCAGGGAAGGAAGGATCTATCTTCATAGTTTTTACTATCAACTTTGGCATTTCATTTCAGTTTCCTTTCCTTTTGTTTTTGCATTAGGAGGTAAATGGCTAGTAAGTCATTAACATGATATGTTCAGAAATATATGCAGACTATATTAAATTACCAATGGTACACAGGTGTTTTATCTGCTCCCTGGAGTCCATAACAATAAAAAAATAAAACAAAAAAAACAAAAAATTGCACAACCCTTCCTCCATGGAGTGGATGTCACTTTGGAGAAAGCTGGAGTGCCCCTGCATCATTTCCCTCCATAACATCATCACTGTGATAGTTCGGAGAACAGTGTTCTCAAAAGAATCAAATAGGATGCAGAGTGAGCATAAGAAGTGAAGAATGATCAATTCAATATAATAGTCAGAGACAGGAAGAAGTTTGGTAGACAAAATAGAAGGGAACCACAGGGAGTTTAATTCCCAAGCCTATATGAAAATGTGTAGACACCAGGAACTTTGTAAAAAGCTAACCCCATTGCACTTGTATTTACTTCCTAATGACAAAAGTCCAATACAAATTAGCAAAGACTGTACTCATAGAACTTGTAGCAAGGAAATCTTTTGGCCATCATTTCATTTCATTTCAGAAGGAATCAAAGGTGTTGGGGAAAAGGGGAAAAAAAGTATTGTGAGGGGAAAGGTAAATTTTATAGAGTAAAAAATAGAAAAATCTGAGTCTCTGGCAAGCATTCTATTAAGGAGGATTGTTTTTATCTTTGGAAGTTGGGAAGACTTGCTAATTGGTCTTCAGGTACATTGATTGGTATTTGGTTGGTTGCAGAGGGACAACAAAGCAGTTTGAGGACACGTTTTAAATGGAAGGATTGTTTAATGTTAGGGTAGAGGTTTTCTGTGGCCCGTAATTTCCTGAAAAAAGTGGAAGCCAATTGGATCCTTTTTCAGAGGCAAACTCTCCTTATGAGAGGAGGAGGATGACTATTACAGCACGCAGTATGTCAAACTTCACTCAGCCATTCAAGAAATATCTAGAAATTTCTAATGGTACACAACAATGTTAACTTAATAAAAGCCTTGGTCGTATAGATAGATAGCATATATGATACATACTATAGATGACATATGTTATACATACAGTACACAGCATGAAAATAAATAGAGATCCCAGTTAGTCACTCAAGAAAGCCTTGGTTTTCTCACTTGTAAAATATGTTAACACCCACTTCATAGGGTCATTTCAACTTTTTATAATACATAGCAGAAAAGTGCTTATCCTGTATTACATAACACACATGTACTTATATACATCTGTCATAGCCAGAAGGATGGTTATGTTACACAAAAAGGATCACAGTAATTCTGGGGTGATGAAATCATCTGTTGCCCCCAAATTTCCCTATTTTAAAGCTGAAAGTTCTACATCACAGGAGCTCCTTAGTACTGGGTAAAGAAGGGCTATTGCTCACCTCAAGTAGTTCGTATGAAGGTGTTGAAATGAAATTTATTTTTAGCTCAAAATCTAAGAATGAATAATTCCTTCCTAATAAACCCATGACTTTAAAACCGTAATTGAGATTATGGCATAACAATATAATGTAGTTTTCTGAACCCCAAGACATCCTCACCACTAAGAGAATACACCTGCAGGTAAGAGTCAGAGCTACCCAACTATGCAGCCATTTTTGGTTGGCAAACAAAACTAACTCTTTGGAATCAAAATAAAAGGTGCTAATGCAGGTAGGATACACACAAATTGACACTAGAGTAACTGGAGCCATAAGAAAAAGAGATACAGAGAAAACAAACTGACCATCCGTAGCACCATATCCAACACATTGATGAAGATCATTACTAATTCCTTGTAAGGATATATAAAAACTAATGCCAGACCTCCATATTTTTATATATTTTGTATATGCATACATACATACAGAATACACACTATATACATATAATAAAATGGTCTGCATGTTTTATTTTTTTCCTATCCTCCACCAATCATTCCCATGTTTTCCTAATCATCTTATTCTTGATACATTAATGACAATATATGCAGGATACATATATTTAATTGAAAAAAAAGAGAAATGAATAACCTGGTGGCCAAAATAAATTCCTTACTTAGCAATTCTCTTTAGGAATGATTTATAGCCATATGAAGTCCAGATCCTTTAGCCCAAAGTAGGAAAAAACAATTTCCATTTATAGGAGATTGTTTTTGTCACGTTCATAAGGAAAATCTGTGTTCTGAGGTGGCAAACCAATCCAGCAGGGGAATCCAGTCCAGGCCCCAGGGCCATTCCAGGCTTTCCCCTAGTCCCACCAGCCACAGCTGCAAGAATGGCACAGATATGAAGTACAAGTGTGTGAGATAACCCCTGTGTTTGTGCTCCAGGCTCAGATCTTGAGAGATTACACCCTTCTGGGCCCGCTAGCATGAAATAAATCTCGATCCTCCAAGGTCTCTGCTGCTTGTTTTTTTTTTTTGGCCAGGATCCAGTCCATGTTCCATAATAGTATATGATACATATCCTCCTATTTTTAAATACACACATGTTGTATTGTATTAAGAACAGGGATAATCAATGGATTAATAGTACTATCCAAAAATGAAAATAAAATAAATGATAAAAGTGTTGTGTTAAACCACCTCCCTATAATCAAGGGAGCACTTACATTTCAAAGATCTCTCTGAATATAATCAACTAATGCAATGTTTCTGCTCCATATTGAATGTGTTAACCTTACCAAAGAGGCATTTTTCAGTAATAATACTTGCTAATGTTACTAACTTCTTACCATGTGCTAAGGTATTTGATACATTATTTTCATTAATTTATTCCATGTAATCCAAAAACAAAACTACGAGGTAGTATTTCAACTGCCTATATTTTCAGAAGAGAAAATTAGTCTTAGAAAGATAAAGTATTTTACTCTAAGTCAAACAGTCAGGTTGGGATTTAAACTAAATCTGTCTTATTCTGATATTGAATAGAATTCTTAAATAGAAAACTATTAAAACAACTATTCAGAATAGCATATTCAATTATGAACACAGGGTTACATTTCCTACTCTCCCAGAATGGAGAAAAAAAAAAAAATCAAGTATCTCCAATTAATTCTTCCGTATTTCCCAAGGAAATAAATTTTTTTTAAAGATTTTATTTATTTATTTGACAGAGAGAGAGATCACAAGTAGGCAGAGAAGCAGGCAGCGAGAGAGGGGGAAGCAGGCTCCCCGCTGAGCAGAGAGCCCAATGTGGGGCTCCATCCCAAGACCCTGAGATCATGACCTGAGCCAAAGGCAGAGGCTTAACCCACTGAGCCACCCAGGCACCCCAAGGAAATAAGTTTCTGAGGAAACAACTTTAAGAGTATGTATTCAGCAGGCTATAGAAGATTTCAGGATCTATGAAGTTACTCATCCTGCTTGCTACAGTTCCAAGAAGTTTGCTCCGTATTAATTAAGAAGTTCTTTCTCTAAATGAGCTAAGAAGATGAGACCCACATCAAAAGGATTCTCCCCTTAAGGAATTTCTAACACAGTCCTCATCTGAACAGACTCATAAGACTGAGTGAAAATACTTTTCAGTAATATGCAATGTTCCTTTTGCAAGATGTTTCTTCTGATTTGTTGTATAAATATCCGGCATTTGAGAACAGGAAAAAAAAAAAAAAGGTATTTTGCGGTTTCAATTCATTTTGTGTAAATTATTTTGAAAATTCCACTGTCAGCAGACTTTTTCCAGATGGTGGCAAAGAAAATCCTCAACATAACTTCTCCCATCGACACACCAAATCTACAATTACATATGGATCATATGAAAAATATCTGAAAAGTATATAAACTGCTTTTTTACAACAAAGGATAAAAAGACCGCACTGAAACATGTAGGAGTAAAAAAAGACAACGTGCCAAAAATTCCACACCCAATTAGGCAAAACTTAACAGGGAAGAATCTCACCCAAGAGGTGTTTTTCCCAGAGGAGCAAGGGGTTGGTGTCCCTTATTGGGCACCCCGACTCCTGGGATCTGCACTAGATAGAGGAGCCCCCAAATGTCTGGCTTAGAAAACCAATGAGGCTAACGTCCAAGGGACCCAAAGTGATATAGGAAACTAAGACTCTTTTTAAAGGGCTCTTGTATTATCTCACTTGTCTGAGACCCAGTGAAAACACAGCAGTTTGAAAAGTGCCTAAGACTATATATCAAAGAAATAGGTTTGCTAACTTAAAAGTATCTGCTGAGGGTGCCTGGATGGCTCAGATGGCTAAGCGTCCACCTTCAGCTCAGGTCATGATCTCTGGGTCCTAGGATTGAGTCCTGCATTGGGCTCCCTGCTCAGTGGGGAGCCTGCTTCTGCCTCTCTCTCTGTCTGTCATGAATAAATAAACCAACTCTTTAAAAATTTTTTTTAAAAAAGATAAAACATCTAGTGGAGGTGCAGGGGACAGTTAAAACTCTACCTCCAGAGACAGAAGTACCATCGGATACCATTTTTGCACTGTCTACCTACCCTGCTAGCACAGGTGGATGAGCTCAGACATGGTATCTATCCCACCACCACTGCCTAGATGAAGCTGAAGAACTTGTGAGGTTGCAGCACTCCCCCTTTTCTGGCTGGGGCAGGTGAGAGCAAATGGTGTGGCATGCCCCTGCTTCCTAGTTAAAGTCTGCACTCCTAGATGATTTGGGCACTCCACTATTCCCTGGCAGGGGAGCTGAGTATGAGAGGTCTTGGCATTCTCCCATTCCCAGCTTGAAGCTGGTGCCTACACAGAAAAGGCACTCTCGAGGCTGCATCCATGAAGCCGGTGGGCACACGCAGTCAAGACATTTTCCTGCTGCCTTTCTGAAGCAGGCCCACATCCCCAATCCCTACGCTCTCCAGCTGTTTGGCTAAAGCCAGCAGGAATGTCCAGTCCATACACAGGATGCCTCTGGATTGCTTGGCTCTGGTGACCAAGGAAACCGGTGTTCCAAAGCTCCACAGGAAGGTAACAATTGGAAAGACAGTTCTTGGCAGGCCACCATCGCCCAGGGCACTGCACAGACAACAGACTAAAAAACAAACCCAGATGTCCTGTGAAAGAAGCCTATTTACTTAGCCTAGAGCTTCAGGCTGAGAATCAAACAATCACACATCTAGAGGCTAAGGAGGTGTTCCCAGAGAATGCAAGCAGGGAGACACCACCTTTGTGCACTCACCTAGTGTCACTACAACTTGACCAAACCTTTCAGAAGGAGTTTATACACTTATCTGAAGCCCCAATTTTTTACTTTTCATGCAGGGGACACCTCCAGATCTCCTGGTCTGAAGGCCAGCAGGGATTATGACTCCAGCCCCACAGGGCTGTATATATTGGCATACTTTAAAAGCTGCTGCATGGGGGTCTGGCTTCCAATCAGCTTGAAACTGGTGCTAAATGAAATTCCTCTTCTTGGAACACTGGCGGTGCTTGGCACACCCTCAAGCAGGGACACATTATCAAGAAAATATCAGGCAGTTTAGGCAATCATTGAAGTTCAAAAGACAACCAAGAGCTAGAAAAAAACTGAATGAAAAAGTTTTTTACCTATACAAGACTACTCCCTCAAGACTGAGAGAAGTAGCTGTTTCACCTAATTTATAGAAACACAAAAAGTTGAGCAAGAGAAGCAAACAGAGTAATAGCTTCCAAATGAAGGAACTGGACAAAATATCAGAAGAGGAACTTAATGAAATGGAGAGAAGTTACCTATCTGATGAAGAATTCAAAGAAATTGTCATAAATATGTTATACAATTCAGGAAAAGAATGGATAGAGAGAACCTCAATGAAGAAACAGAAAATATAAACAGGTACTAAAGTAAAAACAAAGGAGAAGATTACCATAACTGAACTGAAAAAATACACTTAGAGAGGTTCAACTGAATAAGCAGAAATAAAGATCAGGGAGCCAGAAGACAAAGCAATGGAACTCACCCCAACAGGGCAAAATAAAGAAAAAAATAATCTTTAAAAGTGAGGATAACCTAAGGGATAGGTTCAGCATATCCTATACTGGATAGGATATGCTGAAACTATCCTATCATCAGCATGGGATAGCATCAGCAATAACGTTCACACTATAGGGTTCCCAGAAGAAAGAAAATAGAGAGAGAAATGGACATAAAATTTGAGGAAATAATCAGTGAAAACATACCTAATCTAGAGAAGGAAACAAGACATCGACTCCAGGAATCCCAGAGAGCTCCAAATAAAATGAACCTAAAGAAATCCACACCAAGACACATTATAATTAAAGCATCAAAAGTTAAGCAGAGAATCTTAAAGGCAGTATGAGAAAAACAAATTGTTATAAACAAAGTAAACTCCAAAAGGCTATCAACAGATTTTTTTCATCAGAAATTTTGCAGGCCAGAAAGGAATAGCATGACATATTCAAAGTGCTAAAGGGAAAAAAATTTCCTATGAACACTCTACCACCCAGCAAGTTATCATTCAGAACTGAAGGAGAGAAAAGGACTTTTCTCAATAAACCAAGTTCTACAGTACTAAACGCCCTTACAAGAAATGTTAAGGGCAATTTTTTAACCTGAAAAGAGATGGTATTAATCAATAGCAAGAAAATATACAACAGTAAAAATCTCAGCGGAGGGACACCTGGGTGGCTCAGTGGGTTAAGCCTCTGCCTTCAGCTCAGGTCATGATCTCAGGGTCCTGGGATCGAGCCCCGCATTGGGATCTCTGTTCAGCAGGGAGCCTGCTTCTCCCTCTCTCTCTACCTGCTGCTCTGCCTACTTAAGATCTCTGTCAAATAAATAAATAAAATCTTAAAAAAAAATCTCAGTGGAAAAGGAAAATATATAGAATAAGTAGTGAATTAATCTCTTATAAAGCTACTATGATGGTTAAAAGACAAAAGTAGTAAAATTAACTAAAACTACAATATTCAGTTAAGAGATAAAATAGAAAGATGTAAAATATGACATCAAAACAAAATGGGAGAGAAGGAGTAAAAATATAGAGCTTCAGAATGTCAAATTTAAGTTGCTATCAACTTAAAATAGATTATATACATAAAATGATCTATATGAATCTCTTGGTAACCACAAAGCAAGCATTTATAGTAAATACACAAAAGAAAGCGAGAAAGAAATCTAAATGCAACAGAAGAAAGTCATCAAACCACAAAAGAAGATAGAGAATGGAGAAAGGAACAGAGAGGAACTACGAACACAGCCAAAACACAATTAATAAAATAGCAATAAGTGCATACCTATCATAATCACTTTAAATGTAAATAGATTAAATTGTCCAATTAAAAGATATACAGTGGCTGAATAGATAAAAATTTAAAAACCATCCATATACTACCTATAAGAGATTCACTTCAGATGTAATGACACACACAGACTAAAAGTAGAGTGATGAGAAACAGATATTCCATGCAAATGGAAACAAAATGGATGCTAGTGTAGGTATTCTCATCTCAGACAAAATAGACTTTTTTAAAGATTATTTATTTATTTATTTATTTATTTATTTGACAGAGAGAGAGAGAGCACAAGCAAAGGCAGTGGGAGTGGGAGAAACAGGCTCCCCACTGAGCAGTGAGCCCAATGCAGGGCTTCATCCCAGGACCCTGGGATCATGACCTAAGCAGAAGCCAGACACTTAACCGACTGAGCCACCAGGCACCCCTAAAACAGACTTTAAGACAAAGACTAATAAAAGACAATGCAGAGTACTACATAATAATAAAGGGGTGAATCCAGGAAGGAAATATTTATAAATTTATATGTACCCAGCATAGGTGCACCAAAATATATAAAAAGCAAATATTAACAGACTGAAAGGGAGAAATTGAAACAATACAAATAATAAAAGACTTTTAACTTCCTACTTATGTCAATGGCTAGATCATCAGACAGAAAATCAGTAAGAAAATATCAAACTTAAATAACACATTGCACCAGATGGACGTAACAAAACAGTCCACTCAGAATTAGCAGAATACACACTCTTTCAAATGCACATGGATCACTCTCCAGAATAAAGCAAATGTTAGGACACAAAACAAATCTTAATAAATTCAGTAAGAATGAAATCATATCAAGCCTTTTTTCCTACCACAATAGTATGAAACTAGAAATCAATTTCAAGAAGAAAATCGGAAAAACTACAGATACATGGAGATTGAACAACACATTACTTAAAACTACAGGGCCATAGAGGAAATAAAAGGAAAATAAAAGAAATAGAGGTAAGTGAAAAAAAATATGACATATCACAATCTATGGGATGCTGCAAAAGTGATTTTAAGAAGGAAGGAAGTCATAGCAATACAGGCCTACCTCAAGAAATAAGCAGAATCTCAACCAATTTATCTTTACCCTTAAAACAAAAACAAAAACAAAAACAAACCCCAACACTAGCAGAGCAAAAGAAACAATACAGTTCATAATAAAAATAAATGATCTTGATGAAATCCCAATAGTTCATTTTTGCCCTTGCTTCTGTTGCCTTTGGTGATGTTCCTAGGAAGAAGTTGCTGCGGTTGAGGTCAAAGAGATTGCTGCCTGCATTCTCCTCAAAATGAGTCTAAGTGAAATAGCATCTAAAAAGACAATAGAAAATACCAGTGAAACTAAAATACGGTTCTTGGAAAAGATAAAAATACTAATAAACCCCTAACCAGACTCACCAAGGAGAAAAGAGAGAGGTCTCAAATAAATAAAAATCAGTAATGCAAAAACAACTTACTACTGATACTACAGAAATACAAATGTTCGTGAGACACTGCTGTGGACAATTTTACACCAACAAATTGGACAACCTAGGAGAACAGATAATTCCTATAATTTTACAATCTTCCATGAATGAATTATGAAGAAACAGAAAATGTGAATTGACTGATTTCTAGTAAGGATTGGATCAAAAACTTTTCAACAAACCAAGTCAAGGCCTGGGCAGCCTCAAAGCTGAATTCTATCAAACATTCAAAGATTTAATAGCTACCCTTTTGAAAACCTTCCAGAAAACTCAAAAGGAAGGAATGCTCCAAACTCATTTTACTAACACCAAGATAAGACAAGGACACCACAAAAAAGGAAAAGTACAGAACAATATCCTTGATTAACAGAGATATAAAAATCCTCAACAAAATAATTAGCACACCAAATTCAAAAACACACTAAGAGGATAAGATACTATGATCAAATTGGGCTTATTCCAGGGATACAAGGTGGTCTGACATTGCCAAACCATAAGAAAATGAAAGATAAAAATAATATGATCATGTGAATAGAAGTAGAAAAAAACATTTGACAAAGTTCAATATCCATTTATGAATTAAAAAACTATGAACAAAGTATGTATAGAGGAAATGTACACAACATAATAAAGACCATATATGATAAAGGCCACAGTTATTATACTCAACAGTGAAAAGATGAACGTTCTTCCTCTAACCTAAGGGAAAAGACAAGGATGCCCACTTTGCCACTTTTATTCAAGAAGTATTGGAGGGGCGCCTGGGTGGCTCAGTCATTAAGCGTCTACCTTTGGCTCAGGTCATGATCCCAGGGTCCTGGGATCGAGCCCCACATCGGGCTCCCTGCTCGGCAGGAGAGTCTGCTTCTTCATCTCCCACTCCCTCTGCTTGTGTTCCCTTCCTCACTGTATCTCTGTCAAATAAATAAATAAAATCTTAAAAAAAAAAAAAAAGTATTGGAAATCCTAGCCAGAGCAATTAGACAAGAAATAAACTGCTACATTTTGAGGATGACATGATACTATAGAAAACTCAAAAGACTCTACCAAAACACTATTAAAAATAATATATGAATTCAGTAAAGTTGTAGAATATAAAATTAATGTACAAAAATCTGTCATATTTATATAGACTAATAAAGGACTATCTTATCAGACACATATCAAGAAAATAATCCCATTTATAATAGCATAAAAAAGGAATAAAATACTTGGGAATTTAACCAAAAAGGTAAAAGACCTGTATAATGAAAACTATAATACACTGATGAAAGAATCTGAAGAAAACACAAATATATGAAAAGATACCTGGTGGTTATAGATTGGTAGGATAGATATTGTTAAAATGTCCATACTACCCAATGCAATATTGGTGCAATCCCTATCAAAATTCCAATATCATTTTTCACAGAACTAGAGTAAATAATTCTAAAATTTACATGGAACAAAAAATGACCCTAACTAGCCAAAACAACCTGGAAGAAGAACAAAGCCAGTGTTATCACACAGCCTGATGTCAAACTATACTACGAAGCTATAATAATTCAATCAGTATAGTATTGGCATGAAACAGACACATGTATCAATGAAATGGAATGGAGTACCTAAAAATAAATCCACACACATCTAGTCAATTTACAACAAAGGAGGCAAGAATATACAATGCATAAGGGAAGTGTCTTCAGTAAATGGTGCTGGAAAAACCATACATCTACATTCAAAACAATGAAACTGGACACTATTCTACATCACATAAAAAAATAAACTCAAAGTGTAAGTTGACTTGAACTTAAGACCTTAAACTATAAAACTGCTAGAAGAAAACCTAGCTCATAATCTCCTTGTCATCAGTCTTACAGGTATTTTATTTTGGATCTGACTCCAAAGTCAAATGAGACCAAGGTATAAATAAACAAATAGGACTACCTCAAACAAATAAATTTCAGCACAACAAAGGAAACCATCAAAAACAAAAAGGTAACCTACTGAACAAGAGAGTATATTTGCAAATCATGTATCTAACAAGGGGTTAATATCCAGATTATATAAGGAATGCATACAACTCACTAACAAAAAAAAAGAACTCCAATTCAAAAATAGAGAATCTAAATAGACATTTTTCCAAAGAATATATACAGATGGCCAACAGGCAATTGAAAGATGTCTAACATCACAAATCATCAGGAAAACGTAAATTAAAAACACAATGAAGTATCACCTTACATCAGTCAGAATGGCTATTACCAAAAAGACAAGAAAGAAGTGTTAGTGACGAGAAGGACTGGGGGTGTCTGAGTGCCGCAGAGCTCGCAGGTATTAGAGCGGGGAAGCCGGCTATAGCGACAAAGCCGAGGAGTGAGCTCTAAGCCCAGGGTTACCTTGTGCCGGTCGCAGGCTGGGTGGGCTCGGAGTGTGGCCAGAGGCCACGGAGACAAAAGCGACCCGGCGCTTTTCTCCAGCTCCAACAATTGACTGCTTTCCTCGAGGCGCGACCGCAAGCCAGGGAGGCGGGACTGTTGGGCGCTTTGCTCTGAGAGCGCACTGAGGAGCGGAACCCCAAGCTCTCGGCTCCTCCGGGCCGAGAGATTGGGAGGCCGCCATCTTCATTCCCATCCTCCGGAACTCTACGGAAAGCGCTCAGGGAACAAAAGCTCCCGAAAGCAAACCTGAGCGGATTCCTTAGCCCGGCCCCTGGCAAGGGCGGTGCAATTCTGCCTGCCCCAAGGACACTTGAGAATCACTACAACAGGCCCCTCCCCCAGAAGATCAACAAGAAACCGATCCAAAACCAACTTCAGTCACCAAGAACAGCGGAATTCCACAGCAGGAGAAAGCAAATCTTATCTGGACAAAATGACAAGGCGGAAAAACTCACCTCAAAAAAAAGAACAAGAGGCCGTACCGAAGGCTGGAGACCAAATCAATACAGACATAGGTAGCATGACAGATCTAGAGTTCAGAATGACAATTCTCAAGGTTCTAGCCGGGCTCAAAAAAGGCATAGAAGATATTAGAGAAACCCTCTCCGGAGAGATAAAAGCCCTTTCTGGAGAAATAAAAGAACTAAAATCTAACCAAGTTGAAATCAAAAAAGCTATTCATGAGGTGCAATCAAAAATGGAAGCTCTCACTGCCAGGATAAATGAGGCAGAAGAAAGAATTAGTGACATAGAAGACCAAATGACAGAGAATAAAGAAGCTGAGCAAAAGAGAGACAAACAACTACTGGAACACGAGGAGAGGATTCGAGAGATAAGTGACACCATAAGACGACACAACATTAGAATAATTGGGATTCCAGAAGAAGAAGAAAGAGAGAGGGGAGCAGAAGGTATATTGGAGACAATTATTGGAGAGAATTTCCCTAATATGGCAAAGGGAACAAACATCAAAATCCAGGAGATGCTAAGAACGCCCCTCAAAATCAATAAAAATAGGTCCACACCTCGTCACCTGATAGTAAAATTTACAAGTCTTAGCGACAAAGAGAAAATCCTGAAAGCAGCCCGGGAAAAGAAGTCGGTAACATACAAGGGTAAAAACATTAGATTGGCAGCGGACCTATCCACAGAGACCTGGCAGGCCAGAAAGAACTGGCATGATATATTCAGAGCACTAAACGAGAAAAACATGCAGCCAAGAATACTATATCCGGCTAGGCTATCATTGAAAATAGAAGGAGAGATAAAGAGCTTCCAGGACAAACAAAAGCTGAAAGAATTTGCAAACACCAAACCAGCTCTACAGGAAATATTGAAAGGGGTCCTCTAAGCAAAGAGAGACCCTAAAAGTAGTAGATCAGAAAGAAACAGAAACAATATACAGTAACAATCACCTTACAGGCAATACAATGGCACTAAATTCATATCTCTCAATAGTTACCCTGAATGTTAATGGGCTAAATGCCCCAATCAAAAGACACAGGGTATCAGAATGGATAAAAAAACAAAACCCATCAATATGCTGCCTACAAGAAACTCATTTTAGACCCGAAGACACCTCCAGATTTAAAGTGAGGGGGTGGAACACAATGTACCATGCTAATGGACATCAGAAGAAAGCGGGGGTGGCAATCCTTATATCAGATCAATTAGATTTTAAGCCAAAGACTATAATAAGATATGAGGAAGGACACTATATCATCCTCAAAGGGTCTGTCCAACAAGAAGATCTAACAATCTTAAATATCTATGCCCCTAACATGGGAGCAGCCAACTATATAAACCAATTAATAACAAAATCAAAGAAATACATCGACAGTAATACAATAATAGCAGGGGACTTGAACACTCCCCTCACTGAAATGGACAGATCATCTAAGCAAAAGATCAACAAGGAAATAAAGGCCTTAAATGACACACTGGACCAGATGGACATCACAGATATATTCAGAACATTCCATCCCAAAGCAACAGAATATACATTCTTCTCTAGTGCACATGGAACATTCTCCAGAATAGACCACATCCTGGGTCATAAATCAGGTCTCAATCGGTACCAAAAGATCGAGATCATTCCCTGCATATTTTCAGACCACAATGCTCTGAAGCTAGAACTCAATCACAAGAGGAAATTTGGAAAGAACGCAAATACATGGAGACTAAACAGCATCCTTCTAAAGAATGAATGGGTCAACCAGGAAATTAAAGAAGAATTGAAAAAATTCATGGAAACAAATGATAATGAAAACACAACAGTTCAAAATCTGTGGGACACAACAAAGGCAGTCCTGAGAGGAAAATATATAGCGGTGCAAGCCTTTCTCAAGAAACAAGAAAGGTCTCAAATACACAACCTAACCCTACACCTAAAGGAGCTGGAGAGAGAACAACAAAGAAAGCCTAAACCCAGCAGGAGAAGAGAAATCATAAAGATCAGAGCAGAAATCAATGAAATAGAAACTAAAAAAACAATAGAACAAATCAACAAAACTAGGAGCTGGTTCTTTGAAAGAATTAATAAGATTGATAAGCCCCTGGCCAGACTTATCAAAAAGAAAAGAGAAAGGACGCAAATAAATAAAATCATGAATGAAAGAGGAGAGATCACAACCAACACCAAAGAAATACAAACAATTATAAGAACATACTACGAGCAACTCTATGGCAACAAATTTGACAACCTGGAAGAAATGGATACATTTCTAGAGATGTATAAACTACCACAACTGAACCAGGAAGAAATAGATAACCTGAACAGACCCATAACCAGTAAGGAGATTGAAACAGTCATCAAAAATCTCCAAACAAACAAAAGTCCAGGACCAGATGGCTTCCCAGGGGAATTCTACCAAACATTGAAAGAAGAATTAATTCCTATTCTCCTGAAACTGTTCCAAAAAGTAGAAATGGAAGGAAAACTTCCAAACTCATTCTATGAGGCCAGCATCACCTTGATCCCAAAACCAGACAAGGATCCCACCAAAAAAGAGAATTATAGACCAATATCCTTGATGAACACAGATGCGAAAATTCTCACCAAAATACTGGCCAATAGGATCCAACAGTACATTAAAAGGATTATTCACCACGACCAAATGGGATTTATTCCAGGGCTGCAAGGTTGGTTCAACATCCGCAAATCCATCAATGTGATACAATACATTAATAAAAGAAAGAGTAAGAACCATATGATACTCTCAATAGATGCTGAAAAAGCGTTTGACAAAGTGCAGCATCCCTTCCTGATTAAAACTCTTCAAAGTGTAGGGATAGAAGGCACATACCTCAATATTATCAAAGCCATCTATGAAAAACCCACCGCAAATATCATTCTCAATGGAGAAAAACTGAAAGCTTTTCCGCTAAGGTCAGGAACATGGCAGGGATGTCCGTTATCACCACTGCTGTTCAATATAGTACTAGAAGTCCTAGCCTCAGCAATCAGACAACAAAAAGAAATTAAAGGCATCCAAATCGGCAAAGAAGAAGTCAAACTATCACTCTTTGCAGATGATATGATACTATATGTGGAAAACCCAAAAGGCTCCACTCCAAAACTGCTAGAACTTATACAGGAATTCAGTAAAGTGTCAGGATATAAAGTCAATGCACAGAAATCAGTCGCATTTCTTTACACTAACAACAAGACAGAAGAAAGAGAAATTGAGGAGTCAGTCCCATTTACAATCGCACCCAAAACCATAAGATACCTAGGAATAAATCTAACCAAAGAGGCAAAGAATCTATACTCAGAAAACTATAAAGTACTCATGAAAGAAATTGAGGAAGACACAAAGAAATGGAAAAATATTCCATGCTCATGGATTGGAAGAACAAATATTGTGAAAATGTCTATTCTACCTAAAGCAATCTACACATTTAATGCAATCCCTATCAAAATCCCATCCATTTTTTTTAAAGAAATAGAACAAATAATCCTAAAATTTATATGGAACCAGAAAAGACCTCGAATAGCCAAAGGAATATTGAAAAAGAAAGCCAAAGTCGGTGGCATCACAATTCCAGACTTCAAGCTCTATTACAAAGCTGTCATCATCAAGACAGTATGGTACTGGCACAAAAACAGACATATAGACCAATGGAACAGAATAGAGAGCCCAGAAATAGACCCTCAACTCTATGGTCAACTAATCTTCGACAAAGCAGGAAAGAATATCCAATGGAAAAAAGACAGCCTCTTCAACAAATGGTGCTGGGAAAATTGGACAGCCACATGCAGAAAAATGAAATTGGACTATTTCCTTACACCACACACGAAAATAGACTCAAAGTGGATGAAGGACCTCAATGTGCGAAAGGAATCTATCAAAATCCTTGAGGACAATGCAGGCAGCAACCTCTTTGACCTCAACCACAGCAACTTCTTCCTAGGAACATCGCCAAAGGCAACAGAAGCAAGGGCAAAAATGAACTATTGGGATTTCATCAAGATCAAAAGCTTTTGCACAGCAAAGGAAACAGTTAACAAAACCAAAAGACAACTGACAGAATGGGAGAAGATATTTGCAAACGACATATCAGATAAAGGGCTAGTATCCAAAATCTATAAAGAGCTTAGCAAACTCAATACCCAAAGAACAAATAATCCAGTCAAGAAATGGGCAGAGGACATGAACAGACATTTCTGCAAGGAAGACATCCAGATGGCCAACAGACACATGAAAAAATGCTCCACATCACTCGGCATCAGGGAAATACAAATCAAAACCACAATGAGATACCACCTCACACCAGTCAGAATGGCTAAAATTAACAAGTCAAGAAATGACAGATGCTGGCAAGGATGCGGAGAGAGGGGAACCCTCCTACACTGTTGGTGGGAATGCAAGCTGGTGCAACCACTCTGGAAAACAGTGTGGAGGTTCCTCAAAAAACTGAAAATAGAGCTACCCTACGACCCAGCAATTGCACTCCTGGGTATATATCCTAAAGATACAAACGTGGTGCTCCGAAGGGGCACGTGCACTCGAATGTTTATAGCAGCAATGTCCACAATAGCCAAACTGTGGAAAGCGCCTAGATGTCCATCAACAGATGAATGGATAAAGAAGAGGTGGTATATATACACAATGGAATACTATGCAGCCATCAAAAGACATGAAATCTTGCCATTTGCGACGACGTGGATGGAACTAGAGGGTATCATGCTTAGCGAAATAAGTCAATCAGAGAAATATAACTATCATATGATCTCTTTGATATGAGGAAGTGGAGATGCAAGGTGGGGGGTTTTGGGGGGAGGTAGGAAAAGAAAAAATGAAAATATGGGATTGGGAGGGAGACAAACCATAAAAGACTCAATCTCAAGAAACAGACTGAGGGTTGCGGGGGGGAAGGGGGACGGGAGAGGGTGGTGGGGAAATGGACATTGGGGAGGGTATGGGCTATGATGAGTGCTGTGAAATGTGTAAACCAGACGATTCACAGACCTGTGCCCCTGGGGATAAAAATACATTATATGTTTATTAAAATAAAAAAATTAAAAAAAAAAAGTGTTAGTGACGCAGAGAAAACGGAAGCCTTGTGCATGTGATTGTGAATGTAAACTGGTGCACCTGCTACAGAAAACAGTGTGAAGGTTTCTCAAAAAACTAAAAGTGGAAATACCATATTATCCATCAATTCCACCAGTGGGTATCCAAAGAAAATGAAAACACTAATTCAAGTAGATATGTGCTGTGCTATGTTCATTACAACATTATTTACAATACCCAAGATATAAAAACATATAAGTGTCCACTGATGGATGACATGATTATTAGTAAGGATAACTAGTAAGGGTAACTTTATCCAGTGGATAAAGAAGATGTGGAATAGAGGTGCCTGCATGGCTCAGTGGGTTTAAGCGTGTTCCTTCAACTCAGGTCATAATCCCAGGGTCCTGGGATCAAGCCCCACATTGGGCTCTTCGCTCAGTGGGAAGCCTGCTTCTCCCTCTCCCTCTGCCTGCTGCTCTCCCTGCTTGTACTTTCTCTCTCTGTCAAAAAAATAAAAACAGCATGGAGGACATTAGGAGAAGGAAGGGAAAAATGAATGGGGAAAAATCAGAGAGGGAGACAACCATGAGAGACTATGGACTCTGGGAAACAAACTGAGGGTTTTGGAGGGGTTGGGGAGGTCAGCAAATGGGTTAGCCTGGTGATGGGTATTAAGGAGGGCACAGATTGCGTGGAGCACTGGGTGTTACATGCAAACAATGAATCATGGAACACTACATCAAAAACTAATGATGTACTGAATGGCGACTAACATAACACACACACACACACACACACACACAAAGATATGGAATAAATCCCCGCACTGACACGATGGACTAATTCCCCACCATAAAGGAAGAATGAAATCTTGTCATTTGTGACAACATTAAAAGAGAAAAGGCAAATACCTCATAATTTTACTTATATGTGTAATCTAAAAAAAAACTGACAAATAAACCAAAACCCAAACTCATAGGTAAGGAGTACAGATCCATGTCTGCCAGAGCAAAGAGGTGTTGGGGGAAACAAAATTGGTGAATAAGAAGTACAAGCTTCCAGCTATAAAATGAATATATCACGGGGAATACAGTCAATAATATTCTTTGAACTTGTATAGGGACAGATGGTAATTAGACTTATTATGGAGAATACTTTGCAATGTATACCAATGTTGAATCATATGTTGTACTCCAGAAACTAATAGTGTATGTCAATTCTGCCTGAATAGAAAAAAAAAAAAAATCCAGCGCCAGAGTTGTTATTTTACTTTCCTCCCTAACTTCTTGAGAGTTCTATGACTTTAAACAGAATAAGAATTGCTTCACAGCTTATAGATTATCTTTAAAGGTTGCATCACCACATCTTTTAGAAACAGTCTTTCTAATACCAGCTGACCTTGTGGTGTGTCGATCGGCTTAAATCAAGGATTGGCAAACATTACAAATGAATTCCCACTCAAGGCACACTGCCTGCACTATTGACACCTGCCTCACCTTGTGCTGCCAGAGTGCAGACAGATTTCAGAATATCTTACTCAGAGAATTACTCTCTTGATAGTTGTAAAATTTGAGAGCAAGAAAAAGCAAGAAGAAAATGAACAAAATGTTGAAAAGAAATACCAGAATTGTTATTGGGGTGGGAGAGAGAGAGCCTTCCAACCTCCTCCTTATAAGACTGAGCTCTTTATTTCCCTCTCAAGTGTACTGCCACACCCAACATCAAGAATTAAAAATGCTAAATTTGAAGGACCATGCATCTGTAACCACAATACACTTCTCAGTAAACTTTAACTAGCTAGGGGACATACATATTTCAAGGCTGTTTCTATGTTATATTTCTAGGTCTAGAAATATCAGCTATGCTGTATTAGTCTCCCTTATTGGTTCCAAATAAGCTGTTTTTATTAACAGACCTAATATCCCATCCGTTAAAATACCAACACAAATTATGCTCCAAGAATTGCTTCCAATCATCATGCTCTTAACAGGTGATAGTTAACACTGGAAGATTAGCATGTCACATCAGATTCCCATAGATCACAGAACTTATCCAGTACCAAGATTTACTAAAACCCCATACAGGCATTCAAGAGGCCTGGATGAAGGAAGGAGAGGTCTGGGACTTCCTGTGTTGATTCTACATCCTTTCTCATAGCATCAGGAATTCACTCCTTGGCTCAACATTTAAAAAAAAAAAAAATGTTCTCTAAGAGAGATACCTGAGTGGGGTGCCTGGGTAGCTCAGTCAGTTAAGCATCAGACACTTGATTTTAGCTCAAGTCACCATCTTAGGGTTTTGGGATCAAGCCCTTGTAGAGAGCTATGTTGGGGGCATGGAACCTGCTTAGGATTCTCCCTTTGCCTCTCTCTGCCTCCTCATCTCTTTTCCTTACAAAAAGAAAAAAGATAGGTATCTGAGATCCCTCAGATAGCAGTGAGAGTTTGTCATAAAATATCACCATTTTATTTATTTTTTTTAAAGATTTTATTTATTTGACAGAGAGAGAGAGAGAGAGAGATCACAAGTAGGCAAAGAGGCAGGCAGAGAGAGAGGGGGAAGCAGGCTCCCCACTGAGCAGAGAGCCTGATGTAGGGTCTGATCCCAGGACCCTGAGGTCATGACCTGAGCTGAAGGCAGAGGCTTAACCCTTTGAGCCACCCAGGCACCTCAAAATGTCACCATTTTACAGAAGTGTATGAGAGCCATGTCTCAAAATCCATAGATTATTGGTTTTTGTTAATAATAAATAATCCTAAACTCAGGACATTCTGTTCAATCACTGTATAGGTAAGGACTTCTCTCCTTACAAATTTTATTAGTCTACTTGCCCAGAGGCTCAGCTATCATATTCCTAAGAAGAAACCTTAGCCACTGGCCCTCTTTCCTTTTCTCTAGAAACACATGTCCACTCAAAACCCTACACCTAGCAACTGGAGAATAAATGAATCATAGGGTACCTTTTAGCTTCTTCTGTTAGCAATTGACCTTGAAGAAACTCACTGACAACTCATCAAGATGGTAAGAATTCACTGGCCCAGTGACTGTAGATTTTTTAGGTCACAGGCTCCATGACCAAAAAGAGAAAATGTTCCCTCCCTTTCAGAATTCCTACTTTTTCTTGGATTGGGGAGTGGAGGGGGGAAGCAAGTGACTATCCACATTCTGTTTTATGAATTTTCTGATGAATATACCCTATTGACCTTATCACTAAAAGATAATCCTATGAATTATGAGAAGTTGTATCATAATTAAATTCCTAGAATGCAATCTCACATGTTATATTTAACTCATCTTGTAAAATAAGACAGGTATAGGGCACCTGGGTGGCTCAGTGGGTTAAAGCCTCTGCCTTCAGCTCAGGTCATGATCCCAGGGTCCTTGGATCGAGTCCCACATCGGGCTCTCTGCTCAGCGGCGAGCCTGCTTCCCTTCCTCTCTCTCTGCCTGCCTCTCTGCCTACCTGTGATCTCTGTCAAATTAAATAAAATCTTTAAAAAAAAAATAAGACAGGTATAAATCAAGATACACAATTTCTGATTTTGTTAAATAAAATGAACATTTAGTGGTAGTACAACTTCACACATCATACCTCAGTTTGTTAAATGTTCTAATCCTAGAAAAAACTAGTTTTAGGTAGCGATCAAACTATTTATCATGCTTGAAAGCAGCCATTTTAAAACCTGTTCATTTCCAATATGAAGGTTACATTAATTTCCTGATCATTGAGACTTGATAATTCATTAGTACTGCCTATTGGTATCCATTCTCTTCAAAAAGAATAAAAATACAGAAAAAGCATTTGACAAAATCCAGCATCCATTCCTGATTAAAACACTTCAAAGTATAGGGATAGAGGGAACATTCCTGAACTTCATAAAATCTATCTATGAAAGACCCACAGCAAATATCATCCTCAATGGGAAAAAGCTTGCAGCCTTCCCGTTGAGATCAGGAACACGACAAGGATGCCCACTCTCACCACTCTTGTTCAACATAGTATTAGAAGTCCTAGCAACAGCAATCAGACAACAAAGAGAAATAAAAGGTATCCAAATTGGCAATGAAGAAGTCAAACTCTCTCTCTTCACAGATGACATGATTCTTTATATGGAAAACCCGAAAGACTCCACCCCCAAACTACTAGAACTCATACAGCAATTCAGTAACGTGGCAGGATATAAAGTCAATGTACAGAAATCAGTGGCTTTCTTATACACTAACAATGAAAATACAGAAAGGCAAATTAGAGAATCGATTCCATTTACTATAGCACCAAGAACCATAAGATACTTCAGAATAAACCTAACCAAAGAGGTTAAGGATCTGTACTCGAGGAACTACAGAACACTCCTAAAAGAAATTGAAGACACAAAAAGATGGAAGACCATTCCATGCTCTTGCATCGGAAGAATAAACATTGTTAAAATGTCTATACTGCCTAGAGCAATCTATACTTTTAATGCCATTCCGATCAAAATTCCACCGGTATTTTTCAAAGAGCTGGAGCAAATAATACTAAAATTTGTATGGAATCAGAAGAGGCCCCGAATTGCTAAGGAAATGTTGAAAAACAAAAATAAAACTGGCGGCATCACGTTACCTGATTTCAAGCTTTACTACAAAGCTGTGATCACCAAGACAGCATGGTACTGGCATAAAAACAGACACATAGACCAGTGGAACAGAGTAGAGAGCCCAGATATGGACCCTCAACTATATGGTCAAATAATTTTCGACAAAACAGGAAAAAATATCCAGTGGAAAAAAGACAGTCTTTTCAATAAATGGTACTGGGAAAACTGGACAGCTATATGTAGAAGATACATGTATCTTTACACAAAGATAAACTCGAAATGGATAAAAGACCTCAACGTGAGACAGGAATCCATCAGAATCCTCGAGGAGAACATAGGCAGTAACCTCTTTGATATCAGCCAAGGCAAATTCTTTTAAGATATGTCTCCAAAGGCGATGGAAACAAAAGCGAAAATGAACTTTTGGGACTTCATCAAGATCAAAAGCTTCTGCACAGCAAAGGAAACAGTCAACAAAACAAAGAGGCAACCCACGGAATGGGAGAAGATATTTGCAAATGACAGTACAGACAAAAGGTTGATATCCAAGATCTATAAAGAACTCCTCAAACTCAACACACACAAAACAGACAATCATATTAAAAAATGGGCAGAAGATATGAACAGACACTTCTCCAATGAAGACATACAAATGGCTATCAGACACATGAAAAAATGTTCATCATCGCTAGCCATCAGGGAGATTCAAATTAAAATCACATTGAGATACCACCTTACACCAGTTAGAATGGCCAAAATTAGCAAGACAGGAAACAACGTGTGTTGGAGAGGATGTGGAGAAAGGGGAACCCTCTTACACTGTTGGTGGGAAAGCAAGTTGGAGCAGCCACTCTGGAGAACACTGTGGAAAGTCCTCAAGAAATTAAAAATAGAGCTTCTCTATGACCCTGCAATTGCACTACTGGGTATTTACCCCAAAGATACAGATGTAGTGAAAAGAGGGGCCATTTGTACCCCAATGTTTATAGCAGCAATGGCCACGGTTGCCAAACAGTGGAAAGAACAAAGATGCCCTTCAATGGATGAATGGATAAGGAAGATGTGGTCCATATACACTATGGAGTATTATGCCTCCATCAGAAAGGATGAATACCCAACTTTTGTAGCAACATGGACGGGACTGGAAGAGATTATGCTGAGTGAAATAAGTCAAGCAGAGAGAGTCAAGTGTCATATGGTTTCACTTATTTGTGGAGCATAACAAATAACATGGAGGACAAGGGGAGATGGAGAAGAGAAGGGAGTTGAGAGAAATTGGAAGGGGAGGTGAACCATGAGAGACTATGGACTCTGAAAAACAACCTGAGCGTTTTGAGGGGCGGGGGGTGGGAGGTTGGGGGAACCAGGTGGTGGGTATTAGGGAGGGCACGGATTGCATGGAGCACTGGGTGTGGTGAAAAAACAATGAATACTGTTACGCTGAAAAGAAATAAAAAATTTTAAAAAAAAGAATAAAAATACAAATAACTTTTATTTAGTTCCTAGTATATGCCAAGTCTTTGTCCTAGATGCTTTGACTCAATCATTCATTTCCGTTAAATGCTATTCTCTTTGATGCCAAATAACCTGGATTTAGATAGAGGGTACACAAAGTTCATCATGACAAGACTTTACTGCTGTAGTTCTAAGATGCACCCTTCCTTAAAATCTCAGTGGCATTCAAAAATCAATAAAAATGACCAAAATGCAATTCCTTGAGTTGCGACCCCTTAAGCAAATGCAAAGAGGGGTTTTAAATGATACCTAACTTCTGAGTTTGTTGACTTTTAAAAAGTTTTATCATTTCAATCAGTTGCATATTAAATTCTTCTTATACTTTAATTACTTATGGTTTGTTATTAGTTTCCCTCTCCTCTCCCTCTCACTTATATCATCACCTTTTCTCCATAATCTACTAGCTTTAGAGAAGATAAATGTATTTTATTTGTTCAGATGTACAAGTTATCTTATCCTATTGGTTTACTGCCCATGTAAGACCGAGGTTGCCATTAGTAAATATTTACTACCCCCTATAGTTTGAACTATTTTAGTATTCAAGACATTATTTACATTTAAAAATGTTGATTAAGGAAGAATTACCTTCTTAATAGATAATTTGATTCCCAAATTAAATTTTAAAAACAGATACTTGCCTAACCTTAAGCAGAATAACTACTCAAATTCCATTCCTAATTACTTGACTGTACATTTCTTCCTAGAATGCTGCATTTAGCCTGATAATTTTTAGATTATTATTTTTTCTCTTCTTACCTCAGCAAAGATGTACAGTGGAGCTTTCATCAATTTGCATTAACTTAAAAAAACTTTGCTTTTCACAACTGAGACATTTTATAATATAGTACAGACATATAGTAGAAAAATATTGCAGAAACTGTGTCTTTGCATATTTTGATGCCAACCCATATCATATTTTTTAAAAAGACAATTATATGCAACTGATGAATAACTGAACTCTACCTCTAAAACTAATGATATACTATATGTTAATTGAATTTAAATAAAATAAAATTTAATTAAAAAATAAAAAGGCAATTAAAGAATTCCATAGGAATCTTTAATGTTATTGTCAGTATCTTCAGTAATTTTTCTATAAATTATTTTAATGATGTATTAAATATCTCAACTTGAAGATCAAAGACTAAACACAGTATTAGGTTAAAAATGTATCAATAATTATCTCATACAACTTATGTTACTTACATGGAAATATAGTTTAGGATAACAAATAGGGATATTTATGTGAGATGTTTAAGTTCTTATTTAAGAATTGATCCATAAATTTAAAATAATTTTTGCTGAGATAGTATGGAAAAACTGGTCAAACAACTCAAATTTTAAGAATGATAAATATTGGGGCACCTGGGTGGCTCAGTGGGTTAAAGACTCTGCCTTCAGCTCAGGTCATGATCCCAGGGACCTGGGATCGAGCCCCGCATCGGGCTCTCTGCTCAGCGGGGAGCCTGCTTCCTCCTCTCTCTCTGCCTACTTGTGATCTCTGTCTGTCAAATAAATAAATCTTAAAAAAAATGCTAAATATTATACTTACTTTTATTTCCACCAAAATAATCCCATTTCTACTGAAAGTCCTAACCAGGAACATCCAGTGACAATTATACAAATATTCAAACTTCAAACTCTTTTCTCTGAACTTAGGCTTCCTCTATGACTTTTAGGAGAAGTCTGAGAAAGAAAAGCCCAATAGCTTTTATCAGTAAGCAGAAGATGAATTACAGAACTATAGGGATGATGATAAATTCAGGCAGAAAATTATTGCATGAATAACCAGAGGCAAAGGTTTTTACTTTTTGTGTGTGACTGAAGATTAATATCTGAAATTGATAGTTATTGGAAACATAGGTTTCTGAGGAGCTCTTAAAGTGATGGATCCCCTGGGTACCACTTAAAATTCTGATTCATTAAGTCTGGAGTAAGATAACTAAATTTTCTTCCTCAGGTAATCCTGCTTACCGAACAGATTCCTGAACCACTGTTTTCATTTAAATGCTAACCTATAGGTGCCAAGATTTTTAAACACTAATGATAAATACCATAAGACAACCATTTGGAGGGAATGCTCCTGCCTTACTCCTGTTTCATACTATAAAGAGTAATTTTCCAAGTCAACCCTACTCCTTATATTTCCCCAAAAAGAGTGACTGATCTCCTAGTTAGCTGGCATATAGAGATTAGTCCACAGTTCTCTATTGAATAGAATTAATCTAACAGAAACCCAGAGCATAAAAAGATTTGGTCTTTTTCCTCCTCCTTTTGCCACAAGACCAGTGGCCACAGCAATCTGGCTGAGTTTCTCTTCTGCAGGCAGATACTTCACCCTTAGAAAATTGTTGCAATGTCTCAAATGGAGAAGAGACAAGATTGCTGCAAGTTCTCAACTAAAGGAGAACACTGGCAAAGCCACTTTTGATACTGTGTTCCACTCTTCAAATTTGTATTTATGATGAAGTAATATTTTTTTTTGATATCATGTGTCTCATTTTTCACCTGGGTTAGAACTTATAGGAAAGAGGGATGCTGTATACAGAACCTCCTTAAAACTCTAACAACAAAAATAAGTTATGACTGAAGTTGAAACACAAAAGTAAGCACGAAGTAATTGAAGATATTATTTTAGAAATGTAAAATCCCAGTAGTGTTCAGGTCAGGTAATTTTTTTAGTGAATTCCAATGGAATGGAAACATACATTTTAATTCTTTGCTTGAAAAAAATCATTAAATATATGCAATAAAAATGTTGTGTGTGAGAAGAACAAGAGCTAGTCAGAATATCTAGTTATACTCACTTGTTCCATTTAATCATATATTACCCACTCGTAACTTTTAAAGCATAATATGATATGGATTAGACAAATTTATCCATAAAAGCCTAGATATTCCTTGCATGAGATAATATAAAGACCTCTGACATCACAATACATATGAAATATCTTATTCTTTATGGATAATTGTCCTCCATATTTGTTATTTTCTGAGTTTTTAAAAACAAATACTTGCAAATAGCATTATGAGTAAGTTTACATCTAAGGAAAAACAAACTGTAGACATATCTAAAATTTATTTCCCCCAGTGTAGTAGATATCTAGGTGTTCCATTTTTTGTCAAACCTATTCTAAATATGCTTTTCTTTCTGAATTTCCTAGGTCATCTTAAATTTCTCATTTTCCTCAAGCATTCAATCACTAGTCCTATTGACTGGACCTCTGCAAATGTCTCTCTAAACTAATGCAATAGCTTATCTAATCTTCAAATTTCTCATTTCCATATTCTATTCAGCATTTGCACAATTACCAGACTAATCTTCCTAAAATACAAATTTCATCATGTTCCTTTTCCATCCCTCGTTTTTAAAACTTTCAACAGATCCACATTTTTTTTCTTATGTAGTAAAACATAAATCTTTTAGAATGGAACTCAAATTACCATTCCTTTTAGTTTGTAGTACTCTGTCACTGCTGTGTCACCATTCTGTCTCCTGGAGTTAGTGCTATAATTACATTGACACACCAATAATTCACTGAGTATACCACTCATGTGAATGTCCTTCTTTCTCTAAAGAGTGCATGTCCTTTTTCTATCTGGAAAAGTTGCAACACATCTTTAAAACCCAGCTTCAGGATCACCTGCATTGGAAAGCCTTTCTAGAGTCTCCCATGTTACAGACTAATCACATCCTACTCCTCTGGAATTTTTGTTTTGTTTTGTTTTGTTCTTAAGTAGGTTCCATGTCCAACATGAGGCTTGAACTCACAACAGTGAGATCAAGAGTCACATATTCTACCTGAACTAGCCAGGTGCCCCACTCCTCTGGGATTTTATAGCACCTTTCATGTTGCCTGTGAGTTTTCCTTTCAAACAATGAGACCAGGCAGGAAGAACAAAATCTTTTGTTTTGGCCCCACAATAATTAGCACACTGACAGTAACACTGAATACAATCTTGATCACAGTTTCCTTGAATTTTATTTTCCTAATATATACAAGAGAGATGACCAGCCTTCAAATTATTGTATTGATTAAATGAAACCTACATGCAAAAAACTCTCTATCGTAACATATAGCACATAAGTAACATTCAGTAAGTATTGAAGCTGAAATATGTGATATTTTCAGAGTAGCATTCAGTTACAAATTTGCTAGACATACAATAAAATGGGTACTATAAATATAGGGTAACCTTGACACTAACAAGGATACATTACAATTAAAGTTGGAAGACAAATGTAAGTGCAAAATAACTGAATACATTATTTTATAAATGTATGTCCTCACAACAAATTTGAGATAGATACAATAAATAATGTTTAATAACTGATAATGATAAATAAGCAAAATGTCTTTATAAAATACTATTTTAATATAATGGATGAAAACAGGATTAAATAAATATTTTAACCAGTTAAAAAAAAAAAAAAGCACAAATCCTTGCATAACATGTTGCTCTTCAGGTACTCCCTTATTCTTCATTCTTTTCTGTAACAAAATTTATCAAGGAATTGTCTGTTGTCACAGTCACCACTTCCTCATAGTCCATTCTTTCTCCAACTCATTCTACCCTACTCCTTCCACTCAACTAAATCTATAGCATAAGATTACTTCAATCTCCATGTGGACTGGTTTATTTTCTTCCTCATTCACCACCTACTCAACTACAATAAAAGTCTTATGAAACAAGAGCCTTTTTACATTTAGTTTACAACTATTTACTGAATGCCTAAAACTGCCTGTAATGCAGTAAGAAATCAATAAATATTTGTTCAATGAATAAAAGCTGAAAAAATGAACTGAACTTTAGTAAAAATGTACTTTACTCAGGAATTAAAGAGACTTTTTGTGGAGATCATATATTGAAGTAGTTATTGATAATACATTAACTTCTCTTAGGGGCTCCTTATATCTCTCAAGGCTTTCCAACAGTCTTGGTGATTCTTAACCAGCCTCCAGTTTTTCCAATGATTTTGGACCCTTATAGCTGCAGGAATCCTTGCAGACTATGACCAATGCTCCATTCCTTGCTAAATATGCCTTCCATGACCCCCCTGAACAACTCTGTGCACACACAATAAGCCAGTTTGTTTCAGCTAACATCTTTAACTTGATTATGTGTGAGCAACTCAATTAACTCAGATATATACATACCCGTTATGAACTTAAGAAGAAAAAGACCTTTGGAGGCATTATGTTAAGTAAGTCAGACAAATACTGTATGATCTCATTTATATGTGGATCCTAAAAAAAGCCACTCTCATAGAAACAGAGTAGGATAAAGGTTGCCTGGGGCTTAGAGATGGGAAATGAGAGTAGGTTCGTCAGAGAGTATAATCTTCCAGGTACAAGATAAGTCCTGGGGACCTAATGCACAGTACTGTGACTATGGTGAAAAGCACTGTATTATGCACTTGAAAGTTGCTAAGAGAATAGATTTTAAATGTCCTCATCACACACAGAGAGACACAAATGGTAATAGGTGATGTGATGGATGTGTCTTATTGTGGTAATTATTTCATAACATATGTGTATATCAAATCATCACATAAGATACCTTAAATTTGTTGAAGGTATGTTAGATGTCTCGATATATTATATTTGAAAGCTGGGAGGGGAAAGAAAGAACGGCACAAAAAGAAAAGGAAGAAGGACAAAGATGATGGAAGTGTGCTCAATCACTATTCAATAATTGACCAGGGAAAACATTAAGCAAATATTAAACACAGGTCTTACGAGTCCAAGAATACTTTCTATCTTCATGCGGTGAGCTCCTAAAGAAGTTAAGATAATAAGACATTCCATTCTTGCTGTTTTAATGAGGAATACTTGTATCTGCCTGATCAATAGTCCAGAAGTAGTCCAGAATAGTCCAGAAGTAGATCAATAGTCCAGAATGGCTGATCAATAGTCCAGAAGCAGAGAGACTCCAAATGGCCCCAAAGTTCAATCACAGCATCAGGAGAAGACATACAGATGAAAATGACAAATGAAAATATGCTGAACATCACTCACCATTAGGGAAATATGAACTAAAACCACAATGAGATACCACCTTACACCTGTCAGAATGCCTAAAATTAAGAACACAGGAAAAAACAGATGTTGACAAGGAGGAAGAGAAAGGAGATCCCTCTTACACTGTTGGTGGGAATGCAAACTGGTACAGCCCCTCTGGGAAACAGTATGGAGGTTCCTCAAAAAGTTAAAAATAGAGCTACCCTATGACCCAGCAATTGCACTAGTAACTATTTACCCAAAGGATAAAAAATACTGATTAAAAGGGACACATGCAACCCAATGTTTATAGCAGCATTATCAACAATAGCAAAATTATGAAAAGAGCTCAAATGTTCATTGACTGATGAATGGATAGAGAAGTGGAATAAATTATTATATTACTCAGCTCAAAAGAACGAAAAGCTTTTGTTCACTTGCAATAATATAGATGGAACTAGAGTGTATAATGTAAGTGAAATAAGTAAGTCAAAGAAAGCCAAATACCATATGATCTCACTCATGTGGAATTTAAGAAACAAAACAGATGAAAATAGGGATGAATATTGAGAAAAAGAGAGAGGGAGAGAGAATAAGCCAGTAAGCAGACTCTAATTATGGAGAAAAAACTGAAGATTGCTAGAGGGGAGGTGGGTGGGGGAAGGGCTAAATGGGTGATGGGCATTAAGGGAAGGCACCTGTGATGAGCACTGGGGTTATATGTAAGTGATGAAGCAGTAAATTCTCCTCCTGAAACTATTACACTTTATGTCAACTAACTGGAATTTAAATGCAAGCTTGAAATTAGGGGGAAAAAATTAAAAATGTAAAAAAGAGAGAGAGAGTTTGTATTGTCCTCGGGCTAGTTACCTAAAATTCAAAGCAGGGCAGTTGTCCATCATTTTACATAGAGCAAGTTTTCACAGAAACTACATTCAGAATCCTTCCACTTCATCCCAAACTGGAATATTCTCTAATCTTAATTTCAAAGGAGACTGGTCAACTATTTACATCCTGTCTACTCAAAATTCATATCTATCCTTCTCTCCAACACAGAACACTCTCACCGACTATTCAAAAGAGCCTCCAAAGTTCATTCAGCCACTGAATCCAGGTTGCATGCCCGAAAGACAACTCATCTGCCAATAACAACTGCAATATACAATGGTTGAGAAGTAACTACAATAAAAAAAATCCTATTTGGAAAAAGGGAACATGAGAAATATATAGCAGAATTCAATCAACATATGTCTGAACTAGCTGATAGGATTAGTGAGACTCCCTGCCCTACAGTAGGATAATTTTCCTGATCAGACATACTGGAAGTTTTTACATCTATTCTGTGTAAAAATCTTCCTTTTTCATTATCCTCCAAGGTAACACCGTAGGTAAAAGAGATATCCTTCTCACAACCTGCATGGCTACAACAACTTTTCTCCCAATCCATGCAATTTAAGATACATAGCACTTGTAGAAAGGATTGAAAAATCAGGGGCTATAGCTGGCCAGACCAGCAGTTTCCTAAAAAAACTCTGATCTCAAAAATACATAGCCAACTTGCAGTCCTTACACTTTTGGTCAATTCTTTTTACATGCAAACACAGTCAAACTAACCAAGTAGGCATAATCTTGCATCTACTAATTTTAGCTTTTAAGTACAGACTTCTGTATACTCTCCCCAATCCCACCAGGCTGTCTATCACAAAAATTTCATTGGCCAGAATCGTATGACGTCCTGAGCTGTGAGAGATAATAGACAATTGAGATTTTTAGTTTCCTGCGCTATATAGAGAGGAAAGCAGAGAAGAAAAATGGCTGTGAATATGGTTTGGGTGGGCAAATTTGATAACTGTCTTTTTGGGTTCCAGAAAGAGCCATTCTTTTTTCATTGTCTATTTCCAAAGGAGACACTATACTTCTATCTTTAATGTTAGGTTTCTGGGATTTGGTAAACAATCATGCTCACTTGATTTTATGGCATTTAATAATAAACAATATATTCTTTTGACCTGACTAGTGTTAAGTCTTAAAAGAAAAAGATTACATTAATATCATAAAGAATTTAAACACTACAAAAAATTCCAAAATTCTCAAAGAAGTCATAACAAGCTTTCAACTCATAAATAGCCATTATTAGCATTAGGTCAAATAAGTACAATATTTTTCAATGTATACTTAAAGATAGAAAGATAGAGGACATATAAATAGCTAGATATATAGGCAGATATATACACACACCACATATGTGTATATATAGTTATATGTGTATATATTCACACGTATTTGTATGCACACACATACATGCATAGTTACAAACAAATATATTCAGAAATGTGGTTTTGGTAATAGATCAGACAAGTCAAAAAAAGGACTCAAGTTGTATAATAAGTCTTACATTATAAACTTTCTTCTATATAACTAGATGAGCTCACAAAAAAGTAAAGAATATTAATGGATATTACTAGAGACCAGAAATGAAGACAGAGCTAAAAGGCATTAAATGTATGAGCTGACACAGTGATCATCTTGGGAGCCTTTGCTGGTGAAGGTCATTATTTCTCAATGAGATGTTAGTGGCATTCAGGGAAGGCGAATTCCTTATTTTGTAGTTCTGTGTAATTGGCCATCAGGATGATTAGTATCTCTGGCTCATAACTTCAAATTATCTGTCATAATTATCAATCTCAGTCATTGTGACAATCCAAGCCTTGAATAGAGGTACAAAATGTACTTGAGAATCACTAGCCCAAGTAACCCAAGGGTCTTATGTTTTAATGCCAAGATGTGGACAGGAGATGAAGCCTTGGGGCAACTTAAGACAAGGATTTCGGACTGAAATTCTCATAAAAGCCAGGATCCTCAAGGGGGTGCAACTTTAATGAAAGGTTGAATAAGAAAAGTATCTATACTCTGGTAAAATGGGATGACAAGGAAAGTGGTCTGTTTTGGCTATACTCGGATATATTTCCCCTGAGATCCTGAAACCATGGGGTTGATCATAATAGATCTGGGGTAAATTTATCAACAATACATTGTCTATGACCCTCCAGGAAAAGAAATTAACACAAATATCAGACTCAAGCCATTGGGTAATTAAGTTATCTGGGGGGAGAAGCAAATGTGGAACTATCAGAGAAGGAGAGACTCCCACCAGTTGCCCAGTATTTCTCACTTGGATCCCCAGTGAAGATAATGACATCTATAATTTCAAAATATACATGAAACCATCTACCTTGAATGAGATGCATAAGATATAAATAACATCAATATTAAGCCACTATCAGCAAATAATAAATTATCTGCTATACATGAAATACATAATAAAAAATTAGAAAAGACCAGAAACGGTGGAAAAGAGGCAGATATAGAAAAATAAATACGTATATAATCACTGGGATGCAATATTCAATACATGAAACATGCAGCAAATTAGAAAGCTAAAGAGAAAATTCATAAACTAAAGAAAGATGGGAGGAAATTATTCTAAATGCACACAGCTATATAAAGAAGGAATTACTAAGAAAGGGAGAGTAAGGGGTATGAAGAGAATAAATGTGATCCAACATCTGTCTAATGTGAATTCCAAAGGAGAAAATCAATAATGGAGGATAGAGAATAGGTAGATAGAGATAAGGATTAACAATGAATCTTGAGTAGGATACACACAATAAATCCATGGCTAGATAAACATAGTAAAACTTAGAATACAACCCACAAAGGAAATACCTTTAGGGAACTCAAGGCAAAACACTGTACCTTTAAAAATAAAATAACACACACACACACAAAACCTCACACAGGCAAATGCAGAAGCCACAGGACAATAAAATAATATTAGGAAAGTAATGACAGAAAATCATTATTGACCCAAATCTTATATGCAAGTAAACAATAATTCAATAGAGAGAGCAAATGAATGACATATTTAGACAACCAAAGACAGTAAGAATTTGTCACTAACAAACATCCATTAGAAAATACCAAAGGATAAACTTCAGTATGATGGGATTTCAACTCAGAAGGAAAAACAACAAAAGCCATTTTGAGCAAATAGATCAATAAATAGGTAAGTTGATCTAACTAAAAATCAGTTGTAGAAAATAATAGTAAGTATCTTGAACAGTTTGAAAACAAATTGGAAACCATATACTGGAAAGCAGTAACAAATCAGATTAGAGTGAGGAAGTGAAAGGAGATTGGAAATAAATTCTTAAATCCTTCTATCATTTGAGAGACAAGAATATCAATTTATATTCACTCACCTTTAAGTTAAAATTATAAATCACATTTTTTAAGTACCAATCAAATACATGTACTCCAAACTAGCAAAGAGAAAAAGGTGAAAAAAGAAGAAAACTTGATCAAGTCATTGAAAAAAAAAAAAAAAAAAAAGGTGGGGGGCAGGGACAAAGACACAAAGAAAGCAAAGAAAAAAAGAAAAATCAAAATGTAACTACAATCACAGTAAATACAAATGGAATAAACTCACCTCTTAAAGGACTCATTTCCAGATTCAATTATTATTTATAAAAGTTTTCCCTAAACGCACTTGTGATGAGCACAGGGTGATGTATGGAAGTGTTGAATCACTACATTGTTACACCTAAAACCAATAATACACTGTATGTTAACTGAAATTGAAATAAAAACTTTAAAAAAGCTATCTGTAAAGCCTAATGACATAAAAAAATTTATGAGGGTAATATATGATATATAGGAGACAAACACTAAATAGAAGAAAATAGTGACAAGTGCATTCATTCACAAATGATAATGCAGACTTAGGGTATAAAAAGCAGAGTTAGGCTTTCAAAGTGGTAACAGTCAAACTCATAATTTACTAGGAAGGTTTAACAATCCTGTTTGGTTGTATTACATTGTACAGCCCATCATATACAATTTGCAAAGATAAAATCCAGGTGAATCAATACTTCAAGGTTTTTAAGTTTCTGAAAGAAACTAGAATCAACTTATAGAATGTTGTCTAAAGAAAATAAAAGATTTCAATAGAACACAACATGGTAGAGAGCCTCAAAACACACATTCTTCAAAAGCACACATGGAAAATTCTATAGGGGACATCACATTAGGTTGTAAAAGAAGTCTTAATAAATTTTAAAAGACAAATTATCTTAAGTATTTTTCCAACCACAATGGAATGAAATTAAAAATCAGTGATATTTTAAAAATTAAAATTTTATATATACCTGGAAATTAAACATACTCTTTTTTATTTTTAAATTTTAAGCAACATACTCTTGATCAAACATAAAAATAGACTCAAAAGAGAAATTAGAAAATATCTCAAGACAAAAGTGAAAACACAACATAACTTTCTTGGATGCAGCAAAAGTATTACTGAATGATGTTAATAGCAATAAACACCTTGATTAAAAAAGAAGGATTTCAAATACAAACCTAACTTTACACCTCAAAGAAATAAAGAACTAAGCCCAAACAGATCAGAGGACATTATAAATTTTACAGCCAAAATAAATCAAACAAAATACAAACACAGAAAAATAACTATTAACTAGACTAAGAAAAAGGGAAGACTCAAATAAAATCAGAAACCAAACAGGAAACATTACAACTGATGTCACAGAAATTTTTTAGAAGAGGTTATTATGAACAATTATACACCAACAAATTGGACAACATAAAAGAAATGGGTAAGTTCCAAAAAATATACGACCTACCAAGAATGAATTGTAAAAACCCAAAAAATCTGAATAGACCTATAACGAGCAATAAGACTGAATCAGTAAACAAAACGTCCCAAAAAAGAAAATACCAGGACCAGAAGGTTCAAGGTGAATTCTAACAAATTTTAAAGAATTAACACCAATCCTTCTCAAACTCTTGCAAAAATTAAAAACATGTGAAAAGTTCTAAACTCATTTTATAGGGACAACATTGATTATCCTCATACAAAAGCCAGGTAAGGGCACTATAGGAAAAAGAAAACTAGGATGACTATTCCTGATAAATGTAGATGCAAAAATCCTCAACAAAATATTATCCAACTGAATTCAGGTGCACATTAAAAGAATCACACATCATGAGCAAGTGAGAGGTAACCAGGGAACACATAAGAAAATTAAGCAATATAATCCACCATATTAACAGAATGAAAGATAAAAATCATATGACTACTTCAACATATCCAGAAAAAGCAACTGAAGAAAGCAAATACCCATAATAAAAAATGCTCAATAAGAAATAGAAGGAAATTACTTAACATCGTAAATGTCATATATACCATGCCCACAGGGCACATGTACTCACCAATGAAAACCTGACAGTGTGTTTCTCTTCTAAGATCAAGAACAAGGATGCCCCCTCTCATCACTTCTATTCAACATAGTATCAGAAGTCCTAGACAGAAGAAATTAAGCAAGAAAAAGATATAAGTCATCCAAACCCAAATGATCTGTTTGTAGATGAGAAGCTATCACATTATACAGAAAACCTAAAAGATTCCACCAAGCAAAACAAAAATGTCAGAACTAATCAATGAAAGTGGCAGTATATAAAATCAGCATAGAAAAATCAGTTGTATTTCTATATGCTAACAAGAAAGCAATCTGAAAAAGAAATTAATAATCCATTTATAATAGTATCATAAAAATAAAACACTTAGGAATAAACTTAACCAAAGACTTCTATGCTTAAAACTATAAATCGTCCATCAAAGAAACTTCAAAAGGCACAAATAAATGGAAAAGACATCCCATGTTCACGGTTGAAAGACTTAATGTTGTCACAATGTCCACACTACCCAAAGTGACCTCTATCAAAATTCCAATGCTATTTTTCACAGAAATAGGAAAAAAAATCCTAAAATTTATATGGAATCATGAAGGACCTTGAATAGAGTAAACAATCTTGAGAAAGAAGAACAAAGCTGGAAAGCTCATACTTCCTAGTTTCAAAACACATTACAAAGCTACAGTAGCCAAAACAGTGATACTGGTCTAACAACAGACATATAGACCAATAAAACAGAAAAGAGAACCCAGCAATAAACCTCCACATACATGGTCAAATGAATTTCAGCAGTGGTGCCAAGACTATGTATGGGACAAGGATGGTTTCTTCAAAAAATGGTGCTGATAAAATTTCATACACTTGCAAAAAAATTAAGTTGAACCTTTACCTTTTACAATACACAAAAATCAACTCAAATGAAATAAAGCCTTAAATGTTAAGATCTGAAACTGAAATTCCTAGAGAAAACAGAAGAAAAGCTTCTTCAGAGTGACTTTGCAATGATTTCTTAAGTATGACGCCAAAAACACAAGGAACAAAAGCCAAAAATAGACAAATGTGATTATGTTAATCTAAAAACTTTTGTACAACAAAGGGTATAATAAGTAAAATGAAAGGCAACCTATGGAATGAGAGAAAATATTTGCAAACTAAATACACAATAGAGTTAACATCCAAACATATAAGGAACTCCTATAATTTCATAACAAAAATAACAATAATAATCCATTTTTTTAAATGGCAAAGGATCTGAATGCTATTTCTCCAAAGAAGATATATAAAATACCAACCAGTATTCATAAAGGTAGGTGCTTAGTATCGTTAAGCTTGAGAGAAATGCAAATCAAAATGGAATAATGACATTTTGCTAGGATGACAATAGCTAGGATGGCTATTATAAAAAACAAAAGATAATAAATGTTGACAAGGATGTGGAGTAAAGGGAATCATTAAGTACAGCTGGTGGGAATGTAAACTGGTGTAGCTACTATGGAAAACAGTATAAAAGTTCCTCAAAAGATTAAAAACAGTACTACCACGTGATGCAGCAATCCATCTTCTAGGTATATATACCAAAGAATTAACATCAAGATCTTGAAGAGATATGTGAATTCCCATGTTTACTGCAGCATTATTCACAAGGAGACATGAAAGCACTTTAAATGCCCATTTGGGGATGAATGGATAAAGAAAATGGTATGGAATAGTAGTATTAGAAAAGAAGAAAATGCTCTCATATGCAACAGCAATGTCTTATCCTTGGACCATCTTGGACAAACTCCAATTCCATTAAATTTTCCCCTAGTTGTATTGGCCTGAATCAAAATGTAGATATAAATTTACTCATAATTTACTATTACTAATTACTAATAATTACCAAGAATAATTTACTAATATAAATATAGAATATTTAAAATTTTCTGTATAATACTTTATCTGGTGTTATTAAAAATTGTGTTGGGCATTTCTGATCACAGGAATATCGAGGGCTGATTTTATTCAGGAACTTGCCATGACTCCTCCAAGCACCCTTAAAAATGATTAGTTTGGAGAACACCAACCTAAAAATAGTTTTAGTCTGTGTTTATATATAAGGCATTGCACTGAAATGTGCAATGCTGGAATTCATTAACCATGTTTTGACTACTCTTACAGGATCCTGAAGATATCCGGTTTATGCTCAACAACTTGGCATTTCAGTCAAAGTTGGGAATTTTATTGTGAATTTCCTCTAACAGATAGTGCATATGAATGCTAAATAAAACTGGCCAAATAGTTATCTCTGGTGAATTTCTGCTGATATTTATGCTGCTCCTGCCAGAGAAATGTCTATTTATCCTTTCTATTTGATTCCTCTTTGTAATATATTCCCCCCTAGTTTCTGACAGCTATCTTTATTTAAATAGGCTTTGCTGTGAACATTTATCAAAGATTTCTTGAAAGTTTCTATCAATCACATGCAACAGTTGCCTGTTTATATGCAATATTTGATCAAATTAAAAATTGTTAGGTTGTTACAATCTCTGCCTGTGCTTCACCTGTATATCTTCTTTCTTTTTTTTAAGATTTATTTGACAGACAGAGAGAGAATGAGAGAGGGAACACAAGCAGGAGGAATGGGAGAGGGAGAAGCAGGCTTCCCGCTGTGCAAGGAGCCCGATGCAATGTGGGGCTTGATCCCAGGACCTGAGATCATGACCTGAACCAAAGGCAGACGTTTAACGACTGAGCCACCCAGGCACCCCAACCTGTATATCTTCTATAAAGACAGAATCTTTATTTACCAATATAGCTTAACACAGAGTCTTTCAAGAAAGCTTTCAAAAAATTTAGTGCATGTTTGAATATTCCATTATCATTTTTAAATTTTTTTGACAGTTAGAAAAATGACTCTGTGTAAAATGAAACTAAATTCTTAAATTGTAGCCTCTTCAAGGCTTATAAATGTACAAGATTGGCAAAGTGTTGGGTTGTCAGATTTAACAAATGAAAATAAACCCAGCTAAATTTTAACTTAAGGATAAATTTTAGCATAAATATGCCTCCAAATATTTCATGGGATATATTTATATTAAAGAGAAAAATAACATCTTTACTTGAAATTAGATCTCATTGAGCATCTTGGATTTTATCTGGCCACCCTGCAAATTGGTATTCTGTAGCTCTGTGTGCTTGTTGCTATTTCAAAGAATAATTTCTTATTATCAACCAAAAGAATTCCTTTAAAACTTTGAGAAAGGTATCATACAGCCCAGGCAATCTGTCTTCATTTAGTTTACTGATTAGGTCTAGAACAGCCTGCCCATATACTAATTTGTAATCTAATACTGCAACCCTATCTGTTTCAGACTACTTCTGAACTAAAATTTTTCTTTACAACATTCTTATTAAAAATTAAGGCAAACTTTTAGTTCAGAATAGTCATATTTCTGCTTTCCTGAATATAAATTTTCTTCTCTTTATCGTCTAGTTTTATTCTAGTTTAAAGGTATCTTTAAATATGATTTGATTTTGTTGTCTAATTTAAAATAAACCTGTTACTGTTATCAGTAGTACCCCTTCTCTTTGCCTCCCTACTTCCAGGCAAAAATAATACATGTATATATATATTTTTTTCTTTTTCCAGTTTCCCTCAGCTCTTACCTAACAAAAGACTAGTAACAAAAATTAGTGACAGCTTCTGGCAACCGAAGAATATTAACAGAATACTGAATAAATTCAATACTCATTTTAAGTGTTTTAAATGTTAGTCTTTTTCTGTAATTAAAAATAAACTTGATGTGGGTGTGTCTGAGTGCCTCAGTTGGTTAAATGTCTGCCTTCAACTCAGATCATGATCCTAGGATCCTGGAACTGAGTCCCGCATCACGCTCTCTGCTCAGTGGGGAGCCTGCTTCTTCTCCCTCTACTCCTCTTCCCCCCTCTTCCTCTCCCTCTGCTGCTTACCCTGCTTGTGCTGTCAAATACATAAATAAAATCTTAAAAAATAAATAAATAAACTTAATGTGAATTTTAGGAGGAAATGTTAGGCAATGCTCACCTAAATTTTTTTTTTTTTTTAAGATTTTATTTATTTGACAGAGAGAGAGAGAGAGAGAGATCACCAGTAGACAGAGAGGCAGGCAGAGAGAGAGGCTCCCGGCTGAGCAGAGAGCCCGATGCAGGGCTCGATCCCAGGACCCTGAGATCATGACCAGAGCGGAAGGCAGAGGCTTAACCCACTGAGCCACCCAGGCGCCACACCAGAGATGACTTTAAATCTATTTCCTTATTTAGTACGGTAAATTCAAACTTCCTGTTCTTCCTGTTATGTTTAAGTAATCTCCCTTTCCATTTTTAATACTATAGTTTTGAAACTGATAGACTTCATTTTTTAGAGCAATTGTAGGTTCACAAAAAAAATGAGTGGAAATACAGAGTTCTCATATATTCCTTTCCCTTCCCCAACACCTCAGACACACACACACACACACACACACACACACACACACACACACAGATTCCCCTATTATTAACATCTTGCATTAATGTGGTACATTTGTTACAATTGGTGAGCCACAACTGATACACTATTATTAACTAAAATACATAGTTTATATTAGGCTTCACTCTTTGTATTGAGTACTCTACAGGTTTTAATACAGAATGCCATATATTCAACATTACAGAGTCATACAGAATAGCTTCACTGCCCTAAAAATTCCTTGTACTTCACCCATTCATCCCCTTCTCCTGCTCCCTGACAACCTCTGATCTTTCTGTCTCTATGATTTTGCCTTTTCCAAAAGGTCACTTAAGTTGTAATAATAGAATATGCAGCCTTTGAGACTGACATCTTTGATTCAGTACTACGCAATTAAGGATCCTCCAGATCTTTTCATGGCAAGATAGCTCCTTTCTTTTTATTGCTGAATAATACTCCATTGTAAGGATGTACCAAAATTTATCATTTCTTGAGACATTTTGAGTGCTTCCAAAGTTTGGCAATTGTGGTTAAAGCTTCTGTAAATATTTATGTGCAGGTTTTTGTGTGAACAAAACACAGAACTTTACCAATGATTTTAGATTTTTCCGTGTCTTACCTGGAGGTCAAATTCATTGATGTTATGATCACCATTACATGATGGTTAATGGACAATTATCATCTCTATCAGTTCTTGTTCGCCTCTCAGGACAGGGACTAATTCAGAGGATTATAGATCCCTCTCCGTGACTCCACAGGTATTGTACTGGTTTTGGTTTCTCTATCAATCTTAGAATGTAATGGAGTAGAGCTCTACACTGTAGTTATGGCAAAATAAAAAGTGTTGGTACCTTTATTTGGGAGGGGAGAATAGTAGAGGGAATGGCTTGTGAATAGTCTCACTTGAGATGAACAATATCTCCTCTCAAAAGTCTTCAATATTATCCTTAGTTGAGTTGGTACATCACACCAAACAAAAAGCTATGAATATACAATCAAGTATGTTTTCAAATACTGTTATTTCATAAGGACTTATTCATTGAAGCCATATTATTTCGCATTCCTATGTGTTACATAAAGGAGCATATGAGGAAAATTAAGTCAGAATCAGACAACTGTTCAAACACTAGAATGTTCAAATGTTAGAATTATTCCTAATAAAGAGCTTAAAATATGAGATAATCTCCATTTTTCATATTAAGATAATTATATACTGCATTTGTGCCTTTTGCAAGCATAGCTGTAATTACCCCTGGCGTTGTACTGCTTACTGTCTTTTTTCCCCACTTATTAAAGCTATTTATTTACAACAAGTGCTTTGTATGCAAACAGTCTGCTGTTAACAAAAGTGAAGCCCAAATTTGTAATTAGCTACAGCTGTACATGCTGCTTCCTTTATTCAAAAGTCTTCTATTACTTTGAAGCTGGTTAGCTCATTTTATTCTTTGTGGGAACCAATCTTGGATACTAGATAAAGCCTCGTTCTCCATATGCTGAGTTCAGATCAACCATTCTTTGTTCCAGTTGGGATGGGGATACAGCTCATAGCAATAGCTGGACTGAAGGGAGGAGAAGGAAAAGGACTTAAGCAAACTTGTGCATATTGTATTAAATAAGTATGAATATTATACATCAGTAATTTAAACATCAAGTCAAAGTTTCATGTCCAAGTTATATATAACTTAAATTCCAATTAAAATTAAGTGCTTCTCTTCTATCATAGAATCAAAATATGACCTGATGTTTTTTCAATGTCATTTAATCCTATTTCATGTATAGCCCATTGATAGAATCTCATATAAATTAGCCTGGGCTCTGTGACTGGGAAGTTACCTAACCTTTCTGCTCTTCAGTTTATTCATGTATAAAATGGAGATAATAATAGCATATACTTCATTGGGTTTTAGTGAGGATTAACAGAATTAACATTAATCAGACATTTCAAACGCTGTCTAATACACAGTAAGTGATATTAGTGTTAAGTTATGTTAAGATCTGGTGTATTTTAGGAGGTACTTTTTTTTCTATCCATTATTGATGTTATTGATCAAAGTCTACAAATATAAAGACATCTCTATTAAGTTAATTAAACTGATGGGTTATAAAGAGGAAAAATTGGCCAAAAGAACAAGATATTTTCTCTAATATTTTGTTTATATATGGTTGAAAACCCTAGCAGGGGAAAATGCCCTACCACACTTTCCAAGTATTTTGGTAATTTTATAGTGCTACATAAAAACAGGAGTGTATATAATTCCATTGGCTTACTTTCAAATTCAGAAAATTATCACAGAGTAACTGACACTTTTACCTTCCAACGACCATTCCAGTTCTGCCCAGAAGCGAGAATTACAAAAACTGGTAAGGTTGGGCTTTCACCAATGACGGTTAAAAGTCTCCTGAGATAATTCTGTTTGATATTCGACAGGTAAACATCAAAGAAAGGCGTTAAGGATAGAAAAACGGCATTATTTTAAAAAAGAAGAAAGAAAGAAAGAAACTCACTCAAAAAGATTTATGTGTAAAGATCAAGAGTCAGAATTTCAAGTTACCAATGGAATTTGTTCAGAATAAAAGATACTTTCTAATAAGTTGGGCTTTCATAAACAATAGTATTATCTTAACTGAAATATTTCTAAAACTCATACATATATAACTCTCAACAAAATCTTGTGATTTTTCAGGTAGAATTTATAGGGTTACACATCAATTAAGACAGTCTGAGTATTATATTTCTTTATTTTCATTGAGAAAGTCTCCTAATTTAAAATCAAGTTGACACAGGAAAAAAACCCTCTAGATATTATTTTAGTAACTATTCTTTTAATAACTACTAAAACTAAACTCAATATTAACTAATGACAGGGGCACCTGGGTGGCTCAGTGGGTTAAAGCCTCTGCCTTCGGCTCGGGTCATGATCTCAGGGTCCTGGGATCGAGCCCCATGTCAGGCTCTCTGCTCATCAGGGAGCCTGCTTCCCTTCCTCTCTCTCTGCCTGCCTCTCTGCCTACTTGTGATCTCTGTCAAATAAATAAATAAAATCTTTAAAAAAAAATATTAACTGATGACCAAGAAAATACTGGTATAAAGTAGGAAAGTACTGTCAGAATTAACTAGAACATATCTGCTTTTGCCTTTGTTAGTTCCAAGGTAAGATGGTCAAGTGGGTGCATTTTTACTAGGTGAGTGTTAACAAGGAGAGAAAGACAAGATTAGAGGCCGCTGCGTCTTTGAATCCTGCCTCAAACAATTCTGCAGTACAAACTCCCAAACAGCAGTCAAACTTAACGTGGTTCCTAACTACTTCAGTTTATTAATAATGTGCTGACAAAACCCAACACCAAGCAGCAATGATGAATGGCACTCACATACAAAAGCAGGTAGAATCAGGCATCCATAACTTGGATTTTTTTTTTGCAGGTAGCAAATTTTTAACACCTATTCAGAAAAGATTTCTTTTGAAAGATTAATTGGTTTCTGTGTTCTTTAAAATTCAGAACTCAGTTCAACAGTTGGTAGTTTGAATTTATTTTGCCTCCATATGACACTTAAGGCCACTATCGGTCCTGGCAGAATTAACATAAAAGATACAACTCTTATAATTATCTTACCATCTCAAGTTTCCTGAGACTAGCTTGAGATCAGTTGGGCACATCATGGTACCGAGCTGGAAGTGGTCAGTGCTCAAGGCTCTAAAGGCAAAAATACCTCTAGGACCTTGGTAACCCCAATAATATCTAGCCCTTTCTTTCTTCAAAACTGTTGTTGCCGGTGTCCTGATGGTGGAATGCAGAGACAACTGTGGCAAAGTCACCAGAGCTCCCTTGGCTTACCACTTGCCTACTGATTCTGAATTGTTTTCCTGATCATAACTCTTCCCTAATGTACCTTGGTCATCACACTGAACTTCCTCCTTGAATCATGCCTAAACTTGCTATGTTCAATGAACCCTGCCTTGGGACAAACAGTTGCTTTAGTTGTACAACCTTAATATTGGACAGCAACTACCTCAGCTGCTCACGTCTTTCTCCCTTTCTACATCCTTTATATTATGGAGACTCTAACTTGTTTTTCACCTTTCCCATCTCAAGTCAAAGCAGTTATAGAAGCACTGTAACTATCTCCAGTAGTAACACCTTGGCTTCACTGCCACAGTAATTTTTTTTTTTAAGTTTTAACTTTTATTTTTAAAGATTTTTTTATCTATTTATTTGTCAGAGAGAGAGAGAGAGAGAGCGAGCGCGAGCGCACAGGCAGACAGAATGCCAGGCAGAGGCAGAAGCAGGCTCCCTGCTGAGCAAGGAGCCAGATGTGGGACTCGATCCCAGGATGCCGGGATCATGACCTGAGCCGAAGGCAGCCGCTCAACCAACTGAGCCACCCAGGCTTCCCTGTCACAGTAATTTTTCATCACATTCTTGGATACTTAATTTAAGAAGGTTTGTCAAATATCTACTTTAATAAAATTGTTTCCCCTTATTTAAATAGTTACAAGTGTGACTGAGTGAGTGTTCCTACTTACGAACTGCTTATTTAAAACAAACAAAAAAAAAAAACTGGCAAAAAGTGGTTTTGTGTTTACCATAAAACAATTCTATCTTGCCACAATGAAACTGTAATATTTTTGCAAGACAATCACAATAAAAAATAATGAAGAAATGTTTAAAAACTCTAATGTGATGGTTGTACTCATACTTGAAATCTTTATCTGTTAGGAGTCTCAGACTATGACCCAGACCTTAGCAGAAACAAAATAAATATTTGTCTACTTGTGACAAGCTTATTTAAAAAAAAAAGTAGATTAAAGACAATATGTTTTGTTCAACTGGATTGTAATTAGAGCTAGTTGCATGGTAGTTTTCCTAAAATGGCCTCATACAGCTTTACCTATCAGGAACTGTATACATTTAATCATGATGAAAACAAGTTATACTGAGTCAAAAAGCTGAAGAATCAGTATCAGGGCCAGCTGCAATTATAAAAGGAAAGAGCTAAGAAAACTTAGATACCAAAAATATGAAATCACAAGTCATATAGGCGTAAGGCCAGGTAAAGCCCTGTGGCATACTTCTGATATTCTAAACATAACAAGGCCCTAACCACAACAGATGCAAAATAGAATAACACTCATCGATTTCCCACTTTCAATCTATTAAAGAGAAAGGAGACTTATAGCTGCTTGACAATAACTCCTGTGGTCCAAAATACAATTCCTGCCCCAAGACCTGAAAACCCTTTTATTCTTGTTAAAGACATTCAGAAGATGTTCGCATTTTTGACACTACTCATATTCCCCAATTTAGACCTTTCCATATTCACTTTTTCTCTGTGAATCCTATAATCCCTAACCTTCTGTAATTCCTAGCCCTCTGGTTCTGGACCTCTTATCATTTTGAATCTATTTAATTAAATGCAAATTAAAGGAAAAAGTAGCAGCAATTCTGTGTTAGCCCCCAAGAAAGGGTCAATATTATCTCACTAGGATCTCACCGTTGTGTGGTCATATTATTATCTAACCCCTCACAATAGCTAGTAGGCGCTTCACCAGTCTCCACCATCATTTACTCTAAATCTCAGTCTACAACTTCGCCTGCTTCTTTACAGCGAAACAGAGGCTAGGAGATGAGAAATCCCTCAATATCTCAATCCCTCCGGCCACTGAGAACAAATTGGAACCTCCTCTCTATTTGTGTCCTTATAACCTCCTTTTCAGGACAAATTTCTCCTCCTGTCATGTGAATTTCGTTTTCTCCGATCTTCATGAACATTATCATTGATCAGTTATCTCTTCTCTCTCTTGAATTCCTAACATGCCATTCTCCTTCAGTAGTACTCAAACTTGGCTTCAGATTAGAGTCACTTGGAGAACTTAAAAAAACATATTTATTGCTGGATTTCACTTCCCAAGGTTTCTATGTAATTGGTGGGACGTACAGCCTGGGTATTATCATATTTAAAGGCCCGTCAGGTGATTTTGATGTGCAGCTAAGACTCAAGGTCACTTAGGCTCTACTGGCTCATTTTACCTAAACATTCAAAATTATTATTATTATTTTAAGATTTTATTTGAGAGAGAAAAAAGGGGGTGGCAGGGGAGGGGCAGAGGGAGAGAAAGAGAAAGAGAAGCAGACACCCCCTGAGCAGGAAGCCTGACCTGGGGGGGTGGGGAGGGGGGGCACATGGTCCCAGGACCCTGGGATCATGACTGAGCCTAAGGCAGATGCCTAACTGACTGAGTAACCAAGGCATCTCTGTGTTTACTTTTAAAAAGCTACTTTTCTAAATATTTGCCTCCTTCTTTTCTGTATAGCTTAAGTTCTCAAAAAGACACAATCCATTTGTTTTCTTCAACAATTTGCTTTCTTTTCTCAAGCCTATATATTTGACTTCTGCTTTTAATATTCTATTGAACCTACTCCTACCAGTATCATTTTTGGCTTCGACTAGATTCAACAGAAACTATTATTTTTATTTATTCCTTCTGAATGCCGTAATATAATGTTTTCCTGGTTTTTCCTCTTTTATGCACCAGATACATTCTAGGGTCAGGAGATCCAGTGGTGAACAAGATAGAGTAGGTTCTTGTTCTCACAAAGGTTGCGTTCAACTTTGGGAAAACAGATGACAAAGGACTAACAGATAAGCAAGACTGTTGCGTAATAAGGTAACACAACTGGGTTGTTTGACAGAGAATGAGCAAGGGGAATCTGCATGAAGGATGATTTTGGGCAGGTAGGTCAGAGAAGGCCTCTCTGAGTAAGTTCTGTTTGAGCTGAGAAAGGTCAGAAAATGTGGTGGAAGGCACTCCTGGCAAGTAAGTCAAAATGGCCTGGACTTTGAACACACTTGATGTGTTTGAAGAAGAGAAAGAAGAGTGGTGTGGCTGAAGCAGAGGGATCAATGAGCAGCATGGTGGGAACCGTAGCACATAAGGAGTTCGGATTTGGGGCCAATTGTCATAGAAAACTACTGCAATGTCCTGATCAAAACCCATGGGCCTTTCTGATTCACATCCTAAGGTGAAAGTGGTGCTTCCTTTTCTTCACATCTCTTAAGAATAGTGCTCTATGATTATCGTATTATTTATTTCCCCTTCATTGTCAGCACTTAAGTATTTCATCATAGACTCTCCATTCTTCTCTCAGTACACAGACTCCTTTGATAATCCCCCCTGTGGTTTTATCTAACACTTATTTTACTGATGACTGTCCAGGCTCTCTTTTGAGCTCCAAACCTGTTGTCTAGCTGTCAGTATATATCAGCATAGACTCAGTGGTCTCAGACCAGCTTTTTTCTTTCTGCATTCCCTAATTTAGTGAATGACACCAGCATCCAGTCAGAATCATTGCCGGTAGCCTTGGTTATTCCATACATTTAGTTGATGACATTACCACATAAAATTTCCTCATTAAAATCTTTTTTATTATTTTATTCATCTCTTTCCTCTGCTAATACCCTGCTATCTTTGCAATACCTCTCAAATGATAAACCTCAAGTGCGTGGTTTCCCTTTTTCTAGTTTCAGCTCTGTCATATACAATCCATTTTGCTTACTGCTGCCAGATGTGTATTGTAAAAAACAAACAAAAAAACCAGATTTGATTAAAAGGGATTCATGCTTGGACATGTCTGATTAAGGGAGTTCTTTTCAATGTGTCTCTATTCGTTTTTAGCATGATAGTTTATTGAGTGATTGATATAGACCAGTTCCTTATCTAACAGTTTTATATATATATTTTAACCCTCTTCTCAAATTAACTGTTAAGAGACAGGTTCTATTAGTCCTTCCACTTTACAAATAAGGTAACTGATGCACAGAGAGCTTGAATAACCTGACCAAAGTACAGAGCCAGTAAGCAGCAGCACTATGATTTAAACCTAACCTGATTCCAAAGTTGTTGCTGACTAGATTCAAATTTATTAGTGCAACATACAAGTGTCTGCCCAGCTACTCTCTGAAAACTTCCCAGTCTTCATTTCTCAAACATTTCCTTAATATCACATTCTCAGGCTATATTAAACATATTATAGGTCCCTTGCTGACATCATTTTCTCATCTTCTATGCCAAGTCCTTCTGACTGTGATAGCTCTCTTCTCCTTTGCTACCCAATTAAACCTTCTTTGTCTCTTAAAACTGTCAAAGTCTATTTTGCCTACCTCCAGGAAATCTCCCAGTTACTGTTGTTGTCTATTAGTGCATTATCAATCTGTGTCTTCCTCTATTATGGTTACTAATCCCCTCTATGCCATTTCAATGTTTGCTTATTTATATTCCCCTTAACATTAAAAATTTCTTAAGAGGAGTACATCTTTCATTTCTCTATCCCAGTAACTTGTGTAATGATTGACTCATAATGTTATCATTTTTAAAATAAATTAATGTACAAATACCACTACCATCCATCGCTATATCATTACAATTCAGTTTCATGGTTATACAGTAGAGATGGTGGTTCTTAAATGTGGGGTACATAATAAAAGAATTCTGAAAAATAAGATGAAACCATCCCTAAGCATAGGGAAGCTATCGAGTTGTTGACTAATATAGGCAGGAGTAATAGTTATCAAGAGACTACCATCAGGACATTGCATGTTGGAGGAAGGGACAGAGGTTAGAATGCCTTGAAGGAGAAAAAGGATACATTAAAATTGTATACTAGACTCTACAAAGAACTTAATAACTATCTTCTGCTATTACTGTAATTACTACCTTTCTTGGGAAATGAAACCAACTAGCCACAACCATCTCACCACACTGAACTGTTTTCTTTGTTCTACCAGCCTATAGATATTCAGCTACAAATAGAAAAAAAAAAAAAAATCTGTCAATCACTTTGCCAAGTTAGAACCTTGGAACTAAACTTATGATTTTTACATTTGAATAAACTGCCTAGGGAGATAGCTTTATAGAGAGAACTAGTGGGGGATTTTTGTAGGGAAGCATTTGAAGAGTAGAGGTGTTAGAAAAGAGGGCTCAAGAGTCTGAAAATCCAGCCAAAACTAAAGCTTCAACATTTAAAGAAGATTGGTACTTGGAAAGCTATTCACTAGTGCAGTGTTCCAGCCTGGAAAGGTGGAAAATAAAATGCTGTTTACAAGTTTTCTCTGGTTTGTTATATAAAATGTGTTGTGCATGTGATATCTAAATTTAAAGTAACATGATTTAAACTGCACTACGTGATGAAGAGTCCTCTGAGGTCACTAAAGCTTTGATTTTCCAGTTAGCTTATTTTATAGCTAGTGCTTTGGAAGCCATCAAGTCCATAACGAGATAGATCAATCAGATTGTTTTTATTGGTCTACTGCGTACCATACACTATACACAGCAGTATTCATTGAATCAGACTGCTTGGGAACAACAGCTTTAACCTTGAGACTAGAGTAGAGAAAATAACAGCTTCAAAATTAAATCTCCATGAATTATATATATTCTTATATAAAATTGAATTTTTAAACAGTGTCAATTGAAATCCGTTGGTAATGAACCAAGTGCAGTTATTTCAAAGAGGAATTGTGGTCAAAATATCACATGTTCGCTGATTTAAAATAGCTTTCAAAACTTGATATTCAAACATCAAACTTTGCAGTGGTTCAAAAAAACCCATGTTTATAAAATGGTCTCAGTAATATACTATATTAAAGGTAAAGTAAAAAGAAATAGATGACCCCCAGAAGCTGCTTCAGATGCCTATGATTTTACATTAGTTTATCCCCTTTCAAAAAGGAATCTAAGGTAAATTAAAAGAGGGAAGGCAAGGCAAGCCAGTCATATAATAAATAGTACGTTCAAGGTATTCAACATATGCTAATGATTTTCTCCAGATTTTTGAGAAGGTTCAAAGTTGATACTTTAAAAAAAAAAAAAATCAATAAACTGCCTGACCTACTGTCTCCCTAAGTACAAATCCTTAGCGTCCTCAGTGATCAGTTTCCTCCACAAAAACTGAATTAGCAATCCAGGGGGATCTAGAGACATTGATGTAAGGATCACTAAGCAGAAATAGCATATCCTCAAGACAAGGTGAGGAGTTCACATTAAAATATCTAAATAAGTATAAACAGGGGTAAAATTCATATCCAAAGGAGCTGATCTATGGATTGAGGAGATGGAATGAGAGTCTGTGGAGTTGAGGAGAGTCTGAGACAGTTTCAGTTCTAAAGAATTCCTCCAAGTTGAAGCAAACGTACACCCAAACTTGTCATTTAGGGAAAAGAAAAAAAAAATTAAATCCTTTAAGTTAGCTGGTGAGGAATTAACCAGTGGCCAGTGCCTTAGAGGTAAGTTCGCTGTGCAGCTCCCATCTTAGCGGGCAACTCGATGCAAATCCTGAACTAGCAAACAAGTACTTGGCTCTAAGGAGCCTGCATAAAATACACCAGTGTGGTTGAGAAACGAAATTCCAAAATACTTAGGATGCATACGAGTAGTGTACATAATTCCAAATATAGTATGAATTTGGTTCACACTAACCCAGCCATTGGGGAGGCTGAAGTTTCATGATGGTCTCTCACACCTCATCAACAAGCCTGAGGCAAACAGAGGGCTCTTATAGAGTTGCCCAGAGCACTAAACTGTCAATATTCTCCTGCCCCATCTGATACCATGTCCAGAACTAACAGTTTCTTATGATAACGGTCAGACATTCCCTAGGCTTACCTCTCAGCCTCCGTCAGGATAAATTTCACTAAGAAATAGTCTCAATATTTCAAGGCCTCAAAATTAAAACATTACTTCTGAATTTTTGATGATTAGATTGACAAGGGGTCAAAAATTATATTCAACTTGCAGATGAGATCATTTTTTTCTGCTTCATCTTCCTTTTTTTTTCCTTCTCTGCCACCAGATTATAAATTCCACAAGTGCAGAGCCAAGTCTATTATATCCACCATTATACACCCATAACCTAGTAGGTGCTCATCTAATATTTATAGAATGGTAAATGCATGAAGAGATGGAAAAATGTTGCTGCTGAATTAAAAAAAAATAAATAAACCTGCTCTTGAGTTTTTCAGGACAACTCTTAGGTGCTCTCTTTTCCTATAGCAATCTCTTTAAAACAGCCCTTTACAACTTGGCACCAACTTGGTTTTTTGGTGTTATCTTTTGCAACATTCTTTTTATGCTTCTTGGTATTCATTGAAAATATTCAATGTTTTTCTACACTAAATGCCTTTCTTACAATAAAGCAGGCACCAAATACTAGTTGAGAAAATCCTGTGAATACTATTTATGATAAGTTTTCAGATCATTTTTTTCAGTCTCCCCTGCTACTACACCGTGATTTTGTTGGATCAGAAAAAGGGTCTTAAATTAATCTTTGCCTTTCTCTAAGCCTAACTAAGTATCTTCTACATGTTGGGTATTCAAAAAATATTTGTGGATTGAAAGATGAATAATAATAATTTCACTAGGTAATAGTGTTAGACAACCACAGTAATTAATAATTTGACCAAATATAAATCTATGGTTTTATTCAATACAATAGAGCTACTGATTGTGAGCTGAGACATCAGGGTCTTAAAGAAGGACCTATAGCTAGAGGCAAGCATATGGTCAAAGTCACAGAGTAATGGTGCCTAAGGAGCACTGTCTAAACAGAAGGCATCTTGTTGGCATTTTTCTTCAAACTTCTCTGAGCCTGTGGCAGTATGGCAAGAGACTGCGAGACATATTAATAGAGCTCGCAGTCTATAAGGAAGTAAATGTGACAGCTGCAATTTAAACCTGCCTTGGGGCAAAACTTAGGGATAAAAGAGAGGCATGCTTAACAAAGCTTCATATTTAAGAAAAAGTCCCCAAAAGTGCACAAAATGCGCAATTGGGTAAAACTAAGTTTCATAATAGATACTTGTCTGTAGAAACTGACAGAGTTTATGATGGAAGAAAATGGTCCATGCATTTGCTGTGACTCAGACATCATTCCTCTCTGCCCGCTTTGCTCTCAGACATAGGGTTATTGGCGACAGAGAATGCAAATCAGAAAGAGATGATGCTCACCAGAGCAAGACTCAGGTATGTTCCCAAAGTAGGAAAAGGTGCTACCATGGAACAAGTCCTTCAACTGATGTTTTCTGTGACGCCTGAGTTTATTCCAGTTCAAGGAATACTTATCAACCACCTATCATGCAACATACACTGAAGCAGCTTTGTATAACAGTAAAGTAGGCAAAAATAGTTAATGCAGATACAAACTTCAGCTTCAGTCCATGCCTCAACACATTAGCTCCATGAGCTCTTTTAATAATAATGGTAATAATAGCAATAACAGTATTTGTTGAGGGGTTACTAATCACCAGACACTGTGCTAAGGGTTATATAATTTAATCCCCATAACCAACTAATGATATAGATACTGTCATTATGATCCCCCTTATAGGAATGAGGAAATTGCAGCCTAAACAGGTGAACTAATTTTCCTAATGTGATACAATTAATATATAACAAAGCTGGAATGTGAGTCCATGCAATCTGACTCTACACACGAGACCTTAATCATCACTTTATATTATTTCCCAATTCATTTACAATTTCTGGTACTGTTTCCTCATCTGAAAAAAGAAGACTGATAGAAAATACTTCCTTGCTGCATTATCATGAAAATTAAAAATACTGTAATTTTAATGGCAGCAACAAGGTACAGAAAGCATCTAACATAGCCGCGTCACTAAGTTATCTCCATTATAATTCAGTATTATATTTTTCATTGATTTTTCCTGTTCTTGAAATTTCACATACTTCATGGTTTAAACTATACAATTTAAAATTCATTTATATTATCTTTAAAAATTTTTTTTTTTACTTGAGTATAGTTGGACCTCAATGTTTTATTAGTTTCAGGTATGCAACATGGAGATTCAACTTCTCTATACATTATGCTATGCTAACAGGTGTAGTGACTGTCTGACACCACACAACATTATTACAATACTGTTGAGTATTCCCTATGCTGTACCTTTTTTTCCTGTGAATTATTCATTCCTGAACTGGAAGCCTAAACCTTCCGCTCCTTTTCACTCCTCTGGTCCATGCCCCACCCCTCCACCCTCTGGCAACCCCCACTTTGTTTCCTGTATTTACTGGTTCAATTCTGCCTTTGTTATTTTGTTTGCTTATTTGTTATTCATTTGCTTTGTTTTTTAGATTCTACATAAAACTTCCTCATATACTATTTTGTCTTACTTGCCAACATTTCCAACACATTATAACCTTCTTTTTCTACATAGTTAATACGTTTATGGGTAAACTATGACTTACAGCACACACCCCACTTACTTTAGCCGCTCAAACTTACCTTCATTTCATTTCTCTGTTGCCTTCTGACTGATTAGTGAGATCTGGGTTTTTGATGTGCTGAGTCCTCGTTTCCTCCATTGTACAAATATACCACCACACTCAATCTTTCCATTTGGATGGCTGTCTGAAGGTCTAAATTTGTGGAACGGGAAGGACCGGCAAATCCATTTGATGACCGTGATTCATGGTCTCGGGCATGCGTAGTTTTGGGGCCAGAACCCACTGCCCCACACCTGGCCAGACGCATCCTCCTAGGCAAGGCGCCCTGCACTGTCAGTCTGATAGGAGTGGGGTGTACGAATCATCCAAGGAGAACTGGGGTTTATACCATCCGTCGTGCGAGCCAGAGTCCTTACGGAAAAGTCTGCAATACGGACCTTCCTTCCACACCTGGGACATCCAAGTGATTCTTACCTCAGGACGCCACCTACCAGCCTTATATAAATCTCCTGCGATCCCCTGGGAGGGGAGTTCTCAGCTGCAGCACCGCAAGCCTGATTCCGTCATCCCCTGACCATCCCAGTCCATCCTCTCCCTGCCCCTCCTTTAGGACCTGCATTTCTCCCACACACCTGAGGCCACATAGCTCACCCTTGGGGGCTCCACCTGTGCCCTGCCTGTCTTCCTAGGAAACGCCACGTTCCACTAGCCCAACCACGCCCCAGCCTGGCCCCTGGGCTTCCCACGGTGTTCAAAAGGAAAAAGAAAAAAAAAAAAATCATACCTGAATCATGTTCACCAAAAGCAGTTTTGGTAATATACATACATTTGATCTCTAGATGCCTAACTCCTACTTCTGTTAGGTTGGTTCTAATCTCCAGATGGGTAAAGGGGTGGGAGGGTCTTAAATATTACATCTTTAAGCATCCCCCTAATCCACATCTAATTAGAATACTTTTTACCCCCACTCTTTTGGCTTAAAAACTACATATGAACTGCTTACATTACTACTTCAATAGCTGACATATAATATATGCATTTTTTTTTCTTTTGCTTATTGAGAAATTTGCCTTGTTTCTCACTGTGCTAGAAATGTCTTAGGTAAAAGTATTGGCTACAGGGGCGCCTAGGTGGCTCAGTGGGTTAAGCCTCTGCCTTCAGCTCAGGTCATGATCCCAGTGGTCCTGGGATAGAGCCCCACATTCAGGCTCTCTGCTCAGCAGGGAGCCTGCTTCGCCCTCTCTCTCTGCCTACTTGTGATCTCTCTCTCTCTCTGTTAAATAAATAAATAAAATTTAAAAAAAAGTATCAGCTACAGTTCTTAATACATAACTAGTACTTAATCAATATAATTTCCTTTTTTTTCCATTCTAGGTATAAAACATAGTTTTTAGTAACAAAAAAAACAAAAAAAAAAACAAAACAGTTCTGTTTAAAATGGTTGGCTAACCAAGTATGCTTAAAACTCACATCTTTGTTTTGTCCTCACAATGTTTATCTCACATGGAAAGCTTTTTAAATCTATTGGCATGCTTTCTAACCAGGAGTTCCTTGTATGAATCATGGTTAATTATAAGGTGCAGTTGTAAACAATCTGTATCAATTAGTTCAACAGCAAGAGCCTGTGAGAAGCTGCCATTTATCTTCTCTGAAAATCAGTTATACATTTGGGTCCTTTTGCAAGTTCTCACTCCAGCTTGCTTCCAGTTTGAGCTTCTGTATTTCCAACATTAAAAAGTTGAGAACTGTACTTCTGAGACCCTCTTTAAATAGGCTTCTGGAGTCTAGTTCCCACCAATCAGATAGCTGAACACAATATTTTGAAGGTGAAAATAACTCAGGAGTTTGCTTCCTGCCACTTTGTCAATTGCTGCTACTAAAATAGTTCACGGACATGTTCATTTTTGGTGTAGCGTTCCACTCTTAAGCCTCATGGGTAACAAAGACACCAAAGCCAGGCTGTGACAGGATTCAGCCTCCGGGTGAAGCCTTGTGGCTACCTGGGAAACGAGGAAGGTGCGGTAGTGGTGGTGTTAGTTTTCAGTACCTGGACTGGAGCTGTAGTGGGGTTTTAAACTGATCAGTTCCAGGACTGCCCTCAGATTCCACTTTACCCAGCAGCTATAGCATATATATATGAGTGTCCTTGGAGGACCAACCTAAAGCTTCATTCGACTCCTCCATTTATTTTACAATTCAATTTTTAATATTAAATGAATTTCTGTTTAAAATTATAGCAGTATTTTCTGAAGCCTGAAATGATCCCTGACCGCTACAGAACTTCTCAAGTTTAATTTTTGAGTCTGTGCTGATTTTGCAGAATTAAAGACTTATTTTATAAAGCACTTTCATTTTTTATATATTTTAACACTACTCTGAAAAGCCTGAAAGGACTATTTTTCATTCAGTACTTTAGATTTGTAAGTGAAATGTCATGGATGGGTCATTATAGCAAGAAATTGCCTAATAGTCTTCTATTTCTACTATCACAGGTGTCATAGAATTTGAAGTCAGACATTACTGATGGATATATTAGTTGTGAATAATTTAACAGGCATTAAATATAAAATTAGCAGATATGGATAGATTTTTATATAACCCTATATAATGTTTTAAATGTTAATAACATTAAGTAAATGTTAATAAATGTACCCTCTATCAATTTTTAAGGGTTACAGGAACCCAAAGACATTCAAATTTCATCAATAAAATAACTTTATTAAAAAGAGACTAACAGAAAGGTTATTTAGCTTTGGAAAGGATCAGAACTTAACCTTTACAAAAGAAAGAGAATGCTCCTATATACACATAATTTTTTCTAGCTGCTACATTTTGGGGTCCATTTCTGATGCTGACAGAACCAGATGTCAGCTGCACCAAAATAATGGGATTTTTAAAACTCTGGGTGAAAAGCGAAACATGGCAATAGACAATGAAGAGTATGGGTGGGAGGAAGAGGGGAATAAAATTAATCAAAACATGAAACATATCTTTCTGGTTAAGAAATTCAAATTAAAATTTTATAATTCTATGAAATCTAAACTTTATCAAAATAATAGTATGAATGCAGAATAGATTGAAACCTGAGATCAGACTCTATATGTAAACCAAGAGCCCATCAAAGGAAAAGGTAAGTACAAGGTAAAACAGACATATTTGTGATTTCTAGCATTAAGGAGGTTTATTCATCGAGGTTTTACAGTCTTTACTGTTTGTTTTTCATAGAATGGCTAGAATGTGTTCCCCTTGTTATATATTGATTGGTTATTTTTTTATATTTCATTACAATTACATGTTAGGAAATAGATTTCCAACATTTTATATTGCTAGGTAAATTGCAAGCTGCCAGAGCCAGGAGATCTTGTAACACAAATTTCAAGATTCTGCAAATATAGAGACTGTATTTAGGTTTATTTTAGAAACAAGATTGCAGGGTCTAGACGGGGTGAAATAGGGTTCTAATGGACAAAAATTTGGACCTGAGGTAGCCAATCACCTTGTCACTCTTTCAACACATTTTTCCCCACTTACTGGCTTTTAGTGCCCAAGATAGTATTTAGTTTTCAAGTATGGGCCTCAGTAAAGAATTAGAGTTGATAGGGAGCCTTATGGGAGAAGAAAAAGACAAGATAATGGATGATTTATGCTGCAAGCTTGTTGTACCATTGATTTGACTGTTTTATTTAAAATATATACTCCTTCAACTTCTGCATGAAAATTCAGGTCTATGTTATTTAGCTGCCTAAATACACTTAAAAGTTATCATATAACTTCAATTAAACTTTGCCACTTTGAAATGTTGGCATTAAAATGAAGAAAGAAGAAACTAAAGATATCTGCTTATAAAAGGGATTGGCCTAGGCTGATGTTGAGTTTTTTATAATTTAATCCTAGATTTCTCATGTATGATTCCTATCAACTGGATAAATGGCATTGATTAACAGCTCATCATAGGCATGGGGTGCCACAGCGGGGCTTGTCAGAGTTTTGCATCCATTCCACCGTAAAATGTCCTTCTACTTTATCCACAAAGGACATGGTTCTTATATATATTTATATTTTCAATCAAATGCAAGGGTGTTTCCTTTAATCAGGACTCCTGAAAAATAGATATGGACCAATCCTGTATAATAAGTCTTAAATTTCTCAACCATTCAAAAGGGAAAAGAATGTTGATTTATCCTGTCAACAAAATCACGGTAGGGAATCCTATTAGAGAATACAAATGTTAAGGACAAATACGTCAGAGTGCCTGAAAACGGTTGTGAAGGCCAAGGCACACCATAATCTATATAATTTTAGTGAAGTTTATAATCAGACTTGGAGCCCAATTTGTATTTGTAGGGCTGGAAGCTCTATTTTAAATGTGATTCAATACAAATTTTATTTTTCAAATCACTAAATCAAATTTGCATTTGTATCTTGATTAGTCAACGGAAAGAAACAAGTAATAAGTCTTCTGGCTCTGATAGGAAACAAAGTATTATGAAAATACTGTGATGAATATTTGCTTGATCTTCTGCTTATCGATCTATTCAAAGATTACTTTTTTCCCTGCATGAAGTATGAAGTCATTATCTTTTACAGAATTAGTGGACTCTGCTAAAATATGACTGTATCCTTGAATTGTCTTTGCCCTAGCTATGGTCAATGAGCTCATGGGATCTTAGTTAATTTTAACTGTGATTTGGTGTTATTTAGAATATTCTTTTTCATCATACCAGGTCTTATCTAGAGTTAACAAGACTATACGCCACATGATTTAGCTTTGGTTAGGTTATTATAGTTAATTGATAGAAACAATAGATAGATTTCCTATGATGGACATCTCTCTATACATGTAAATTAAAATTTGAAACATCTTTTTCCATTTTGTTTTCCTGATTTAAATACAACCTATATTTTCACTTGAAATACATCTTTTTTTCTCATTTTCAAAGTCATTCCTCACTTTAACTTTCTAGTCAGTTTCATTCATTTAATGCTCATTGAGTTCCTACTGTGAGCCATATCCTATATACTCTTCCATACCAAGCACCCTAGAAACCTTGACGTGCCCTTGACTGATTACAGGATACTTTCCAGAAAATTTTGTGATAATCAGTTTCTCATTTTTCCTTAGTTTCAAAACCTGTGTATGTGTTGTTAATTATTATAGTTCTAGTTTGATTTTATCACATTTTGAAAATGGAATCAAAGTATTTGTCTTTTGAAACTTGAATGTTTTATTCTTTTGCTCAAAATTATGTTTTATATATTTATCCATGTTGAATTTGTTTGTTCATTTTAATTGTTATTTATTATATGTTTTAATATATCACAATTTATTCTACTATTGATGAAATTTCAGTTTTTCCAACTTTTTCACATATAAAAATAGTGACAGAAGGAACATTTTTGCATATGTATACATTCTTGTGTATACAATAGTCACATAATATATATACATACACACATATAAATGTTTTAATATATAATATTTTATACATAATCTTTTTATATATCTATTTGTATATACATAGAGCTTTGCTGGAATGGAATTGGTGGGTCACAGGGTATGTGAACCTTTAATTTTTTCAGCAAATGTTTTTTAATGATGTGGTAAAATCAATAGTTTTGTGAGTACTCAATGTTCCACAATCTTGCCAACACTTGATTTTCCTAGGTTTTTAAATTTTTGCCAGTCAGGTATGTAATGCTATCTTGTTATGTTTTAATTTGCATTCTCCTGATAACAAATGAGTTGGGTGTCATTTCATGTTTATTGAATCATACTGTGTTCTAAATGCTTTCCTGTTTTTCCATTCACAAGTAAAGTTTTTAATCTACTTGGAAATTATCTTTTTTTATAATAGGAAGTTTGTGACAGGTTTTATTTTTTTCTGTACATTTATCCTATTTATTAAAATTTATTGAAAACTGTCCTGTCCACATTGATCTGCACCACGATCTCTCTGAGGTATTGTACATTCATATATGTATAGGTCTATTACTTCGTTTTTCAAATTTTCCATCTGCGTGCTAATACAATAGACTTAAATACTCCAACTTTATAGTTGGTAGACATTTGAGCAATACTACAGAAGCAGAATAGACCCACACCCCAAATTTGGTTTGCATGTGTTACTCATGATATCACACACAGAGCAAGGGTATAATGAAAAGGTTTAGTACTTATAAATGATTCTTTCTGAGAAGAGACTCTGGACTCCAGGAAACAAACTGAAGGTTATAGAAAGGAAGGGGGTGGGAGGATGGGGTAGCCGGGTGACAGGTATTAAGGAAGGCACACGTTGTGATGAATACGGGTGTTATACGCAACTAATGAATTGTTGAACACTACATCAAAAACTAATGATATACTATATACTGGCTAACTGAACATAATAAAAAAATATTTAATTAAAAAAAAAAGGAAAATGAGACTTGGTTAGGGTTTTTATAAGCTAGGGAGTGAGGCCAGGTTACGTGTTTCTCCATGTGGGCAGGGGCTTACTTGGCTTTAATCTCCTGCTGAGGCCAAGAGTGAGTGCTTTCTTATCATCTTGCCTATGTAATGGGGCAGAACTGGAAGAGGGAAGAGGGAAGTTCTCAGCAGTTAAACTTTAAATTATGGAGTCAGATTCTTTATTATAATTTACTCCTGATATTTTCTGATTACTAAATATGCCATGTTCCATTTAATTGAATTTGAACTTGTTTAAGTCATTATGATGTTCTGTGAAGCCTGAAGCCTGAAAGTAGGTAAAGTTCCATTGAATGCTTTGTTCAAGACCAAAGCATTATGTATTTCACTGAGAAGTGAAATGAGTGTCTTGGTTATGATCAGTAATGTCTGAAACTCCAAAAAAGATAGAGTGTTTTTCCGAGAGCTTGTATTATGGCTTTAGTATGTGTAGATGCATGTGTGACCTTGATTTATACTTGGAGTTCTGCAAGCCAAGAGATTCCCAGAATCTTTACCACAAAGGGAGAAACCTTAGACAAGGATTTGTTTTGCTGCATTTGGCTGGACCCACACCCAGACTATTTGCAAAGTGCCACATGCATAAAAATATGTATATGCAGTCTATTACTGTCCAGGGCATTCAGTGCTAAGATGACTGCCTAAATTGTGGTCATCTGTGCTGGTCTAGAGTCCAATCCTTTATCAGGGACATGCACGGAATGAAAAGCAGCGACTCTCTACTGAGTTCTATCTCACGCAATGATGTTGCACCATCCATAAGTGCATGATCTCCCCTTGTTATTCATTTAATAAATCGCAACAAGTCATCTGGCTGGATAAGGAATCCTCCAGCACTAGAGCAATTGACAAAAGGCTGAATACAGGGAAGCTCATCCCTTCCTGCAGGTAGGATATTGTAGAGGGCTCAGATTTGTCTCCCATCACATAGTGAGGAAGTCTTGGAGGCCATGTTGAGCTTATAGTGAGCTGCTTCCATGATCTAACATGTAATAGGCAGCTATGTATGGACAGTCACAGGCTGAGGGTCTATGAAAGTTTCTATTTCCAGAAGAGTCCAGTATATGGACAATGATTGCCACTCTAATGGCATATGGCATGAGACAAAAGATGGACCGTTTCTTGCATCAGAAAACCATGGGCAAATTATGACCTCAGTGGAGATTACAGGAGGCATGAGAGGCTGTTGCTAAAGCCTCTAAAAGGAATGATCAGCTAGGACTCCTTCAAGCACTATCAGGAGTGCCTGTTGTATTTCAATTTGGACAGATTCTAGAGCCTTTTGCTGGACAGTCCCTTTGAAAGGTGGGTTCATTTGTCAGGAACAGTACAGATGATTTAAGTAAAACACAATTGTGGGATATATGGCCTCCAGATCCCAAAAAGGCCTAAAAGATATTGTGGGTGTTGAGAGGGTCAACAGCTGTTCCTTTATGGTGTCAGAGATAAGAGGGCTTCAGTTTATCAAATAATTTTCAGGAACTTAACTAATATAACAGGGACTTACACAATCTGTGAGTCAGTGGCTCATCTCCTTTTTTGTGAGCTTTTTAGTATATGCATGTTCTGAAGGAATGTGTGAAATGAAAGTCCTCAGAAAAGGATCTTATCAAGGTAATGTCTTACCTGTGCTTTTGGAGAAATTTGCACACATTTAACATCTCTCCTGCAAAGGTGTATTTATGTCCCTATGGAAGTTAAGACATTTTGCAATAATTACTTCTGTTAAATCATCATGTTGTACACCTTGAATTTCATAATGTTGTATGTCAATTAAATCTCAGTAAAGCTGGGGGAAAAAAGAGGGCAAATTATAGTTGAAAGTTGTTGAAAAAGGCACTGAACAGAACATATTAGCCAAATCTATAATAGCAAGACATTTACCAATTGCTGATAATTGGTAAAATTGGATGGAATCAGTAATTTCAAATTTCAAAAACATTGGGTAGCTGGACATAATACCGCCCACAGTATCAAGCTTGTGGTAATCTACTATGAAATGGTACTCTTTTTTCTTTCTCTTTTTTTTTTTTCTGTAGGTTTAAGAACAGGTCAGATTGGACTATTGAATTGAGAAGCTGTGAGGATAATCATGCTTTCTCAAAGAGTTTGCATTTGTCATATTAATTATTTTAACTAGGAGAGAGAGGACATATTTATGGGGTCCTGTTTTGTCAAACCAATTTTTAAATGACAAAGATCCTGTTTAATTTTATTACTTATTGAGTCAGAGTGTCCATGTCTACTATAGGATACTATGACCATGGAAAATTTAGGCCAGGTAATAGTTCTGATGGTTAACATGAGGTGCACATTTTTATCCCCCATTGTGCATCCTATAATTTCTCTAAAGGCATAGGGGTGTACCCTATTGAAATTTAGCAAAACCCCTGGATATAATATAATGTAACCTCACTTTCAATTAAGGCCATGAGATTTGCCAGTTGGTGCATTTAGCAGGTGTTCATAATCCATGTTGTCTGTCATAGAGTGCAAAAGCCAATCAGCATCCTATCTTTTTGTAATATAAATTATTTTAGTAAAATTTGGATCTTTTTGCAATGTAAATTGTTTTAGTAAATTTTGGATTTTGATTGGATCGAATTGTGGACTTCACTTTCATTTGTTTGTTTCCTCCCCTAGTATCTAGGTTTATTTCTTTTTCTACCCCCCACATTTTTTGATTATTACTAGATCCATTTTTGGTGGAGAAGGTCCTCTCTAGCCTGATGATAGGTTACTTCCAGAGGACTGCAAATCAGTATTGTCAGGGTTAGGAGTGTCCCCCATGTCGAGGGTTTCTTCATAGGGTTTAAAGACCTGAGGACAAAGTAAGGTTTGAATTAACTCCCTTTCTGTTACCACAGAGGTGTTATGCTTGTTTTTCCCCATAACCATTGGGATTCAGATCTTCTGCGGAGATAGAGGATGGGCAGCAGCAGCAATAGCAAAGGCAATCTATAGGGTCCTAATAAGCCATCTACCTTTAGGGTCATAGACCTCAACAATTCAAATCTTCAAACAGTAACCAATGTTCAAACTGTATCTGCTCTTCCTCCACATGAGTAATCACCCAATGTGTCTGTATATAGCACAGGATGTAGTCTTTCTCATGAGTGCTTTACAGCATGAGGCCAGTACTTGGTTGAGACACATAAGTAGTTGGTCACAGATTAGGTCTATCCCCCGATCCTAATGTCAGCCACAGCTTACAATGGAATAAAGATACATGATACAATCTAAGACACACATCTAAGTAGAGGTTGAGACACATAATACAGAGCTACTTCTATGTGTGTCCCAATCCTATACCTCTGTCCTTAAATGTCAACTAGTATTTGAACTGACTTAGTTTGGTTAAATCTATAATAGAGTGCCTGAGTCAGTTTGATCAGCTATAGAAGAATACTATAAACTGGGTAGCTTAAAAAGCAAACATTTCTCACAGATTGGAACATTGAAGTCTGGGATCAGAATGCCAGCATTGTTGAGCTTTGTGACACTTCTACCAGGTTATGTTTTCCATGTCCTTCATTCATGCATGCATGCATAGCAAAACCTTCTGTCTCTTCCTCTTTTTAGAAGAGTATTAATTTCATCACAAGGGCCCCACCCTTGTGACCTAGTCCAATCCTGATTACCTCCCAAGGTCATACCTCCAAATACAATCACACTGGAGTTTAGAGTTTCAACATGTGGACTTTGTGGGTCACAAATATGTAATTCATAACACAGAGCCATAACGGAACCCAGCAAATGTAGCACAGACCTGCATAGCTCAAAGAGCAAGCTGGCAGGCAGACAGTAGATCAAAATGTATGCATAACACCAGGCAGCAAAGCCAGTAAGCAAACCAAAGCAAAAGAACAAATACCCCTGGTAGGGATAGACATCTTACTCATGGTGCTAATGCCTGTGTCTACTCATAAGGAGCCGTACAGATCCCAACCCCAAAATAGGGTTCTAATGTCAAGACTGATGATGTCATATCCACATGAAGAGTAGGTGAAAATGTTTATTACTTACCAAATGAAGCTTTCTGGGGACAGCAAGTCAGAGTTCTCAAGGAGATTCAAAAATGGCTTCAGAAAGTGAGGAAAGGGGACTTGTCTGGGGTTTTTACTGTGATTAGTTCTTGGGGCTGGGCTAAGTGTTCCTGTATTTAGGCAGATGTTTCAAAGATTTCAATCTCCATCTAGCACCAAAAGAAGGAAACTCAGACTTTCTTATTAGTCTGATCATTTGTGTGGCTGAGGGGAAGAGGAAGGATGAAACTTAAAATCACTCAGAATCAAATAACAAAATATGGAATACTTTCTTGAGTAAGACAACTTCCCACTTACTTAATTATAATATGCTTTCCTGGGATTCTCTTTGCATTCATCCTTCTTGGAGTTTGTTGGGTCACTTAGATATATACATTCATGTCTTTTGTCACATATGGAAAGTTTTTGACTATTATTTGCTCAAACATTTTTTCCCCTGTTCCCAGTCTCCTCTCCTCTGGGACTCCATATACTCATATGTTGTTATACTTAATAGTATTCCATAGTCTCTTAGAATCTGTTCATTTTTCTTCATTCTCTTTTTTCTCTTCAGGAAGATAATTTAAACAAACTTGTAATCAAGTTTGTTCATTTTTTTTCTGTTCACTCAAATCTGCTATTTAAAAACCTGTCATGAATATCTCATTTCCATTATTGTACTTTTTAGCTCCAGAATTTCTGTTTGGTTATTTTTTATAATTTCTATCTCTTGGTTAATATTTTTTTTTTGAGATGTCATTCTTCTGATTGCCTTTAGCTCTTTATCCATGATTTCCCTTAACTCTTAGAGCATACTTAAAATACTTGATGCAGTCTTTGGTAAACCCACTGTCTGTGCTTCTTTAGCAACAGTTTTTGTTAATCTCTCCTATAAATTGGCCATACTTTCTTATTAGAATATGCATACTTCATAATTTTTTGTTGAAAATAGCATTTTGAATATTATAATATTCTAACTCTGGAAATCAGGTTCTTCTTTCTCCTCAGTGTTCTTTTTTGTTGCTTGTTGTGATTGTAGTAGCTTGTTTAGTGAATTTTCTAAACTATTTTGTAGTCTGTATTCATTGTAATGTTTTGACATTCAACTTTCCGTTCCTTTAGCTTGTGGTCAGCTCATGTTTTGGAAAGAGATTCTCTTGAATGCTAGGAATCAGAATTTACTTAAAAAAAAAAAAAAGTTAAAAAAAATCTCTTCTAGGTTTTGCAGATTGGTTCTGTGTTGGAATATCTTTCACTACTTAGCCAGACCATTTACAAGTCAACCTTAGCCTTCACTTCCCGTTTGTGCTGAACCAACAGATCTACCAAAAGTAGAAATCTTAAGGGTATAATTTTTGTATGTTCATTACTGCTTGATTTTCTTCTGCTTTTCTCATGTTTTTCATCTCTTTGTCTAACTAACCTGCTTTATATTTCAACTCTTTGTAAAAAAAAAACAAAAAAGAGTATCATATTTAAATTCACAAAAGATTTTTTTTTGTTCTATTCACTATTTTTTTTCCCTTTCTCATAGCACCTTGCTCTTCTTTATGATGATTTTATTTATTATTTCCTTAAGGTGTCATTCTACTGCTTATATTTTCTCTTTATTTTCTTTTTTCCTCTTCGATTGCTTGTTGGCCCTGAGGGTTATTTTATATTCATAAAAATCTATTAAGGACAAATATTTTATTTTTAGGAATTAATATTTAATTTATTCAGGCTATTATTTTAATTTATTTAAGTTTTAAATACATTTTATAAATCAATTATAAATTTAGAAGTCTTTGAGCAACATATGTTCAATTTCAAAAGAATTTTTTGTAAACTTTAAATTGCATTTATACATGTCATATTTTTAATTTCCTTCTAAATTACTTCAATTGTCTGATTAAAACAAAACCTTCCTGTGCATTTAAATGATTTATAAATCTAATAAAGTAAACTTATGAATATGATTAATCCAAAGTTCTCTCAGAGTTTAAAACTGAGTATATGCTTAATAAGATTACATCTCTAAATCAAACAACTAAATCAATTATTTAATAATAATTAGAAGACTGTCACTCTAATAGGCCAAATTCTCTTAAAGATTATAAGTGCATAAAATACCATAAATGTAGGTACAAATCCAAGTGGCCTAGGAAACTCATTCCCTTTTTCCTTTATATACTTTGCTGAATATAAAGTTCAGCAGATTTTAAGTAGCATAATAGAAAAACATATAGTTCTCCAGATGCGCCACTTTTCCAACAAAGATATATCCTCCCTCAAGAAGTTCTTATTGTTATACTTTTTTCTAGCTCCCTCATGATTATGCACAGAAACATAGAAATGGACCCCCTCTACTGCCACTCTTACATACTGTCTTTCTCTGATGAACCCTCAAAAGCTTTTCTGTGAGATAATGAGAACTCAAAAAATTATATGCACTGTATTACAGAGTTCTGTGCCTGAAATTTACTCCAATAAACCTTGTTGGCTTTAATAATAATGTCAATACAATTTTTCTACTAACAGAAATATATACTTACTGTGATTTTATATATGAGGAAGACAGTTCTCACTTCATTGAAATAATTTACTCTTTTATAGCTGCTTTGTTTCGAGCTTCAAAATTTTGACAGCACTTGGTCTTGGATATTATAAAATCAGTGTCCCTGCATTTGTTAGGGAATTTTACATTCACAAACACCAAATTCTTTGGTCAGTACCTATTAAACTTTTATAGGAATAATGAAAGAGTATTCTTGTCATAAGGAAAATTATGGTTAAGGTTGACTATAAACATTAAAGAGGTCAATGTCTTCTAAGGAGGAGAATGTAGTTTGAGTTGTGGTAAAATTATCAGATCATTCTATATTTCTGGTAATCTGAAAGAGAGGGAAGGTAGAGGATGCTCAAAATGGTGGAAATATCAGAAGAAAAAGATAATTTGGCAGTAACAGATCTATGAATGTTTTTAGAACTAACTCACTTAAAAATTCAACTATAGCAATGTGGAAAGAACTTTATGAAATTTAAAATAATAGGTTTATTATAGCAAGTCCTTCTATATTAATAGTAATTAACCATCTGCAGCTTTCATATCACAAACAGAAACTCATGATAATTCCCTGTTCACTAAGGCATGCAAAAGCTATTATTTACTCATTAGCACATTAGTTTAGTATTGTTCCTTTAATTACCAAATTTTGAGATATAAAGTAATACAAGTTTTCTTTCAATTTAACTTACAAAATATAGAATATGTATTTGCTCTTACGTTGTCAATGAATATATATCCCCTGATTGATTATTTTTAAATTTTATGTCTAGAGAGAATTAAATGTTGACTACTCAAGTTTTCCTGCTAGGAGAAAATAGATTTCCCGTCAATGCTTGGGTGACATCACACACTCCAGAATATACAATAAAAATGCATTTATTTCATATCTGAGATGTCTGGCACAGATATTTCTGAAAGGCAGAAGGCATGTAAAATGTAAAAACGCCTAGAAAAGTGCTAAACACTGTAATCCAACCTGTCATAACTGTATTGCTGTTTAAAGATATTGCCTGAAAAGAACATTTAGAAAACTCTTGGGTTGCTAAATCAAAATACTTCACTTTTCTCAGTACCCAATCAAATCAATATAATTTCAGTCCTAAATACAGTGCTGTATATATAGAAGTAGGGGGTGTGGGAGCTGATTTTTTCGGATTTTTATTTATTTGTACTTCTTCTTTTAGAAAATTTACTTCTCTATTAGATAAAAAGAATAGGGAAGACATGTTTAAGGATGTCACCCAGCTCAATTTTATAATTCAGCCCTATTAAAAAAAAAAAACTCACTGCACAATTTGTAGGATCCAGTATAATATAAAAACGCAGAACCCCTTTTCAAAATGATTAACAATTTTAAGATGGTATCAATCCAGTCACAGGGTCTTCCTACACTTTGGAGACTGTTGTAAATGCACAAATCACATATCCTGCTTGTACATAAATAGAATTGTATGGATTATGAAGTTTAATATTCTCAGTTTACAAATGAGAAAGCATAAACCCAGAGATGGTAATGGCTGACTCATGATTACAGAAAATATGAAGATGTGAAATATCCTAGGTTCCAACATTCAAAATATATCTTGTATTGCTTTTTCTTAAAGTATATGTGAAAACATCTCCTATGTTAAATACATTTTGTAAGTAGAGACAGAATAAGAAAAAAAAAAAACCAAAGGGTTTTCAAAGATTATTGATATCTAAAATATATAATAGCATTATTAACTATTCACCTATTGTATAGTATGGTAGTTGAACAACATCATGAATATACTTAATGCCAATGAAATGTAAACTCAAAAATGGTTAAAGTGATAAATTTTACATTCTGTAAATTTTGCCATGATTGAGAAAAATAGTCTGTGTAACGGTTAAATTTATGTGTCAACTTGAGTAGGCTCAGGAATGCCTGGATTAACTGGTAAAACATTTTTCTTGTTGTGTCTGTGGGGGTGTTTTTGAAAGAGATTAGCATTAGAATTGGTAGCCTGAGTAAAGAAGACTGCCCTCACCAATGCAGGTGGGCATCAACCAATCTCTTGATCTGAATAAAACAAAATGGTGGAAGAAGAACAAATTTGCTCTCCTGAACTGGAACACTGATTTTCTCCTGCCCTTAGGCCTCCTGGTTCTCAGGTCTTCAGACTCAAACTAGGATTTATACCATTGACTGCCCTGATTTTCAGACCTTAGAGTGTGGGCTAAAACTACACCACCAGTTTCCTGGGTCTCTGGATTGAGGATGGCAGATTGTGAAACCTCCATAATCATGTAAGCCAATCCCTCATAAAAACTCTCTTTCTGTATTTCTCTATACACCCTATTTGTTCTGGTTTGGTTTTTTGTTTTGTTTTGTTTTGAGAATCTTCTGAGATCAATTTATAATAATGATGATGATATCAATTTTTAAGACCATTTAAACCCCCATTTTAGTCTTTTTTTAAAAGATTTTATTTATTTATTTGACACAGAGAGAGAGATCACAAGTAGGCAAAGAGACAGACAGAGAGAGAGGGGAAAGCAGGCTCCCCACTGAGCAGAGAGCCCGATGCGGGGCTCGATCCCAGGACCCTGAGACCATGACCTCAGCCGAAGGCAGAGGCTTAACCCACTGAGCCACCCAGGTGCCCCCCCCATTTTGGTCTTAAAATTGTCAATCACGGGGCACCTGGGTGGCTCAGTGGGTTAAAGCCTCTGCCTTCGGCTCAGGTCCTGATCCCAGGGTCCTGGGATCGAGCCCTGCATCAGGCTCTCTGCTCATCGGGGAGCCTGCTTCCTCCTCTCTCTCTCTCTCTGCCTGCCTCTCTGTCTGTCAAATAAATAAATAAAATCTTTAAAAAAAAAATGTCAATCACTTCCTTGTATCTGTTGTTGGTCATAACAAGTAAAGCATACTTACCTAAATTACATGATCTTTCCCATCTCCATGTCTTTGCTTATCTGTTTTTCAGACTGAAATACGCTTCTTTTCTGACATGTCTTCTTTATCCCTGACTCAGGAAGCCAACTTTTTTCCCTCTTCACAAATACACATACTCTCTTATTTCCGCTTTTGAAATCCAGCTTATACATCAAAAACCAAGTAAAAGGTAATTCCCAAGAAGTGTTCCTTATGTTCAACAATAAACAAATATTCCACTTCTGCAGTCATAATTTCATTGTTTTTCTCTTAGTCTGCAATGAATTACAATTAGTTATATACATATCTGTCTCATTACCTCAAATTGCCTTAAAATCAGAAAACTCAGCAAATATTTTATAATAATATTTGCCTTTGATTCCCCAAAATAAATAACATTTAAAAAAATTTTTTTTTTAAATTTGACAGAGAGAGAGAGATCACAAGTAGGCAGAGAGGCAGACAGAGAGAGGGGGGGAAGCAGGCTCTCCACCGAGCAGAGAGCCCGATGTGGGACTCGATCCCAGGACCCTGAGATCATGACCTAAGCCGAAGGTAGAGGCTTAACCCACTGAGCCACCCAGGTGCCCTAAATAACATTTTTTAAAAAGCACTCTAACCTTGACTTACCTTCTAAAACTTAAATGATAAACTGTACCTCTCATGAATTTACAGGGCTATAACTCATATGAAACTACAAATAATCTGTTTATTTAATATTTTAAAACATTAAAATTTCATATTTGCTTATTAAAGTTATAGAAAAAGAGAAAACAAAGTATCAAGTCTCTTATACCCATGAGGATGCACTACGATTACCGTACTTTCTATGTGTGTTAGATTTCCATCAGAATATTTGTTGTTTAAGTACTAGAAAAAGATTTAAGTTTTCTTTAATTTTTCTTTAATTAACTTCAACTTAGAATTAGTTTTAATACCTTTTCTACAAACTTGAGTGCAAAATTCAGAGAGGCATTGTTCCAATGCATCCTTATGCAAACCGATGTTACTTTATCCTTATAATCCACTACACAAATGAGCATAGCATTATTATATCATGCCAGCCTGGTCTTTCCTTTTAATTCTTTTGGAAAATTGAGCATGTTCTACTAAGTCTGAAGAAAAAAACTGTATAACTCCCCTTGAACTAATTCCTTAATAATAAAATTCCCACTTGATTACATTCCAGTTGAGATCTATTTCACTAAGACTTAAAATAGTAAGTCTAAAAGACCAAGTTAAAATAGCTACTTTGTTATACCAGATACAATATTGACTTATAAAAACAAGAAAACTTGACATCAAGGTCACTTAGTCCTACATTGATGAGATTTTGAAGAAATATAGGTTCCCTGTTTTAAATGATTTACATTATTTCCTAATTTTAGCAACTGGTGACTGAGAATTAATTGACTTTTATAAAGTCCTTCAGGAGTATTAATTTAACTTAGTGCAATTCCAAGTTAATGAAGTATGAGCAGTATGCATCTCATTTTTAATTTATATTTAGTCCTTAAAACTAAAATAATTTTAATTAACATTTTTCTGGAAATGAAACTTAGTTGCTTTTAGCTTACTAAAGTCTGATACAGATTCCAATCTAATATTAAAATTAGTCATTCTCACATGGAAGAAATAAATTTAATCTAGGATTTGGGAAATTAAAATAATTTAGAACTAGAAACTCTTGATGTATGTATATTTAAATAGGTTTATTTTGTGCTTATTATACATATAAGTGCATGCATATTTCTATAGGAATAAGATTATATCCAAAAACATAAAGTGGAGGAAAAAAATTAATCCCAAATATTCTATTTCTAGAATTTTTTTTCTTGTATTTAAACATTGTTATGTCCTTTAAGTATGATATGTGTATGTGTGTACTAGAATTTCTAAGGACTGAAAAGGTAAAAAATCTTTTATTATGACTGGAATGCTGTCCATTTGCAACTGTAAGTGAGTTGAAATTTGAATTAAAAATGGTAATAGTTTCTAATTTCAAATATTAAAATCATGGCTAGTTTATGATGATAGGCAGTAGGGAGAACTGGTCAAGATCATAGTCAATATCAATACATCTCAAATCATTGGGTTAAAGAGGAACTTTTTAACTTTTTTTTAAATTTTTTTAAAGTAATCTCTATGTTCAACATTGGGCTCAAACACAGGACCCCAATATCAAGAGTTGCATGCTCTACTGACTGAACCAGGTGGGCACCCCAGAATTTTAATTTTTTAAATTCTTTTAATTTTTAATTGTTTGGAATATTACTCAGGCATCAGAAAGGATGAATATCCAACTTTTACATCAACCTGGATGGGACTGTAGGAGATTATGCTAAATGAAATAAGTCAAACAGAGAAAGTCAATTATCATATAGTTTCACTTATTTGTGGAAGATAAGGAATAGCATGAAGGACATTAGGAGAAGGAAGGGAAAAATGAAGGGGGAGAAACTGGAGTAGGAGACGAACCATGAGAAACTATGGACTCTGGGAAACAAACAGAGAGTTTTAGAAGGGAGGGGGATGGGGGAATGGGTAAGCCTGTGATGTATTAAGGAGGGCATGGATTACATGGAGTACTGGGTGTTATACACAAACAGTGAATCATGGAACACTACATCAAAAACTTATGATGTACTGTATGGTGACTAACATAACACAATAAAAAAATTGTTTACTGAAGTATAGTTGAAAATATTACTAATTTCAAGTGTACAACATAGTGACTCTACATCTATATACGTTATACTATGCTAACCACAGTGTAGCTACCATCAGTCACCATATAACACTATTATAATACCATTGGCTATTCCCTATAACGCACCTTTTATTCCCATGACTTATTCATACCATAACCGGAAGACAGTATCTCCTTATCTCCTTCACCCATTTTTGCTCACACCACTCCCCCAACTCCTCCCCAAAAGCAACCATCAGTTAGTTCTTTGTATTTATGGGTCTGTTCCTGTTTTTTGTTTGCTTGTTCATTTGTTTTATTTTCTTTTTTAGATTCACATATAAGTGAGATCCTACGATGTTTGTCTTTCTCTATCTGACTCATTTCACTTAGCATATTACTCCCTAGGTCCACCCATGTTGTCAAAAATGACAAGATCTCAATCTTTTTTATGGCTAAATAATGGGCTCTATTTTATTCCATTAAAAAGATAAACACTTGAGTAAACAATTTGGTAACTACTGGTCAGCCATTTGGAAAAACAAATTTTGATCTACATATTATATACCAAGTATTCCACACAGAGCCCCCCCAAAAAAGTAAAATAAATACAAAAAATTATACAATTATTAAAAGAAAATATGGACAACTTCCTTTAAAACCTGAAAGTAGATATGGTCTCTCTAGGTCTCAAAGGCCAGAAGTCATTAAGAGAAAAATAAAATTAATTTGACTAGCTAAAATAATAATTTCTATTTTGCCAAAAGCATGAAATATTAATATATCAAAAGCTATATGACTGACTTGGAAACAATGTTTGCTAGTTATATCACAAAGATCTAGAAATGCAGAGCAAAATAGCCCAATACAAAAATACATGATATACATCAATATACATCTCTAATAAAATGATTTATCCATGCAAGCTTTATTAATAGGAACTAAAATCATTAGAAGAATGGTTCATGTGGAACTGGGTGTTCATATGAAGAACCTAACAACAAAGGAAGGATTATGTTGACCCTACATGGAATCACTGGTTAATCCTTATTATTACTGATGGTAAAGCAATGAGATAGGGTGACTATCCTTATGTATACTATACAAGGTGAACTATACAACATCATTAATTCTTTAATGTTCCCAAAATAATTTTACTCGAATTTAACCAACTCTTAGATATAATTTCCTGCTTCAAGAAATAGTAGGTGTTTAGGGGATATGCTAAATGACCCCAGGAGGAAAGTATCAAATAAATAAAATTGGGGCATTCTATAAGACTGGTCCCCATAGTAAATAGGGCCATTAATAAAGAACTTTTATAAATTAAAAGAGACCTAAATGATGAAGTCTTAGAATATAAGTGAGGTTTAGTGGGGTGAAGTCCAGAGCCGAAGACCGAGAAAGAATTTTTGAGACATCGTTGTTGCAAAATTGTGGTTTATTAAAACATGAGGACAGGACCCATGGGCAGAAAGAGCTGCTGCCCCAATGCTGTGAGGAGTGGTCCATTATATACTTGTAAATTGGGAGGGGGTTAGGGATGGCATAAGTCTCTAAGGAATTTTGGAAGCAAGGTTTCCAGGACCTTGAGGGGCTAGCTATTGTTGGAAAAAAGGTTAATTAATTAATGGTAATAAAACCTTTGTCCTGAGACCTTTAGATGTATATCAGTGGGCCATATGTTTGGGAATGACTGTCAACAGTGTCTTGGAGGGTTTAGAGATAAAGTTTCCAAATGAATTGTTATAGTAGACTTACAGGATCCGGGTAGGGGCTAGGGAGTTGGTTAGGCTAGGATTGCCCTTTGCCTTTAGCAAAGCCTCCACGTGGAGGTAGTTGAGTCCCTAGAGGAAATGTCACTCTGCCTTTTTCAAGGGCTTGTCAGTGGGTAAGGAAAGTTAATAATTTTCCTTCTGCCTCTGTTTCCCATATCATAAAGGATATATCAACCAGGCACAAGGTACATTGCTAGACTGGTTAAATGTACTATAAAGCACATTTTAGAGATAACTAGAAAATAACTAACTTCTACATGTATGAGGGAATTATTGTTAATTAGGTGTGGTTATATCATTTTGTCTAAGAAGGAAATGGTTCTATGTTTTGAAAAATAAATGCTAAAATATCTAGGGATAAGATGCTACGATATTTGTGATCACTTTAAAATAATTAAATTAAGGAAAATAATAATAATAATGCTGGTGAAGCTAGACTGTTTTCAAATTGTGATCTTGGCTCTTTTGTACCTGTGTGGCTTTAAGTATGTTGTTGAAAAATTCTGTTACTCTTGTCCTCATCTTTGTAATGGGGATAATATTAATTCCTATCTCAAGCTTATTTTGATTAAGTAATTGAATAAATGTAAAATATTGGAAAACAGTGATCCATAGGAAGCAATATATAAATACTGCCTATTAGGGCGCCTGGGTGGCTCAGTGGGTTAAGCCGCTGCCTTCGGCTCAGGTCATGATCTCAGGGTCCTGGGATCGAGTCCTGCATCGGGCTCTCTCCTCAGCAGGAAGCCTGCTTCCCTCTCTCTCTCTCTCTCTCTCTCTGCCTGCCTCTCTGTCTACTGTGATCTCTCTCTGTCAAATAAATAAATAAAATCTTTAAAATAAATAAATAAATAAATAAATACTGCCTATTAGTCTGTCATGGCACTCATCGTTTTGAAGAAAGGTGTTGGGGTTAATGTAAAGCATGAAATCAGCCAGAATACCTTCCTTGCTAAAACTAACACAGAGGCCCCTGGCTGGGAAGGGCATAGGCCTTTGGAATGCCCCTGCCTGCCAGACCACTCTGCTATTGGAATGGGAATGCCAAGCGGGATTTGCCTTCCCAAAACTTTCTTAGCCCACACAGCTACCTTGTGATTTAAGAGATAGACACATTGTCCCTTAGGCTGTTTAGTAGAACTTCAGATTAGCATATAATATCTTTCCTATAAACAGATCCTCCCAGTTTCAGTAAGATCCCTTGTCACACATCACTGACTTGAGAAGCAGTGATAAGGATTTGTGATTATACTGAAGGACTAATAAAAGTGGCAGCAAAGAAGAGCAAAGGGTCTTCATCCCTGAGCGTTGAGCCCCTTGCCTCCTCTTTCACAGCAAAGTTTGGAGTAATCTTTCATCCATCCATACAGGGATGGCTGGTCATTCCTGGCAGAAAGATTTTGTTTATTTATTTATTTGGGAGAGAGGGAGAGACAAACAGAGAAAGAAAGAGGGCAAGGAAGGGGAAGAGGAAGGGGGAGAAGCAGACTCCCCACTGAGCAGAGAGCCAGATGTGGGGCTGGATCCCAGGACCCTGGGATCATGACCTGAGGGGTAAACAGATGCTTATCTGCTGAGCCACCCAGGCACCCCAAGGACAGGGTTTTGTTACTAAGTTTGCCATGTGTCCATTTACTGACAATAGGATAAAAATTGTTACTGACCCATTTCATGTATACCTAGGCAATAAATAAGTTCCTGTTTAGAGCACAGGATTGGGTGCTTTAAATTTTCTTGTCAGTCGTTATCTGCTGGTATAGTTAGAAAGGGACGATGTCATCTATCAACAGGGATTTCCTGTCTACTCAGTTTACAAATTACTAGACTTCTACAACAGGTTCAGCACTACCACGTAGAGGCGTATATTTTTTGTGTGTGGTTCAAAGATTGAGTTTTCTCTCTGTCTTCTTCTTCTTTTTTTTTAGTGTAAACCATGAAGTGAGAATTCAGCTTAAACAATGGCCCTTTAAACCATAAACTTTTGGGTTGCTATACCAGTATATAACTTCTTTACTCAGTCATCTTCACTACTGCTAGATCTTGCTTTACATAGCCACATGGTTTTCCATCTTTGCTACCAAAGGAAACAAAATGTTGATGTGTAATTGTTCTTTGATTGATTGTTACAAGTGTGTTGCAAATGTTGAAAGCAATCTATGTGATGGAGAAATTCTATTCTCTCTGATTTGTATGATCTGTAATTCTACTCGCTCTATATCAGAGCAGTGATGCTTTTATTATCTTTTATGAACTTCCCCCAATTTTAATGGCTTTATCCAGAAGAGAATGTATATGTTGCACTCTCCAAATTTTGTTAATTCACTTTGTTCCAAATTATTTGATAGGTGCATAATATTTCTCAATATTGAAAACATAAAATTTGGACTCTTTCCATTGGCTAATGACATTTTCTTTGTAATTTATGTATTTATGTATTTATTTATTTGCCTTTTATTTTGGACAGTGTATAATACAGTAGTTTTATTTTGTTTTGTTCTTTAATTTAGCCTTATGCCACCGTTTTTTCTAGTAATGATCTGATCTAGTAGAGATCTTTAGATAAATAATCTAAAACTTTGCCTTTATCATCTTTGGAATATCCCAACAAGAAAAGTTTAAATGAATCAATGTTATGACAATCTTGATTAGTCATGTTCTATAAAAAGTATCTAAATGCTACCAAGATTTATGATGCTTAAATCTTACCAAGCATAAGATAGCATAGATAAAAAGTATCTAAATCCTTACCAAGATTTAAGAGCCAACCAGGAGTGATATTAACAAGATGGCAGAGTAGGAAGTCCAGGCTCTTGTTTCCCCAAAGAAATATGAAATTACCAATATACAGACCCAAAGCCTTTAAGATAATTCCAGAATAAGAAAGTATAACACTCTAGGCAAGCACAAATCAAGAAAAACTACATTGAAATGTGTAAGAAAAGTAATTTCATTTTACTCATATAAGCCCCTCCCCCAAGCCAGCACAGTGCAGTGCCAAAAGGGAGTACCCAGGTCTTCACTTCTTGCTTGGGAGGAAAGAGAAGAGTTGAGTGTACATCCAGCATCTGGGCTTTTTAGAGGACTGCCTGAGGAACTGACTTCTGTCTTGCCCTACTCTGATTGCTGATGAAACTGGCATAGTTTAGATATCTGGGGACTGCTGAGAAAAAAGACTAGGGCAGCTTGCTGTAGCCAGCAAGGCTTGGCACAATCGAGATAAGGAGCACAACTTGAAGCTTCTCCCTGGGAGGGTAGGAGGGCAGTGGAGCAGGTGTCCAGCTTCTGTCTTTTCAGAGGGTTGCCTGGGAGACTTGTATCTCTCTTACCTAATTCAGAGTGCTGATAACAAGTCAATATATTTTGGATGCCTGATGGCTGTTGAAATATATGACAGTGTGGAGTCATGCTGCTATAGAATGAGAGAACTTTCTGTGATGAGCAGACACCAGCAGGAGCAAGAGATTATAAATTCCTGAAACTAGAACCCACAAGCCTTTGTAATTGAGAACTTGTATGCACAGGCAAGAGATGTTGTACCCTGTGCCACCCCCACCTCCAAGAAAGGATTTCTGAGGCTGCAAAAAACTCCAGGTAGGCTGACACGTAAGCATCTTTGCTGCACGAAACCAATCCATAAAGACTAGGAAAGGTTTTTTTGTTTTCACTTTTTGTTTTTTAATCAAATGAATAGAAGCCAACAAGAAATTATAAGACACATGAGGAAACAGGGAAATATGGACCAAATAAAAGGAATAGCAACAACAATGACAACAAATCCAGAAACTGATCCTAAAGAAATAGAGATACATGAATTATTTGATAAAGAATTGAACATTGAAAGATGTTCAACTAACTCAAGTAATGCAGGAACAAAATGAGAATATAAGCAAAGAAATAGAAAATATAAATAAATAAATAAACAAACCAGAGTGCCTAGGTGGCTCAGTGAGTTAAGCCTCTGCCTTCAGCTCCGGTCACGATCCCAGGTCCCAGGTCCCAGGATCGAGCCCCGCATCGGGTTCTCTGCTAAGCGGGGAGCCTGCTTCCCCCACTCTCTCTGCCTGCCTCTCTGCCTACTTGTGATCTCTCTCTCTCTCTCTCAAATAATGAAAATCTTTTAAAAAATAAATAAACCTACCAGAAATTTTGGCACTAAAGAATATATTAACTAAACTGAAAAATGAACTAAAGGAGTTCAACAGGAGACTTGATCAAGCATAAGATAGAATCAGCAAGTTCAAAAACAGGTTACTTTAGAAAAAGGCCTAAGGAAGTTATAAAACACCATTCAATGGACCCATACTCATTTTATGGGAGTTCCAGAAGGAGAAGAGAGAAAGGGCAGGAGCTTATTTAAACAGATAATGATGAAGATGGTGGAGAAGTAGGAGACGCTATTTCAACCATCCCCTAAAGTGAGCTAAATATCTACCAGAACACCCTGAAATGTGTTCTGAAATCCCATGAAATCAGCCTGCGATGTAGGATGATACACTGTTGGATCTCTACAGGGGCAAAAGACGCCAGTGGAGAGGTAAAGCAGAGTGGGAATGGTTGGACTGATATTGGAGGATAAGCAGAAGGGGGAGGGAGCCCCCAGAAGCAACACATTGGAAAGTAATACCCCAATATGAAAATGCCCTTTGGTTTGGGACCAGCATTAACTTGGAGTCTGGTTAAAAGCACTCAAAAAGAGCAAAAGATCTTAAGGGGCAACTGGTGGAATCAGGTGGTCACAGGCACAGGCCTAAGCCCATGGACCCAGGACTGACACCGCCACCACAGCAACCACTCATGCCAGACAGAGTGCAGCAGAGCCTACAGTTCCTGGTCCCTGTGCCCCAGCTGTGTACTGCCTGCACCACTGCTTGGCTGGGGCACACTCCCACATACGCATGAGCTAGTCTGGTGGGTGCTCTCTAGAACCACAGCCTTTTACGCTCTGCACATACTACATGCCTGAGGTCTGACCACACACTCCCGGCCCGTGCCTGAGAGAGCTTGATGCGGACTCTAGCCGCCGGTCTCTAGGATGGGCCAAGGGTCTGAACGCTCCCAACCTGGGGCTGAAGGAGCTCAGCACGAACTCTGGATATCACCTGTGCAACCATGAGGTCTGGACCCCAGACAAGGGTCCCAGCAAAGGCAGCCACCGGAAGTGGACTCCCTGAACCAATATCACTCGTGATTTTAGTGGCAGGGGTGCAGAGACAAGCGGGCACTTCAGACGACCACTGAGACAGTGGCTGGGGACGTGCACAGCCTGTGGGAGGTTGCGGTGTTCCGCTGAATTTGCAGAGGGGGAGTCTGTGTGTTCTAGACCACCCAGAGGGGAGCAGAATGAGACTTCTCTCTGAGGCAGAGGTCTGGGTGCAGTTTGCTTTTCACTAAACCTCTGAAAAGCCATAAAAAGCTGCCAAAAAGCAAACACACACACACACACACACACACACACACACACACACACACACAAAACAAACAAACAAACAAAACCTCCAGAGAACAAAAGCCTGAAAAACTGGTTTCCACTGAGCCCAGCCCCTTCATATGGGGCAAGACAACTCAACCTAAGCAAGACTGACTGAAAAACAATGCAGCAGGCCTCTCCCCAAGAAGGCAAGCCAGAAGAAGGAGAGGACAACATAGAGCTACCCTATGACCCTGCAATTGCACTACTGGGTATTTACCCCAAAGATACAGATGTAGTGAAAAGAAGGGCCATTTGTATCCCAATGTTCATAGCAGCAATGGCCACAATTGCCAAACTGTGGAAAGAGCCAAGATGTCCTTCAACAGACTAATGGATAAAGAAGATATGGTCCATATAGACAATGGAATATTATGCCTCCATCAGAAAGGATGAATACTCAACTTTTGTATCAACATGGATGGGACTGGAGGAGATTATGTCAAGTGAAATAAGTCAAGCAGAGGGAGTCAATTATCATATGGTTTCACTTATTTGTGGAGCATAAGAAATAACATGGAGGAAACTGGGAGAAGGAGAGGAGAAGGGAGTTGAGGGAAATTGGAGGGGGAGACAAACCATGAGAGACTGGACTCTGAAAAACAAACTGAGGGTTTTGGAGGGAAGGGGTAGGGAGTTGGGTCAGCCTGGTGGTGAGTACTGGGGAGGGCATGTATTACATGGAACACTGGGTGTGGTGCATAAACAATGAATCTTGGAACACCAAAAAAAAAATTAAATTAAATTTTTAAAAAAGAAAAAAAAAAGAGATAATGATCATAGAGTTCCTGATCTGGAGATGAAAATGGACATCCAGACTAAAGAACAATTGAGCCCAAGCAGGAAGATTACAAAGAAACCTACAGTGAGACATATTAAGATCATATTGTCAAAAGTCAAAGAAACAGAAGAGAATTTTGAAAGCAACAAAAGAAAAGTGCCTTGTCACATACAAAGGAAGCCTAAGACTATATGCAGAATTCTCATCAGCAGTCTACAGGCTAGAAGGGAAAAAGATGATACATCAAAGTGCTGAAAGAAAAAATCTGCCAAGAAAACTGTATCTGGCAAAAATACATTTCTAAAATGAAGGAGAAATAAAGACTGTCAGACAAAAGTTGAAAGAATTCATGATTTGCTTTACAGGAAATGTCAAAGGAGTCATGCAAGTTGAAAATAAAAAGGACACTAAAAAGAAAAACAAAAGCACACGAAAATACAAAACTTGTTGTTAAAGTTAATATATTGACAAATACAAATTACTTTATTGTACTGTAATTTGACCAACAACATAAAGTATATTGGGAGGAGTGAAAGTGTAGAGTATTTGTACATGATTATAGTTAAGTTGGTATCAGCTTATAATACATTGTCAAAACTATAAGATGTTTGCCTAGTGTGGGGCTTGAATTCACCACCCTGAGATTAAGACCTGAGCAGAGATCAAAAGTCAGACAATTAACCGACTGAGCCACCCAGGCACCCCATAAGATGATTTTTATAAGCCCTATGGTAATTCCAAAGAAAATAGCTATTGAAGATACACAAAGAAAAAGAGAGGAAAGAGAGAGAGAGAGAGAGAGAGAGAAGAGGGACAAAAGAGCTGTAGAAGAGATTTAAAAATTAAGCAAAATGGCACTAGTGAGTTTTTACCTACCAATATAAATGGATTAAACTCCCCAATCAAAAGAGATAGAATCACTAAATGGATTTAAAAAATAAGATCCAACTATATGCTATCTACAAATATCTCACTTGAGACTTAAGGACACACAGAGGCTGAATATGAAGGGCTGAGAAAAGATATTCCAGGCGAATGGTGACCAAAAGAACACATGGATAACTATATCTATATCAGACAAAATAGACTTTGTAAAATCTGTCAAAAAAGAGAAAGATCATCACATAACTATAAAAAGATCAATTTAATAGGAATATTTAACAATTATAAATATATATGCACCCAATATCACACCACCCAAATATATTAAGCAAGCATTGACATAACTGAAGAGAGAAATAGATCACAGTACAATAATAGTAAGAGATTTTAATACCTTCCTTTTAATAATGAGTAGAACATTCATATAGATGATCAATAAGGAAGCAGCAGATTTAAACAATACTATAGACTAAATGGACTTAATAGACATACAGATTATTCCACTACAACAACAGAATATTCTTCTGAAGCATACATAGAACATTTTCCAGTATAGAGCATATAAATCACAAAACAACTCTTAAACATTCTAAAAGATTTAAATTATACCAAGTGTATTTCCAAAAACAACTAAGGGAAACACAAAATTATTGGCAGAAGGTAAACTAGAAAATTCACAGATGTGGAAATTAAACAAAATCCCCTTCAATAATTGATAGAACAAAAATAAATTTGAAGGGAAATTAGAAAATATCTTGAGACAAACAAAAATAAAGCAATCTACCAAAACTTACAGGATACTACAAAATCAGTACTAACAGGGAGACTTATAGGGATAAGTTCCTATATTTTAAAAAAGGAAGATCTCAAAAACAAGCAAACAAATAACAACAACAACAACAAAAATCTAAAATAAAAATTGGCTGAAGGACCTAACAAATATTAGAGAAGAAACAAACAAAATAGAAAAGAGAAAACAATAGAAAAAATTCAATAAGACTAAGTTGTGTTTGGAAAAAATTCAACAAAATTGAAAAAATATTAGCTAGACTAAGGAAAGAGACAGAAGATGGAAATATCATAAATGAAAGAGGAGATGTACAAATGATGCCACATAAATAAAAAAGGATTATGAGACTAAAGCTAACAATTACCCACCAACAAAGGATAACCTATAAAAAAATGGATACAGTCCTAGAAACATATAACCTACCAAGACAGAATCACAAAGAAATAGAAAATCTAAACAGATCAATAAAGAATAAAGAGACCAAAGCAGTGATCCAAATTTTTCAACAAAGAGAAATCCAGAACCAGAGGTCTCCCACAGGTGAATTCTACCAAACATTTAAAGAAGCATTAATACCAATCCTAAAACCTTTCCAAAAGGATTGAAGAGGATGGGGACACTTCCAAACTCATTCTATGAGGCCAACATTATCTTGATATCAAAGTCCAGAAAACTATAGGTTATTATCTCTGAGGAATCTAGATATAAAAATCTTCAACAAAATACTAGCAAGCCAAATTTAACAGCATATTAAAGGATCACATACCATCATTAAGTGAGATGTATCTGTGAGATGCAAGGTTTAAATGTATGAAAATAAATCCTAGTGATAGACCAAGCTAATAGAATGAAGGATAAAAGTCAAATTATCGTATCAATAGGGTGCCTGGGTGGCTCAGGCTGGTTAAGCATCTACATTCTGCTCAGGTCATGATCCCAGGGTCCTGGGATGGAACTGCCACATCTGGCTCTCTGCTCTGTGGGAAGCCTGCTTCTCCCTCTCCCTCAGCCTGCTGCTCCCACTGCTTGTGCTCTCTCTCTCTCTCTCTCTCTCTCTGTCAAATCAATCAATCAGTCTTTCTTAAAAAATGATCATATCAATAGATACAGGGAAGAAAAATTGACAACACATGGGCAAAAGAGAGTTTCTTCAACTGTCTCATTGGGAAAACTGGATATCTACTTGCAAAAGAATTGAATTAGACCCCTGTCTTATACCACACACAAAACAATCAACTCAAAATATATTAAAGACTTAAACACAGAACCCAAAATACAAAATCTCAGGCAATACATAGGGGTAAGTCCAAATAACATCAGTGTTAAGAATGATTTCTAGATATGATGCCAAAACCATAGATGACAAAAGCATAAGATACGTAGGACCACATCCAACTAAATCTGTATAGCAAGGGAAATAACAAGAGTATAAAAGGAAACCTATGGAATGTGAGAAAATATTTGCAAACTTATGTCTGATAAGGCGTTAATATCCAAAAATATATAAGGAACTCCTATACTTCCATAGCAAACAAAACAAAATAAAATGAAACCCATGTAACAAGAAAACCTAATTTAAAGATGGGCAAAGGTCTTCAATAGACCTTACTCCAAAGAAGACATCTCAATGGCCAGTGGATATTTGGAAAAGTAGTCAAAATTACCAACTGTAATAGAGATTAAAACCACGATGAAATATCATCTCACATCTGTTAGGATGGATTTTTTTTTTTAAGATTTTATTTATTTATTTGACAGAGAGGGAGAGAGATCACAAGTAGGCAGAGAGGTGTGGGGAGGAAGCAGGCTCCCTGTTGAGCAGAGAGCCCGATGCAGGGCTCGATCCCAGGACCCTGAGATCATGACCTGAGCTGAAGGCAGAGGCTTAACCCGCTGAGCCACCCAGGCACCCCAGGGTGGATATTATTTAAAACACACACACACACACACACACACACACACACACACACACACAGAACAAATCTTGATGAGGATGTAGGGAAATCAGAATTCTTATGCACTGTAAGTAGGAAAGTAAAATGGTACAATCACAATAGAGAACTGTATGAAAGTTATTCAAGAATTGAAAATAGAACTACTATATGATCTAACAATTTTCCTTTTGTGTATTTATCCAAAAGAATTTAAATCAGGCTCTTAAAGAGATTCTGACATTTCATGTTCATTGCAGCATCATTCACATTAGCCAGAAGGGAAACAACTTAACTGTCCACCAAGGGATGAAGAGATTTTAAAAAATAAATAAAAGTGATATATACATACAATGGAATATTATCTAGCCATAAAAATGAATATTATTCTGTCTTATGCTACAAAATAGATGAACATTGAGGCTATTACACTAAGTGAAGTAAGGCAGTCATAGAATTAACACTGCAAAATCTCCCTTGGATTAGGTGTATACATTATTCAAACTCTTAGAAACAAAGTATAATAATAGTTGCAAGACACTGGGTTGGGGAGGGGGAAACAGGGTGTTACTACTTGATAGATTCAGAATTTTAGCTATGCTGTTGGAGGAAGTTATAGAGACATGCTGTTCAACATTGTGCTTATAGTTAACAATACTGTACTGCACACTTAAAAATTTGTTAACAGGGTAGATCTCATGTTA